>NW_027361942.1:1130000-1584527 GCF_039654945.1 Dendrobates tinctorius
GTGGGGCTATAGAAGTCCATGGCATAGGGAAGGTGGATGGGGGCATGGGGGCAGATCCAGGATGGGGCTATAGAAGTCCATGGCATAGGGAAGGTGGATGGGGGCAGATCCAGGATGGGGCTATAGAAGTCCATGACATAGGGAAGGTGGATGGGGGGGATGGGGCAGATCCAGGGTGGGGCCATAGAAGTCCATGACAGAGGGAAGGTGGATGGGGGGGGGGATGGGGCAGATGCAGGGTGGGGCCATAGAAGTCCATGACATAAGGAAGGTGGATGGGGGGATGGGACATATCCAGGGTGGGGACCATAGAAGTCCATGGCATAGGGAAGGTGGATGGGCGGATGGGGGCAGATCCAGGGTGGGGCTATAGAAGTCCATGGCATAGGGAAGGTGGATGGGGGCAGATCCAGGATGGGGCTATAGAAGTCCATGACATAGGGAAGGTGGATGGGGGGGATGGGGGCAGATCCAGGGTGGGGCCATAAAAGTCCATGACATAGGGAAGGGGGATGGGGGGGGGGGAAGGGGCAGATCCAGGGTGGTGCTATAGAAATCCATGGCATAGGGAAGGTGGATGGGGGCATGGGGGCAGATCCAGGATGGGGCTATAGAAGTCCATGACATAGGGAAGGTGGATGGGGCAGATCCAGGGTGGGGCTATAGAAGTCCATGACATAGGGAAGGTGGATGTGGGGGGAAGGGGCAGATCCAGGGTGGGGCTATAGAAGTCCATGGCATAGGGAAGGTGGATGGGGGGGATGTGGCAGATCCAGGATGGGGCTATAGAAGTCCATGACATAGGGAAGGTGGATGGGGGGGATGTGGCAGATCCAGGATGGGGCTATAGAAGTCCATGACATAGGGAAGGTGGATGGGGGCAGATCCAGGGTGGGGCTATAGAAGTCCATGACATAGGGAAGGTGGATGGGGGGGGATGGGGGCAGATCCAGGATGGGGCTATAGAAGTCCATGACATAGGGAAGGTGGATGGGGGGATGGGGGCAGATCCAGGGTGGGGCCATAGAAGTCCATGACATAGGGAAGGGGGATGGGGGGGGGGGGGGGGGGGAAGGGGCAGATCCAGGGTGGGGCTATAGAAATCCATGGCATAGGGAAGGTGGATGGGGGCATGGGGGCAGATCCAGGATGGGGCTATAGAAGTCCATGACATAGGGAAGGTGGATGGGGGCAGATCCAGGGTGGGGCTATAGAAGTCCATGACATAGGGAAGGTGGATGGGGGCAGATCCAGGATGGGGCTATAGAAGTACATGACATAGGGAAGGTGGATGGGGGCAGATCCAGGATGGGGCTATAGAAGTCCATGACATAGGGAAGGTGGATGGGGGGATGGGGGCAGATCCAGGGTGGGGCCATAGAAGTCCATGACATAGGGAAGGTGGATGGGGGGGGGAAGGGGCAGATCCAGGGTGGGGCTATAGAAGTCCATGGCATAGGGAAGGTGGATGGGGGCAGATCCAGGATGGGGCTATAGAAGTCCATGACATAGGGAAGGTGGATGGGGGGGATGGGGCAGATCCAGGATGGGGCCATAGAAGTCCATGACATAGGGAAGGTGGATGGGGGGGATGGGGCAGATCCAGGATGGGGCTACAGAAGTCCATGACATAGGGAAGGGGGATGGGGCAGATCCAGGGTGGGGCTATTGAAGTCCATGACATAGGGAAGGTGGATGGGGGGGAGGTGGCAGATCCAGGATAGCGCTATAGAAGTCCATGGCATAGGGAAGGTGGATGGGGGGGGGGATGGGGGCAGATCCAGGGTGGGGCCATAGAAGTCCATGACATAGGGAAGGTGGATGGGGGGGATGGAGCAGATCCAAGGTGGGGCTATAGAAGTCCATGGCATAGGGAAGGTGGATGGGGGGATGGGGCAGATCCAGGATGGGGCCATAGAAGTCCATGACATAGGGAAGGTGGATGGGGGGATGGGGCAGATTCAGGATGGGGCTATAGAAGTCCATGACATAGGGAAGGTGGATGGGGGGATGTGGCAGATCCAGGATGGGGCTATAGAAGTCCATGACATAGGGAAGGTGGATGGGGGGATGGGGGCAGATCAAGGGTGGGGCTATAGAAGTCCTTGACATAGGGAAGGTGGATGGGGGATGGGGGCAGATCCAGGATGGTGGCTATAGAAGTCCATGACATAGGGAAGGTGGATGGGGGGGGGGATGGGGCAGATCCATGATGGGGCTATAGAAGTCCATGACATAGGGAAGGTGGATGTGGGGGGAAGGGGCAGATCCAGGGTGGGGCTATAGAAGTCCATAGCATAGGGAAGGTGGATGGGGGGGGATGTGGCAGATCCAGGATGGGGCTATAGAAGTCCATGACATAGGGAAGGTGGATGGGGGGGATGTGGCAGATCCAGGATGGGGCTATAGAAGTCCATGACATAGGGAAGGTGGATGGGGGCAGATCCAGGGTGGGGCTATAGAAGTCCATGGCATAGGGAAGGTGGATGGGGGGGGATGGGGCAGATCCAGGATGGGGCTATAGAAGTCCATGACATAGGGAAGGTGGATGGGGGGATGTGGCAGATCCAGGATGCGGCGATAGAAGTCCATGACATAAGGAAGGTGGATGGGGGGGATGGGGGCAGATCCAGGGTGGGGCTATAGAAGTCCATGGCATAGGGAAGGTGGATGGGGGGGGATGTGGCAGATCCAGGATGGGGCTATAGAAGCCCATGACATAGGGAACGTGGATGGGGGGAAGGGGCAGATCCAGGGTGGGGCTATAGAAGTCCATGGCATAGGGAACGTGGATGGGGGGGAAGGGGCAGATCCAGGGTGGGGCTATAGAAGTCCATGGCATAGGGAACGTGGATGGGGGGGGGGGAAGGGGCAGATCCAGGGTCGGGCTATAGAAGTCCATGGCATAGGGAACGTGGATGGGGGGGGGAAGGGGCAGATCCAGGGTGGGGCTATAGAAGTCCATGACATAGGGAAGGTGGATGGGGGGATGGGGGCAGATCCAGGATGAGGCTATAGAAGTCCATGGCATAGGGAAGGAGGATGGGGCAGATCCAGGATGGGGCTATAGAAGTCCATGGCATAGGGAAGGTGGATGGGGGAATGGTGGCAGATCCAGGATGGGGCTATAGAAGTCCATGGCATAGGGAAGGTGGATGGGGGGGGGGGGGGGATGGGGCAGATACAGGATGGGGCTATAGAAGTCCATGACATAGGGAAGGTGGATGGGGGGGGTGGGGGCAGATCCAGGATGGAGCTATAGAAGTCCATGGCATAGGGAAGGTGGATGGGGGGATGGGGGCAGATCCAGGATGGGGGCTATAGAAGTCCATGGCATAGGGAAGGTGAATGGGGGGAAGGGGCAGATGCAGGATGGGGCTATAGAAGTCCATGGCATAGGGAAGGTGGATGGGGGGGGATGGGGGCAGATTCAGGATGGGGGCTATAGAAGTCCATGGCATAGGGAAGGTGGATGGGGGGGATGGGGGCAGATTCAGGATGGGGGCTATAGAAGTCCATGGCATAGGGAAGGTGGATGGGGGGGGATGGGGCTATAGAAGTCCATGGCATAGGGAAGGTGGATGGGGGGATGGGGCAGATCCAGGATGGGTCTATAGAAGTCCATGGCATAGGGAAGGTGGATGGGGGGGGATGGGGGCAGATCCAGGATGGGGCTATAGAAGTCCATGGCATAGGGAAATTGGATGGGGGAATGGGGCAGATCCAGGGTGGGGGCTATAGAAGTCCATGGCATAGGGAAGGTGGATGGGGGGATGGGGGCAGATCCAGGATGGGGGCTATAGAAGTACATGGCATAGGGAAGGTGGATGGGGGGATGGGGCAGATCCAGGATGGGGGCTATAGAAGTCCATGTCATAGGGAAGGTGGATGGGGGCAGATCCAGGATGGGGCTATAGAAGTCCATGGCATAGGGAAGGTGGATGGGGGCAGATCCAGGATGGGGCTATAGAAGTCCATGGCATAGGGAAGATGGATGGGGGGATGGGGCAGATAAAGGATGGGGGTCATAGAAGTCCATGGCATAGGGAACGTGGATGGGGGGGGGATGGGGGCAGATCCAGGATGGGGCTATAGAAGTCCATGGCATAGGGAAGGTGGATGGGGGAATGGGGCAGATCCAGGATGGGGCTATAGAAGTCCATGGCATAGGGAAGGTGGATGGGGGAATGGGGCAGATCCAGGGTGGGGGCTATAGAAGTCCATGGCATAGGGAAGGTGGATGGGGGGATGGGGGCAGATCCAGGATGGGGCTATAGAAGTCCATGGCATAGGGAAGATGGATGGGGGGATGGGGGCTATAGAAGTCCATGGCATAGGGAACGTGGATGGGGGGGGATGGGGCCAGATCCAGGATGGGGCTAAAGAAGTCCATGGCATAGGGAAGGTGGATGGGGGAATGGGGCAGATCCAGGGTGGGGGCTATAGAAGTCCATGGCATAGGGAAGGTGGATGGGGGGATGGGGGCAGATCCAGGATGGGGGCTATAGAAGTCTATGGCATAGGGAAGGTGGATGGGGGGATGGGGGCAGATCCAGGGTGGGGGCTATAGAAGTCCATGGCATAGGGAAGGTGGATGGGGCAGATCCAGGATGGGGGCTATAGAAGTCCATGGCATAGGGAAGGTGGATGGGGGTGGGGATGGGGGCAGATCCAGGGTGGGGGCTATAGAAGTCCATGGCATAGGGAAGGTGGATGGGGGTTGGGGCAGATCCAGGATGGGGGCTATAGAAGTCCATGGCATAGGGAAGGTGGATGGGGGGATGGGGCAGATCCAGGATGGGGGCTATAGAAGTCCATGGCATAGGGAAGGTGGATGGGGGGGATGGGGCAGATCCAGGATGGGGGCTATAGAAGTCCATGGCATAGGGAAGGTGGATGGGGGGGGGGGATGGGGGCAGATTCAGGATGGGGCTATAGAAGTCCATGGCATAGGGAAGGTGGATGGGGGGATGGGGCAGATCCAGGATGGGGCTATAGAAGTCCATGACATAGGGAAGGTGGATGGGGGGATGTGGCAGATCCAGGATGGGGCTATAGAAGTCCATGGCATAGGGAAGGTGGATGGGGGGGATAGAAGTCCATGGCATAGGGAAGGTGGATGGGGGGATGGGGCAGATCCAGGAAGGGGCTATAGAAGTCCATGACATAGGGAAGGTGGATGGGGGGGGATGGGGGAAGATCCAGGGTGGGGGCTATAGAAGTCCATGGCATAGGGAAGGTGGATGGGGGGGGGGATGGGGGCAGATCCAGGGTGGGGGCTATAGAAGTCCATGACATAGAGAAGGTGAATGGGGGGGGGATGGGGCAGATCCAGGATGGGGGCTATAGAAGTCCATGGCATAGTGAAGGTGGATGGGGGGATAGAAGTCCATGGCATAGGGAAGGTGGATGGGGGGGGTGGGGGCAGATTCAGGAAGGTGCTATAGAAGTCCATGACATAGGGAAGGTGGAAGGGGGGGGGGATGGGGGCAGATCCAGGGTGGGGGCTATAGAAGTCCATGGCATAGGGAAGGTGGATGGGGGCAGATCCAGGGTGGGGGCTATAGAAGTCCATGACATAGGGAAGGTGGATGGGGGAGATGGGGCAGATCCAGGATGGGGGCTATAGAAGAAGTCCAAGGCATAGGGAAGGTGAATGGGGGGGGGGAATGGGGCAGAACCAGGATGGGTGCAATAGAAGTCCATGGCATAGGGAAGGTGGATGGGGGGATGGGGGCAGATCCAGGGTGGGGCTATAGAAGTCCATGGCATAGGGAAAGTGGATGGGGGCATGAGGGCAGATCCAGGATGGGGCTATAGAAGTCCATGGCATAGGGAAGGTGGATGGGGGCAGATCCAGGATGGGGCTATAGAAGTCCACGACATAGGGAAGGTGGATGGGAGGGATGGGGCAGATCCAGGGTGGGGCCATAGTAGTCCATGACAGAGGGAAGGTGGATGGGGGGGGGATGGGGCAGATCCAGGGTGGGGCCATAGAAGTCCATGACATAGGGAAGGTGGATGGGGGGATGGGACATATCCAGGGTGGGGACCATAGAAGTCCATGGCATAGGGAAGGTGGATGGGCGGATGGGGGCAGATCCAGGGTGGGGCTATAGAAGTCCATGGCATAGGGAAGGTGGATGGGGGCAGATCCAGGATGGGGCTATAGAAGTCCATGGCATAGGGAAGGTGGATGGGGGCAGATCCAGGATGGGGCTATAGAAGTCCATGGCATAGGGAAGGTGGATGGGGCAGATCCAGGGTGGGGCTATAGAAGTCCATGGCATAGGGAAGGTGGATGGGGGCAGATCCAGGATGGGGCTATAGAAGTCCATGACATAGGGAAGGTGGATGGGTGGATGGGGGCAGATCCAGGGTGGGGCCATAGAAGTCCATGACATAGGGAAGGTGGATGGGGGGGGGAAGGGGCAGATCCAGGGTGGGGCTATAGAAGTCCATGGCATAGGGAAGGTGGATGGGGGCATGGGGGCAGATCCAGGATGGGGCTATAGAAGTCCATGACATAGGGAAGGTGGATGGGGGGGATGGGGCAGATCCAGGATGGGGCCATAGAAGTCCATGACATAGGGAAGGTGGATGGGGGGGGATGGGGCAGATCCAGGATAGGGCTATAGAAGTCCATGACATAGGGAAGGTGGATGGGGGGGATGGGGGAAGATCCAGGGTGGGGCCATAGAAGTCCATGACATAGGGAAGGTGGATGGGGGGATGGGGGCAGATCCAAGGTGGGGCTATAGAAGTCCATGACATAGGGAAGGTGGATGGGGGGATGGGGGCAGATCCAAGGTGGGGCTATAGAAGTCCATGGCATAGGGAAGGTGGATGGGGGGGATGGGGCAGATCCAGGATGGGGCCATAGAAGTCCATGACATAGGGAAGGTGGATGGGAGGATGGGGCAGATTCAGGATGGGGCTATAGAAGTCTATGACATAGGGAAGGTGGATGGGGGGGGGATGTGGCAGATCCAGGATGGGGCTATAGAAGTCCATGACATAGGGAAGGTGGATGGGGCAGATCAAGGGTGGGGCTATAGAAGTCCATGACATAGGGAAGGTGGATGGGGGATGGGTGCAGATCCAGGATGGGGGCTATAGAAGTCCATGACATAGGGAAGGTGGATGGGGGGGGGGGGGATGGGGCAGATCCAGGATGGGGCTATAGAAGTCCATGACATAGGGAAGGTGGATGGGGGGGGGGGGGGGGAAGGGGCAGATCCAGGGTGGGGCTATAGAAGTCCATGGCATAGGGAAGGTGGATGGGGGGGGGATGTGGCAGATCCAGGATGGGGCTATAGAAGTCCATGACATAGGGAAGGTGGATGGGGGCAGATCCAGGGTGGGGCTATAGAAGTCCATGACATAGGGAAGGGGGATGGGGCAGATCCAGGGTGGGGCTATTGAAGTCCATGACAAAGGAAAGGTGGATGGGGGGGATGGGGGCAGATCCAGGATGGGGGCTACAGAAGTCCATGACATAGGGAAGGTGGATGAGGGGGGGGATGGGGGCAGATCCAGGATGGGGGCTATAGAAGTCCATGACATAGGGAAGGTGGATGGGGGGGGGATGGGGGCAGATCCAGGATGAGGCTATAGAAGTCCATGGCATAGGGAACGTGGATGGGGGGGGAGAAGGGGCAGATCCAGGGTGGGGCTATAGAAGTCCATGGCATAGGGAACGTGGATGGGGGGGGAAGGGGCAGATCCAGGGTGGGGCTATAGAAGTCCATGGCATAGGGAAGGTGGATGGGGGGATGTGGCAGATCCAGGATGGGGCTATAGAAGTCCATGACATAGGGAACGTGGATGGGGGGACGTGGCAGATCCAGGATGGGGCTATAGAAGTCCATGACATAGGGAACGTGGATGGGGGGGATGGGGCAGATCCAGGATGGGGCTATAGAAGTCCATGACATAGGGAAGGTGGATGGGGGGATGTGGCAGATCCAGGATGCGGCTATAGAAGTCCATGACATAAGGAAGGTGGATGGGGGGGATGGGGGCAGATCCAGGGTGGGGCAATAGAAGTCCATGGCATAGGGAACGTGGATGGGGGGGAAGGGGCAGATCCAGGGTGGGGCTATAGAAGTCCATGACATAGGGAAGGAGGATGGGGGGATGGGGGCAGATCCAGGGTGGGGCTATAGAAGTCCATGACATAGGGAAGGTGGATGGGGGGGATGGGGGCAGATCCAGGATGGGGGCTATACAAGTCCATGGCATAGGGAACGTGGATGGGGGGGTAAGGGGCAGATCCAGGGTGGGGCTATAGAAGTCCATGACATAGGGAACGTGGATGGGGGGGAAGGGGCAGATCCAGGGTGGGGCTATAGAAGTCCATGACATAGGGAAGGTGGATGGTGGCAGATCCAGGATGGGGCTATAGAAGTCCATGGCATAGGGAACGTGGATGGGGGGGAAGGGGCAGATCCAGGGTGGGGCTATAGAAGTCCATGACATAGGGAAGGTGGATGGGGGCAGATCCAGGGTGGGGCTATAGAAGTCCATGACATAGGGAAGGTGGATGGGGGCATATCCAGGATGAGGCTATAGAAGTCCATGACATAGGGAAGGTGGATGGGGGGGGAATGGGGGCAGATCCAGGGTGGGGCTATAGAAGTCCATGGCATAGGGAACGTGGATGGGGGGGGGGGAGGGGCAGATCCAGGGTGGGGCTATAGAAGTCCATGACATAGGGAAGGTGGATGGGGGGATGGGGGCAGATCCAGGTTGAGGCTATAGAAGTCCATGGCATAGGGAAGGTGGATGGGGGGATGGGGGCAGATCCAGGATGGAGGCTATAGAAGTCCATGGCATAGGGAAGGTGGATGGGGGGATGGGGGCAGATCCAGGGTGTGGCTATAGAAGTCCATGACATAGGGAAGGTGGATGGGGGCATAGGGGCAGATCCAGGATGAGGCTATAGAAGTCCATGGCATAGGGAAGGTGGATGGGGGGGGGAGGGGCAGATCCAGGGTGGGGCTATAGAAGTCCATGGCATAGGGAACGTGGATGCGGGGGGGAGGGGCAGATCCAGGGTGGGGCTATAGAAGTCCATGACATAGGGATGGTGGCAGATCCAGGATGGGGCTATAGAAGTCCATGGCATAGGGAACGTGGATGGGGGGGATGGGGGCAGATCCAGGATGGGGCTATAGAAGTCCATGGCATAGGGAAGGTGGATGGGGGAATGGGGCAGATCCAGGGTGGGGGCTATAGAAGTCCATGGCATAGGGAAGGTGGATGGGGGGGATGGGGGCAGATCCAGGATGGGGGCTATAGAAGACCATGGCATAGGGAAGGTGGATGGGGGGATGGGGGCAGATCCAGGGTGGGGGCTATAGAAGTCCATGGCATAGGGAAGGTGGATGGGGCAGATCCAGGATGGGGGCTATAGAAGTCCATGGCATAGGGAAGGTGGATGGGGGTTGGGGCAGATCCAGGATGGGGGCTATAGAAGTCCATGGCATAGGGAAGGTGGATGGGGGGATGGGGCAGATCCAGGATGGGGGCTATAGAAGTCCATGGCATAGGGAAGGTGGATGGGGGGGGATGGGGCAGATCCAGGATGGGGGCTATAGAAGTCCATGGCATAGGGAAGGTGGATGGGGGTGGGGATGGGGGCAGATCCAGGGTGGGGGCTATAGAAGTCCATGGCATAGGGAAGGTGGATGGGGGTTGGGGCAGATCCAGGATGGGGGCTATAGAAGTCCATGGCATAGGGAAGGTGGATGGGGGGGGATGGGGGAGATCCAGGATGGGGGCTATAGAAGTCCAAGGCATAGGGAAGGTGAATGGGGGGGGGGATGGGGCAGATCCAGGATGGGTGCAATAGAAGTCCATGGCATAGGGAAGGTGGATGGGGGGATGGGGCAGATCCAGGATGGGGCTATAGAAGTCCATGACATAGGGAAGGTGGATGGGGGGGGATGGGGGCAGATCCAGGGTGGGGGCTATAGAAGTCCATGACATAGGGAAGGTGGATGGGGGAGATGGGGCAGGTCCAGGATGGGGGCTATAGAAGTCCAAAGCATAGGGAAGGTGAATGGGGGGGGGATGGGGCAGATCCAGGATGGGGGCTATAGAAGTCCATGGCATAGGGAAAGTGGATGGGGGGGATGGGGGCAGATCCAGGATGGGGCTATAGAAGTCCATGGCATAAGGAAGGTGGATGGGGGGGGGATGGGGCAGATACAGGATGGGGCTATAGAAGTCCATGGCATAGGGAAGGTGGATGGTGGGGATGGGGGCAGATCCAGGATGGGGGCTATAGAAGTCCATAGCATAGGGAAGGTGGATGGGGGGGGGGATGGGGGCAGATCCAGGATGGGGCTATAGAAGTCCATGGCATAGGGAAGGTGGATGGGGTGATGGGGGCAGATCCAGGATGGGGCCATAGAAGTCCATGGCATAGGGAAGGTGGATGGGAGGATAGAAGTCCATGGCATAGGGAAGGTGGATGGGGGGATGGGGCAGATCCAGGAAGGGGCTATAGAAGTCCATGACATAGGGAAGGTGGATGGGGGGGGGAATGGGGGCAGATCCAGGGTGGGGGCTATAGAAGTCCATGACATAGGGAAGATGGATGGGGGAGATGGGGCAGATCCAGGATGGGGGCTATAGAAGTCCAAGGCATAGAGAAGGTGAATGGGGGGGGGGATGGGGCAGATCCAGGATGGGGGCTATAGAAGTCCATGGCATAGAGAAGGTGGATAGGGGGGATAGAAGTCCATGGCATAGGGAAGGTGGATGGGGGGGGTGGGGGCAGATCCAGGAAGGGGCTATAGAAGTCCATGACATAGGGAAGGTGGAAGGGGGCAGATCCAGGGTGGGGGCTATAGAAGTCCATGGCATAGGGAAGGTGGATGGGGGGGATGGGGGCAGATCCAGGGTGGGGGCTATAGAAGTCCATGACATAGGGAAGGTGGATGGGGGAGATGGGGCAGATCCAGGATGGGGGCTATAGAAGAAGTCCAAGGCATAGGGAAGGTGAATGGGGGGGGGGGGATGTGGCAGATCCAGGATGGGGCTATAGAAGCCCATGACATAGGGAACGTGGATGGGGGGAAGGGGCAGATCCAGGGTGGGGCTATAGAAGTCCATGGCATAGGGAACGTGGATGGGGGGGAAGGGGCAGATCCAGGGTGGGGCTATAGAAGTCCATGGCATAGGGAACGTGGATGGGGGGGGGGGGAAGGGGCAGATCCAGGGTCGGGCTATAGAAGTCCATGGCATAGGGAACGTGGATGGGGGGGGAAGGGGCAGATCCAGGGTGGGGCTATAGAAGTCCATGACATAGGGAAGGTGGATGGGGGGATGGGGGCAGATCCAGGATGAGGCTATAGAAGTCCATGGCATAGGGAAGGTGGATGGGGCAGATCCAGGATGGGGCTATAGAAGTCCATGGCATAGGGAAGGTGGATGGGGGAATGGTGGCAGATCCAGGATGGGGCTATAGAAGTCCATGGCATAGGGAAGGAGGATGGGGCAGATCCAGGATGGGGCTATAGAAGTCCATGGCATAGGGAAGGTGGATGGGGGAATGGTGGCAGATCCAGGATGGGGCTATAGAAGTCCATGGCATAGGGAAGGTGGATGGGGGGGGGGGGGATGGGGCAGATACAGGATGGGGCTATAGAAGTCCATGACATAGGGAAGGTGGATGGGGGGGGTGGGGGCAGATCCAGGATGGAGCTATAGAAGTCCATGGCATAGGGAAGGTGGATGGGGGGATGGGGGCAGATCCAGGATGGGGGCTATAGAAGTCCATGGCATAGGGAAGGTGAATGGGGGGAAGGGGCAGATGCAGGATGGGGCTATAGAAGTCCATGGCATAGGGAAGGTGGATGGGGGGGGATGGGGGCAGATTCAGGATGGGGGCTATAGAAGTCCATGGCATAGGGAAGGTGGATGGGGGGGATGGGGGCAGATTCAGGATGGGGGCTATAGAAGTCCATGGCATAGGGAAGGTGGATGGGGGGGGATGGGGCTATAGAAGTCCATGGCATAGGGAAGGTGGATGGGGGGATGGGGCAGATCCAGGATGGGTCTATAGAAGTCCATGGCATAGGGAAGGTGGATGAGGGGGGATGGGGGCAGATCCAGGATGGGGCTATAGAAGTCCATGGCATAGGGAAATTGGATGGGGGAATGGGGCAGATCCAGGGTGGGGGCTATAGAAGTCCATGGCATAGGGAAGGTGGATGGGGGGATGGGGGCAGATCCAGGATGGGGGCTATAGAAGTACATGGCATAGGGAAGGTGGATGGGGGGATGGGGCAGATCCAGGATGGGGGCTATAGAAGTCCATGTCATAGGGAAGGTGGATGGGGGCAGATCCAGGATGGGGCTATAGAAGTCCATGGCATAGGGAAGGTGGATGGGGGCAGATCCAGGATGGGGCTATAGAAGTCCATGGCATAGGGAAGATGGATGGGGGGATGGGGCAGATAAAGGATGGGAGTCATAGAAGTCCATGGCATAGGGAACGTGGATGGGGGGGGATGGGGGCAGATCCAGGATGGGGCTATAGAAGTCCATGGCATAGGGAAGGTGGATGGGGGGATGGGGGCAGATCCAGGATGAGGCTATAGAAGTCCATGGCATAGGGAAGGAGGATGGGCCAGATCCAGGATGGGGCTATAGAAGTCCATGGCATAGGGAAGGTGGATGGGGGAATGGTGGCAGATCCAGGATGGGGCTATAGAAGTCCATGGCATAGGGAAGGTGGATGGGGGGGGGGGGGGATGGGGCAGATACAGGATGGGGCTATAGAAGTCCATGACATAGGGAAGGTGGATGGGGGGGGTGGGGGCAGATCCAGGATGGAGCTATAGAAGTCCATGGCATAGGGAAGGTGGATGGGGGGATGGGGGCAGATCCAGGATGGGGGCTATAGAAGTCCATGGCATAGGGAAGGTGAATGGGGGGAAGGGGCAGATGCAGGATGGGGCTATAGAAGTCCATGGCATAGGGAAGGTGGATGGGGGGGGATGGGGGCAGATTCAGGATGGGGGCTATAGAAGTCCATGGCATAGGGAAGGTGGATGGGGGGGATGGGGGCAGATTCAGGATGGGGGCTATAGAAGTCCATGGCATAGGGAAGGTGGATGGGGGGGGATGGGGCTATAGAAGTCCATGGCATAGGGAAGGTGGATGGGGGGATGGGGCAGATCCAGGATGGGTCTATAGAAGTCCATGGCATAGGGAAGGTGGATGAGGGGGGATGGGGGCAGATCCAGGATGGGGCTATAGAAGTCCATGGCATAGGGAAATTGGATGGGGGAATGGGGCAGATCCAGGGTGGGGGCTATAGAAGTCCATGGCATAGGGAAGGTGGATGGGGGGATGGGGGCAGATCCAGGATGGGGGCTATAGAAGTACATGGCATAGGGAAGGTGGATGGGGGGATGGGGCAGATCCAGGATGGGGGCTATAGAAGTCCATGTCATAGGGAAGGTGGATGGGGGCAGATCCAGGATGGGGCTATAGAAGTCCATGGCATAGGGAAGGTGGATGGGGGCAGATCCAGGATGGGGCTATAGAAGTCCATGGCATAGGGAAGATGGATGGGGGGATGGGGCAGATAAAGGATGGGAGTCATAGAAGTCCATGGCATAGGGAACGTGGATGGGGGGGGATGGGGGCAGATCCAGGATGGGGCTATAGAAGTCCATGGCATAGGGAAGGTGGATGGGGGAATGGGGCAGATCCAGGATGGGGCTATAGAAGTCCATGGCATAGGGAAGGTGGATGGGGGAATGGGGCAGATCCAGGGTGGGGGCTATAGAAGTCCATGGCATAGGGAAGGTGGATGGGGGGATGGGGGCAGATCCAGGATGGGGCTATAGAAGTCCATGGCATAGGGAAGATGGATGGGGGGATGGGGGCTATAGAAGTCCATGGCATAGGGAACGTGGATGGGGGGGATGGGGCCAGATCCAGGATGGGGCTAAAGAAGTCCATGGCATAGGGAAGGTGGATGGGGGAATGGGGCAGATCCAGGGTGGGGGCTATAGAAGTCCATGGCATAGGGAAGGTGGATGGGGGGATGGGGGCAGATCCAGGATGGGGGCTATAGAAGTCTATGGCATAGGGAAGGTGGATGGGGGGATGGGGGCAGATCCAGGGTGGGGGCTATAGAAGTCCATGGCATAGGGAAGGTGGATGGGGCAGATCCAGGATGGGGGCTATAGAAGTCCATGGCATAGGGAAGGTGGATGGGGGTGGGGATGGGGGCAGATCCAGGGTGGGGGCTATAGAAGTCCATGGCATAGGGAAGGTGGATGGGGGTTGGGGCAGATCCAGGATGGGGGCTATAGAAGTCCATGGCATAGGGAAGGTGGATGGGGGGATGGGGCAGATCCAGGATGGGGGCTATAGAAGTCCATGGCATAGGGAAGGTGGATGGGGGGGATGGGGCAGATCCAGGATGGGGGCTATAGAAGTCCATGGCAAAGGGAAGGTGGATGGGGGGGGGGGATGGGGGCAGATTCAGGATGGGGCTATAGAAGTCCATGGCATAGGGAAGGTGGATGGGGGGATGGGGCAGATCCAGGATGGGGCTATAGAAGTCCATGACATAGGGAAGGTGGATGGGGGGATGTGGCAGATCCAGGATGGGGCTATAGAAGTCCATGGCATAGGGAAGGTGGATGGGGGGGATAGAAGTCCATGGCATAGGGAAGGTGGATGGGGGGATGGGGCAGATCCAGGAAGGGGCTATAGAAGTCCATGACATAGGGAAGGTGGATGGGGGGGGGATGGGGGAAGATCCAGGGTGGGGGCTATAGAAGTCCATGGCATAGGGAAGGTGGATGGGGGGGGATGGGGGCAGATCCAGGGTGGGGGCTATAGAAGTCCATGACATAGGGAAGGTGGATGGGGGAGATGGGGCAGATCCAGGATGGGGGCTATAGAAGTCCAAGGCATAGAGAAGGTGAATGGGGGGGGGATGGGGCAGATCCAGGATGGGGGCTATAGAAGTCCATGGCATAGTGAAGGTGGATGGGGGGATAGAAGTCCATGGCATAGGGAAGGTGGATGGGGGGGGTGGGGGCAGATTCAGGAAGGTGCTATAGAAGTCCATGACATAGGGAAGGTGGAAGGGGGGGGGGATGGGGGCAGATCCAGGGTGGGGGCTATAGAAGTCCATGGCATAGGGAAGGTGGATGGGGGCAGATCCAGGGTGGGGGCTATAGAAGTCCATGACATAGGGAAGGTGGATGGGGGAGATGGGGCAGATCCAGGATGGGGGCTATAGAAGAAGTCCAAGGCATAGGGAAGGTGAATGGGGGGGGGGAATGGGGCAGAACCAGGATGGGTGCAATAGAAGTCCATGGCATAGGGAAGGTGGATGGGGGGATGGGGGCAGATCCAGGGTGGGGCTATAGAAGTCCATGGCATAGGGAAAGTGGATGGGGGCATGAGGGCAGATCCAGGATGGGGCTATAGAAGTCCATGGCATAGGGAAGGTGGATGGGGGCAGATCCAGGATGGGGCTATAGAAGTCCACGACATAGGGAAGGTGGATGGGAGGGATGGGGCAGATCCAGGGTGGGGCCATAGAAGTCCATGACAGAGGGAAGGTGGATGGGGGGGGGATGGGGCAGATCCAGGGTGGGGCCATAGAAGTCCATGACATAGGGAAGGTGGATGGGGGGATGGGACATATCCAGGGTGGGGACCATAGAAGTCCATGGCATAGGGAAGGTGGATGGGCGGATGGGGGCAGATCCAGGGTGGGGCTATAGAAGTCCATGGCATAGGGAAGGTGGATGGGGGCAGATCCAGGATGGGGCTATAGAAGTCCATGGCATAGGGAAGGTGGATGGGGGCAGATCCAGGATGGGGCTATAGAAGTCCATGGCATAGGGAAGGTGGATGGGGCAGATCCAGGGTGGGGCTATAGAAGTCCATGGCATAGGGAAGGTGGATGGGGGCAGATCCAGGATGGGGCTATAGAAGTCCATGACATAGGGAAGGTGGATGGGTGGATGGGGGCAGATCCAGGGTGGGGCCATAGAAGTCCATGACATAGGGAAGGTGGATGGGGGGGGGAAGGGGCAGATCCAGGGTGGGGCTATAGAAGTCCATGGCATAGGGAAGGTGGATGGGGGCATGGGGGCAGATCCAGGATGGGGCTATAGAAGTCCATGACATAGGGAAGGTGGATGGGGGGGATGGGGCAGATCCAGGATGGGGCCATAGAAGTCCATGACATAGGGAAGGTGGATGGGGGGGATGGGGCAGATCCAGGATGGGGCTATAGAAGTCCATGACATAGGGAAGGTGGATGGGGGGGATGGGGGCAGATCCAGGGTGGGGCCATAGAAGTCCATGACATAGGGAAGGTGGATGGGGGGATGGGGGCAGATCCAAGGTGGGGCTATAGAAGTCCATGACATAGGGAAGGTGGATGGGGGGATGGGGGCAGATCCAAGGTGGGGCTATAGAAGTCCATGGCATAGGGAAGGTGGATGGGGGGGATGGGGCAGATCCAGGATGGGGCCATAGAAGTCCATGACATAGGGAAGGTGGATGGGAGGATGGGGCAGATTCAGGATGGGGCTATAGAAGTCTATGACATAGGGAAGGTGGATGGGGGGGGGGATGTGGCAGATCCAGGATGGGGCTATAGAAGTCCATGACATAGGGAAGGTGGATGGGGCAGATCAAGGGTGGGGCTATAGAAGTCCACGACATAGGGAAGGTGGATGGGGGATGGGTGCAGATCCAGGATGGGGGCTATAGAAGTCCATGACATAGGGAAGGTGGATGGGGGGGGGGGGATGGGGCAGATCCAGGATGGGGCTATAGAAGTCCATGACATAGGGAAGGTGGATGGGGGGGGGGGGGGGAAGGGGCAGATCCAGGGTGGGGCTATAGAAGTCCATGGCATAGGGAAGGTGGATGGGGGGGGATGTGGCAGATCCAGGATGGGGCTATAGAAGTCCATGACATAGGGAAGGTGGATGGGGGCAGATCCAGGGTGGGGCTATAGAATTCCATGACATAGGGAAGGGGGATGGGGCAGATCCAGGGTGGGGCTATTGAAGTCCATGACAAAGGAAAGGTGGATGGGGGGGGATGGGGGCAGATCCAGGATGGGGGCTACAGAAGTCCATGACATAGGGAAGGTGGATGAGGGGGGGGATGGGGGCAGATCCAGGATGGGGGCTATAGAAGTCCATGACATAGGGAAGGTGGATGGGGGGGGGATGGGGGCAGATCCAGGATGAGGCTATAGAAGTCCATGGCATAGGGAACGTGGATGGGGGGGGAGAAGGGGCAGATCCAGGGTGGGGCTATAGAAGTCCATGGCATAGGGAACGTGGATGGGGGGGGAAGGGGCAGATCCAGGGTGGGGCTATAGAAGTCCATGGCATAGGGAAGGTGGATGGGGGGATGTGGCAGATCCAGGATGGGGCTATAGAAGTCCATGACATAGGGAACGTGGATGGGGGGACGTGGCAGATCCAGGATGGGGCTATAGAAGTCCATGACATAGGGAACGTGGATGGGGGGGGATGGGGCAGATCCAGGATGGGGCTATAGAAGTCCATGACATAGGGAAGGTGGATGGGGGGATGTGGCAGATCCAGGATGCGGCTATAGAAGTCCATGACATAAGGAAGGTGGATGGGGGGGATGGGGGCAGATCCAGGGTGGGGCTATAGAAGTCCATGGCATAGGGAACGTGGATGGGGGGGAAGGGGCAGATCCAGGGTGGGGCTATAGAAGTCCATGACATAGGGAAGGAGGATGGGGGGATGGGGGCAGATCCAGGGTGGGGCTATAGAAGTCCATGACATAGGGAAGGTGGATGGGGGGGATGGGGGCAGATCCAGGATGGGGGCTATACAAGTCCATGGCATAGGGAACGTGGATGGGGGGGTAAGGGGCAGATCCAGGGTGGGGCTATAGAAGTCCATGACATAGGGAACGTGGATGGGGGGGAAGGGGCAGATCCAGGGTGGGGCTATAGAAGTCCATGACATAGGGAAGGTGGATGGTGGCAGATCCAGGATGGGGCTATAGAAGTCCATGGCATAGGGAACGTGGATGGGGGGGAAGGGGCAGATCCAGGGTGGGGCTATAGAAGTCCATGACATAGGGAAGGTGGATGGGGGCAGATCCAGGGTGGGGCTATAGAAGTCCATGACATAGGGAAGGTGGATGGGGGCATATCCAGGATGAGGCTATAGAAGTCCATGACATAGGGAAGGTGGATGGGGGGGAATGGGGGCAGATCCAGGGTGGGGCTATAGAAGTCCATGGCATAGGGAACGTGGATGGGGGGGGGGAGGGGCAGATCCAGGGTGGGGCTATAGAAGTCCATGACATAGGGAAGGTGGATGGGGGGATGGGGGCAGATCCAGGTTGAGGCTATAGAAGTCCATGGCATAGGGAAGGTGGATGGGGGGATGGGGGCAGATCCAGGATGGAGGCTATAGAAGTCCATGGCATAGGGAAGGTGGATGGGGGGATGGGGGCAGATCCAGGGTGTGGCTATAGAAGTCCATGACATAGGGAAGGTGGATGGGGGCATAGGGGCAGATCCAGGATGAGGCTATAGAAGTCCATGGCATAGGGAAGGTGGATGGGGGGGGGAGGGGCAGATCCAGGGTGGGGCTATAGAAGTCCATGGCATAGGGAACGTGGATGCGGGGGGAGGGGCAGATCCAGGGTGGGGCTATAGAAGTCCATGACATAGGGATGGTGGCAGATCCAGGATGGGGCTATAGAAGTCCATGGCATAGGGAACGTGGATGGGGGGGATGGGGGCAGATCCAGGATGGGGCTATAGAAGTCCATGGCATAGGGAAGGTGGATGGGGGAATGGGGCAGATCCAGGGTGGGGGCTATAGAAGTCCATGGCATAGGGAAGGTGGATGGGGGGGATGGGGGCAGATCCAGGATGGGGGCTATAGAAGACCATGGCATAGGGAAGGTGGATGGGGGGATGGGGGCAGATCCAGGGTGGGGGCTATAGAAGTCCATGGCATAGGGAAGGTGGATGGGGCAGATCCAGGATGGGGGCTATAGAAGTCCATGGCATAGGGAAGGTGGATGGGGGTTGGGGCAGATCCAGGATGGGGGCTATAGAAGTCCATGGCATAGGGAAGGTGGATGGGGGGATGGGGCAGATCCAGGATGGGGGCTATAGAAGTCCATGGCATAGGGAAGGTGGATGGGGGGGATGGGGCAGATCCAGGATGGGGGCTATAGAAGTCCATGGCATAGGGAAGGTGGATGGGGGTGGGGATGGGGGCAGATCCAGGGTGGGGGCTATAGAAGTCCATGGCATAGGGAAGGTGGATGGGGGTTGGGGCAGATCCAGGATGGGGGCTATAGAAGTCCATGGCATAGGGAAGGTGGATGGGGGGGGATGGGGGAGATCCAGGATGGGGGCTATAGAAGTCCAAGGCATAGGGAAGGTGAATGGGGGGGGGGATGGGGCAGATCCAGGATGGGTGCAATAGAAGTCCATGGCATAGGGAAGGTGGATGGGGGGATGGGGCAGATCCAGGATGGGGCTATAGAAGTCCATGACATAGGGAAGGTGGATGGGGGGGGATGGGGGCAGATCCAGGGTGGGGGCTATAGAAGTCCATGACATAGGGAAGGTGGATGGGGGAGATGGGGCAGGTCCAGGATGGGGGCTATAGAAGTCCAAAGCATAGGGAAGGTGAATGGGGGGGGGATGGGGCAGATCCAGGATGGGGGCTATAGAAGTCCATGGCATAGGGAAAGTGGATGGGGGGGATGGGGGCAGATCCAGGATGGGGCTATAGAAGTCCATGGCATAAGGAAGGTGGATGGGGGGGGGATGGGGCAGATACAGGATGGGGCTATAGAAGTCCATGGCATAGGGAAGGTGGATGGTGGGGATGGGGGCAGATCCAGGATGGGGGCTATAGAAGTCCATAGCATAGGGAAGGTGGATGGGGGGGGGGATGGGGGCAGATCCAGGATGGGGCTATAGAAGTCCATGGCATAGGGAAGGTGGATGGGGTGATGGGGGCAGATCCAGGATGGGGCCATAGAAGTCCATGGCATAGGGAAGGTGGATGGGAGGATAGAAGTCCATGGCATAGGGAAGGTGGATGGGGGGATGGGGCAGATCCAGGAAGGGGCTATAGAAGTCCATGACATAGGGAAGGTGGATGGGGGGGGGAATGGGGGCAGATCCAGGGTGGGGGCTATAGAAGTCCATGACATAGGGAAGATGGATGGGGGAGATGGGGCAGATCCAGGATGGGGGCTATAGAAGTCCAAGGCATAGAGAAGGTGAATGGGGGGGGGGATGGGGCAGATCCAGGATGGGGGCTATAGAAGTCCATGGCATAGAGAAGGTGGATAGGGGGGATAGAAGTCCATGGCATAGGGAAGGTGGATGGGGGGGGTGGGGGCAGATCCAGGAAGGGGCTATAGAAGTCCATGACATAGGGAAGGTGGAAGGGGGCAGATCCAGGGTGGGGGCTATAGAAGTCCATGGCATAGGGAAGGTGGATGGGGGGGATGGGGGCAGATCCAGGGTGGGGGCTATAGAAGTCCATGACATAGGGAAGGTGGATGGGGGAGATGGGGCAGATCCAGGATGGGGGCTATAGAAGAAGTCCAAGGCATAGGGAAGGTGAATGGGGGGGGGGGGGATGTGGCAGATCCAGGATGGGGCTATAGAAGCCCATGACATAGGGAACGTGGATGGGGGGAAGGGGCAGATCCAGGGTGGGGCTATAGAAGTCCATGGCATAGGGAACGTGGATGGGGGGGAAGGGGCAGATCCAGGGTGGGGCTATAGAAGTCCATGGCATAGGGAACGTGGATGGGGGGGGGGGAAGGGGCAGATCCAGGGTCGGGCTATAGAAGTCCATGGCATAGGGAACGTGGATGGGGGGGGAAGGGGCAGATCCAGGGTGGGGCTATAGAAGTCCATGACATAGGGAAGGTGGATGGGGGGATGGGGGCAGATCCAGGATGAGGCTATAGAAGTCCATGGCATAGGGAAGGAGGATGGGGCAGATCCAGGATGGGGCTATAGAAGTCCATGGCATAGGGAAGGTGGATGGGGGAATGGTGGCAGATCCAGGATGGGGCTATAGAAGTCCATGGCATAGGGAAGGTGGATGGGGGGGGGGGGGGATGGGGCAGATACAGGATGGGGCTATAGAAGTCCATGACATAGGGAAGGTGGATGGGGGGGGTGGGGGCAGATCCAGGATGGAGCTATAGAAGTCCATGGCATAGGGAAGGTGGATGGGGGGATGGGGGCAGATCCAGGATGGGGGCTATAGAAGTCCATGGCATAGGGAAGGTGAATGGGGGGAAGGGGCAGATGCAGGATGGGGCTATAGAAGTCCATGGCATAGGGAAGGTGGATGGGGGGGGATGGGGGCAGATTCAGGATGGGGGCTATAGAAGTCCATGGCATAGGGAAGGTGGATGGGGGGGATGGGGGCAGATTCAGGATGGGGGCTATAGAAGTCCATGGCATAGGGAAGGTGGATGGGGGGGGATGGGGCTATAGAAGTCCATGGCATAGGGAAGGTGGATGGGGGGATGGGGCAGATCCAGGATGGGTCTATAGAAGTCCATGGCATAGGGAAGGTGGATGGGGGGGGATGGGGGCAGATCCAGGATGGGGCTATAGAAGTCCATGGCATAGGGAAATTGGATGGGGGAATGGGGCAGATCCAGGGTGGGGGCTATAGAAGTCCATGGCATAGGGAAGGTGGATGGGGGGATGGGGGCAGATCCAGGATGGGGGCTATAGAAGTACATGGCATAGGGAAGGTGGATGGGGGGATGGGGCAGATCCAGGATGGGGGCTATAGAAGTCCATGTCATAGGGAAGGTGGATGGGGGCAGATCCAGGATGGGGCTATAGAAGTCCATGGCATAGGGAAGGTGGATGGGGGCAGATCCAGGATGGGGCTATAGAAGTCCATGGCATAGGGAAGATGGATGGGGGGATGGGGCAGATAAAGGATGGGAGTCATAGAAGTCCATGGCATAGGGAACGTGGATGGGGGGGGATGGGGGCAGATCCAGGATGGGGCTATAGAAGTCCATGGCATAGGGAAGGTGGATGGGGGAATGGGGCAGATCCAGGATGGGGCTATAGAAGTCCATGGCATAGGGAAGGTGGATGGGGGAATGGGGCAGATCCAGGGTGGGGGCTATAGAAGTCCATGGCATAGGGAAGGTGGATGGGGGGATGGGGGCAGATCCAGGATGGGGCTATAGAAGTCCATGGCATAGGGAAGATGGATGGGGGGATGGGGGCTATAGAAGTCCATGGCATAGGGAACGTGGATGGGGGGGATGGGGCCAGATCCAGGATGGGGCTAAAGAAGTCCATGGCATAGGGAAGGTGGATGGGGGAATGGGGCAGATCCAGGGTGGGGGCTATAGAAGTCCATGGCATAGGGAAGGTGGATGGGGGGATGGGGGCAGATCCAGGATGGGGGCTATAGAAGTCTATGGCATAGGGAAGGTGGATGGGGGGATGGGGGCAGATCCAGGGTGGGGGCTATAGAAGTCCATGGCATAGGGAAGGTGGATGGGGCAGATCCAGGATGGGGGCTATAGAAGTCCATGGCATAGGGAAGGTGGATGGGGGTGGGGATGGGGGCAGATCCAGGGTGGGGGCTATAGAAGTCCATGGCATAGGGAAGGTGGATGGGGGTTGGGGCAGATCCAGGATGGGGGCTATAGAAGTCCATGGCATAGGGAAGGTGGATGGGGGGATGGGGCAGATCCAGGATGGGGGCTATAGAAGTCCATGGCATAGGGAAGGTGGATGGGGGGGATGGGGCAGATCCAGGATGGGGGCTATAGAAGTCCATGGCAAAGGGAAGGTGGATGGGGGGGGGGGATGGGGGCAGATTCAGGATGGGGCTATAGAAGTCCATGGCATAGGGAAGGTGGATGGGGGGATGGGGCAGATCCAGGATGGGGCTATAGAAGTCCATGACATAGGGAAGGTGGATGGGGGGATGTGGCAGATCCAGGATGGGGCTATAGAAGTCCATGGCATAGGGAAGGTGGATGGGGGGGATAGAAGTCCATGGCATAGGGAAGGTGGATGGGGGGATGGGGCAGATCCAGGGTGGGGGCTATAGAAGTCCATGGCATAGGGAAGGTGGATGGGGCAGATCCAGGATGGGGGCTATAGAAGACCATGGCATAGGGAAGGTGGATGGGGGGATGGGGGCAGATCCAGGGTGGGGGCTATAGAAGTCCATGGCATAGGGAAGGTGGATGGGGCAGATCCAGGATGGGGGCTATAGAAGTCCATGGCATAGGGAAGGTGGATGGGGGTTGGGGCAGATCCAGGATGGGGGCTATAGAAGTCCATGGCATAGGGAAGGTGGATGGGGGGATGGGGCAGATCCAGGATGGGGGCTATAGAAGTCCATGGCATAGGGAAGGTGGATGGGGGGGATGGGGCAGATCCAGGATGGGGGCTATAGAAGTCCATGGCATAGGGAAGGTGGATGGGGGTGGGGATGGGGGCAGATCCAGGGTGGGGGCTATAGAAGTCCATGGCATAGGGAAGGTGGATGGGGGTTGGGGCAGATCCAGGATGGGGGCTATAGAAGTCCATGGCATAGGGAAGGTGGATGGGGGGGGATGGGGGAGATCCAGGATGGGGGCTATAGAAGTCCAAGGCATAGGGAAGGTGAATGGGGGGGGGGATGGGGCAGATCCAGGATGGGTGCAATAGAAGTCCATGGCATAGGGAAGGTGGATGGGGGGATGGGGCAGATCCAGGATGGGGCTATAGAAGTCCATGACATAGGGAAGGTGGATGGGGGGGGATGGGGGCAGATCCAGGGTGGGGGCTATAGAAGTCCATGACATAGGGAAGGTGGATGGGGGAGATGGGGCAGGTCCAGGATGGGGGCTATAGAAGTCCAAAGCATAGGGAAGGTGAATGGGGGGGGGATGGGGCAGATCCAGGATGGGGGCTATAGAAGTCCATGGCATAGGGAAAGTGGATGGGGGGGATGGGGGCAGATCCAGGATGGGGCTATAGAAGTCCATGGCATAAGGAAGGTGGATGGGGGGGGGATGGGGCAGATACAGGATGGGGCTATAGAAGTCCATGGCATAGGGAAGGTGGATGGTGGGGATGGGGGCAGATCCAGGATGGGGGCTATAGAAGTCCATAGCATAGGGAAGGTGGATGGGGGGGGGGATGGGGGCAGATCCAGGATGGGGCTATAGAAGTCCATGGCATAGGGAAGGTGGATGGGGTGATGGGGGCAGATCCAGGATGGGGCCATAGAAGTCCATGGCATAGGGAAGGTGGATGGGAGGATAGAAGTCCATGGCATAGGGAAGGTGGATGGGGGGATGGGGCAGATCCAGGAAGGGGCTATAGAAGTCCATGACATAGGGAAGGTGGATGGGGGGGGGAATGGGGGCAGATCCAGGGTGGGGGCTATAGAAGTCCATGACATAGGGAAGATGGATGGGGGAGATGGGGCAGATCCAGGATGGGGGCTATAGAAGTCCAAGGCATAGAGAAGGTGAATGGGGGGGGGGATGGGGCAGATCCAGGATGGGGGCTATAGAAGTCCATGGCATAGAGAAGGTGGATAGGGGGGATAGAAGTCCATGGCATAGGGAAGGTGGATGGGGGGGGTGGGGGCAGATCCAGGAAGGGGCTATAGAAGTCCATGACATAGGGAAGGTGGAAGGGGGCAGATCCAGGGTGGGGGCTATAGAAGTCCATGGCATAGGGAAGGTGGATGGGGGGGATGGGGGCAGATCCAGGGTGGGGGCTATAGAAGTCCATGACATAGGGAAGGTGGATGGGGGAGATGGGGCAGATCCAGGATGGGGGCTATAGAAGAAGTCCAAGGCATAGGGAAGGTGAATGGGGGGGGGGGGGATGGGGCAGATCCAGGATGGGTGCAATAGAAGTCCATGGCATAGGGAAGGTGGATGGGGGGATGGGGCAGATCCAGGATGGGGCTATAGAAGTCCACGGCATAGGGAAGGTGGATGGGGGGATGGGGCAGATCCAGGATGGGGCTATAGAAGTCCATGACATAGGGAAGGTGGATGGGGGCAGATCCAGGATGGGGCTATAGAAGTCCATGGCATAGGGAAGGTGGATGGGGGGGATGGGGGCAGATCCAGGATGGGGGCTATAGAAGTCCATGGCATAGGGAAGGTGGATGGGGGGATGGGGGCAGATCCAGGATGGGGCCATAGAAGTCCATGGCATAGGTAAGGTGGATGGGGGGATGGGGGCAGATCCAGGATGGGGCCATAGAAGTCCATGGCATTGGGAAGGTGGATGGGGGGATGGGGCAGATCCAGGATGGGGCTATAGAAGTCCATGGCATAGGGAAGGTGGATGGGGGGATGGGGGCAGATCCAGGATGGGGCCATAGAAGTCCATGGAATAGGGAAGGTGGAAGGGGGGATGGGGGCAGATCCAGGATGGGGCCATAGAAGTCCATGGCATAGGCAAGGTGGATGGGGGGATGGGGCAGATCCAGGATGGGGCTATAGAAGTCCATGGCATAGGGAAGGTGGATGGGGGGATGGGGCAGATCCAGGATGGGGCTATAGAAGTCCATGGCATAGGGAAGGTGGATGGGGGGATGGGGGCAGATCCAGGATGGGGCTATAGAAGTCCATGGCATAGGGAAGGTGGATGGGGGGATGGGGCTATAGAAGTCCATGACATAGGGAAGGTGGATGGGGGGATGGGGGCAGATACAGGATGGGGCCATATTAGTCCATGGCATAGGGAAGGTGGATGGGGGGATGGGGCAGATTCAGGATGGGGCTACAGAAGTCCATGGCATAGGGAAGGTGGATGGGGGAGATGGGGCAGATCCAGGGTGGGGCTATAGAAGTCCATGGCATAGGGAAGGTGGATGGGGGGGGATGGGGGCAGATCCAGGATGAGGCTATAGAAGTCCATGGCATAGGGAAGGTGGATGGGGGGGATGGGGGCAGATCCAGGATGGGGGCTATAGAAGTCCATGACATAGGGAAGGTGGATGGGGGGATGGGGCAGATCCAGGGTGGAGCTATAGAAGTCCATGACATAGGGAAGGTGGATGGGGGATGGGGGCAGATCCAGGGTGGGGGCCATAGAAGTCCATGGCATAGGGAAGGTGGATGGGGGGGATGGGGCAGATCCAGGGTGGAGCTATAGAAGTCCATGACATAGGGAAGGTGGATGGGGGATGGGGGCAGATCCAGGGTGGGGGCTATAGAAGTCCATGGCATAGGGAAGGTGGATGGGGGGGATGAGGGCAGATCCAGGATGGGGGCTATAGAAGTCCATGACATAGGGAAGGTGGATGGGGGGGGATGGGGCAGATCCAGGGTGGAGCTATAGAAGTCCATGACATAGGGAAGGTGGATGAGGGGGGATGGGGGAAGATCCAGGATGAGGCTATAGAAGTCCATGGCATAGGGAAGGTGGATGGGGGCAGATCCAGGATGGGGGCTATAAGAATCATAGAATCATAGAATCATAGAATCGTAGAGTTGGAAGGGACCTCCTGGGCCATCTGGTCCAACCCCCTGCTCAAAGCAGGATTCGCTAAATCATCCCAGTCAGATGTCTGTCCAGCCTCTGTTTGAAGACTTCCATTGAAGGAGAACTCACCACTTCTCGTGGCAGCCTGTTCCACTCATTGATCACTCTGTCAAAAAGTTTTTTCTAATATCTAATCTGTGTCTCCTCCCATTCAGTTTCATCCCATTGCTTCTAGTCTTTCCTTGTGCAAATGAGAATAAAGTTGATCCTTCTACAATGTGACAGCCCTTTAGATATTTGTAGACAGCTATTAAGTCTCCTCTCAGTCTTCTCTTTTGCAAACTAAACATTCCCAAATCCTGCAACCTTTCCTCATAAGACAGGGTTTGCAGACCGGTCACCATTCTGGTCGCTCTTTTCTGAACTTGCTCCAGTTTGTTGATGTCTTTTTTAAAATGTGGTGCCCAAAACTGGACACAATATTCCAGATGAGGTCTGACCAAAGATGAGTAGAGGGAAATAATGACTTCACGTGATCTAGACTGTATGCTTCTGTTAATACATCCTAGAATTGCATTTGCCTTTTTTGCTGCTGCATCACACTGTTGACTCATATTCAGTCTGTGATCTATTAGTATACCCAAGTCTTTTTCACATGTGCTGTCACTTAGCCCTATTCCTCCCATTCTATATATGCTTTTTCCATTTTTATTGCCCAGATGTAGTACTTTGCATTTCTCCCTGTTAAAAACCATTCTGTTAGTTGCTGCCCACTTCTCCAGTTTATTTAAATCTTTTTGAATCCTCTCTCTCTCTTCTCTAGTATTAGCTATCCCTCCTAGCTTTGTGTCATCAGCAAATTTAATCAGTTTACCCTCAATTCCTTCATCTAAATCGTTGATAAAGATGTTGAACAATACAGGGCCCAGGACAGAGCCCTGTGGTACCCCACTTGAGACATTCTTCCAACTGGATGTGCAGCCATTTACGACCACTCTTTGGGTCCGATCACTAAGCCAGTTATGAATCCACCTAACAGTTGCCTTGTCCATTCCATACTTAGTCATTTTTTCAATAAGGATTGTATGAGAGACTTTGTCAAATGCTTTGCTGAAGTCAAGATATACTATATCTACAGCATTTCCTTGATCCACCCAATCAGTGATACCGTCATAGAAGGAAATTAAGTTAGTCTGACATGACTTATTAGTTACAAACCCATGCTGACTCTATTTAATCACTTCATTCTTATCCAGGTATTGACATACATGTTGTTTGATAATTTGTTCAAAGATCTTTCCTGGTATAGAAGTCAGACTCACCGGCCTATAGTTACCTGGGTCCACCTTCTTCCCCTTTTTGAAGATAGGAATAACATTTGCTCTTCTCCAGTCTTCTGGCACTTCTCCTGTTCTCCAAGAATTTTCAAAGATTATGGAGAGGGGTTCAAAAATTTCTTCTGCTATCTCCTTCAGTACTCTGGGGTGTAATTCATCTGGACCTGGAGACTTGAATTCATTTAGGCTAGCTAAGTGTTTCCTCACTATCTTTCTGTTTATAGATATCCTGGATTCTTCTATTCCCTTAATAGGACAGTGAATAACAGTTGATGTTACATTTCCGTTCTGAGAGAAAACAGATGCAAAATAGGAATTTAAAAGTTCAGCCTTCTCAACATCCTGTCTTACCATTTCATCATTTTCATCCTGTAAAAATCCTATGGCATCTTTGACTTTTCTTTTACTTTTGACATATCCCCAAAATCCTTTATTATTGCTTTTGACATCTCTTGCAAGCCTCAATTCATTTTCAGCTTTAGTTAATCTGATTTGTGCCCTGCAGGTTCTGCAGACAGCATTATATTCTTCTTTAGATATGCCTCCCTCTTTCCATTTTATAAACATTTTTTTCTTCCTTTTTAGCATGTGCTTAAGTTCTGTGTTCATCCATCCTGGTTTCCTTAACTGCTTCCTATTCTTCCCTCTTTTTGGAATTGTTAACAACTGTGCTTTGAGAATTTCATTTTTCAAGATTTCCCATCTTTCCTGGACATTTTTGTCTTTAAGGATATCCAGCCATTGGATCCCTCCAATTCTCTTTCTGAATCCCTTAAAATCTGCCTTTCTGAAATCTAACCTTGACGTCTGAGTCTTCACAGGTCTTCCGCCTCTAGTTATCCAAAATTCTAAAATAGCATGGTCGCTACCTTCTAGGGTCCCAGCCACTTTTACCTCCTCAACCATTTCCTCCCTGTTTATAAGGATTAGATCCAAAGTAGCAGTTCCCCTTGTTTTCTCCCTTACCTTTTGGAAGATAAAGTTGTCAGCAAGAGAGGATAAGAATTTCCTTGACCTGTTAGTTTTGCCTGAGAGAGATTCCCAACAAATGTCTGGATAGTTGAAATCTCCCATGACAACTATGTCATATTTTTTGGAGAACTTGGCCATTTATAGAAGTCCATGACATAGGGAAGGTGGATGGGGCAGATCCAGGGTGGAGCTATAGAAGTCCATGGCATAGGGAAGGTGGATGGGGGGATGGGGGCAGATCTAGGATGAGGCTATAGAAGTCCATGGCATAGGGAAGGTGGATGGGGGGGATGGTGGCAGATGCAGGATGGGGCTATAGAAGTCCATGACATAGGGAAGGTGGATGGGGGGATGGGGGCAGATACAGGATGGGGCCATATTAGTCCATGGCATAGGGAAGGTGGATGGGGGGATGGGGCAGATCCAGGATGGGGCTACAGAAGTCCATGGCATAGGGAAGGTGGATGGGGGAGATGGGGCAGATCCAGGGTGGGGCTATAGAAGTCCATGGCATAGGGAAGGTGGATGGGGGGGATGGGGGCAGATCCAGGATGAGGCTATAGAAGTCCATGGCATAGGGAAGGTGGATGGGGGGATGGGGGCAGATCCAGGATGGGGGCTATAGAAGTCCATGACATAGGGAAGGTGGATGGGGGGATGGGGCAGATCCAGGGTGGAGCTATAGAAGTCCATGACATAGGGAAGGTTGATGGGGGATGGGGGCAGATCCAGGGTGGGGGCCATAGAAGTCCATGGCATAGGGAAGGTGGATGGGGGGGATGGGGCAGATCCAGGGTGGAGCTATAGAAGTCCATGACATAGGGAAGGTGGATGGGGGATGGGGGCAGATCCAGAGTGGGGGCTATAGAAGTCCATGGCATAGGGAAGGTGGATGGGGGGATGAGAGCAGATCCAGGATGGGGGCTATAGAAGTCCATGACATAGGGAAGGTGGATGGGTGGATGGGGCAGATGCAGGGTGGAGCTATAGAAGTCCATGACATAGGGAAGGTGGATGAGGGGGGATGGGGGCAGATCCAGGATGAGGCTATAGAAGTCCATGGCATAGGGAAGGTGGATGGGGGCAGATCCAGGATGGGGGCTATAGAAGTCCATGACATAGGGAAGGTGGATGGGGCAGATCCAGGGTGGAGCTATAGAAGTCCATGGCATAGGGAAGGTGGATGGGGGGATGGGGCAGATCCAGGATGAGGCTATAGAAGTCCATGGCATAGGGAAGGTGGATGGGGGGGATGGGGGCAGATCCAGGATGGGGGCTATAGAAGTCCATGACATAGGGAAGGTGGATGGGGGGATGGGGGCAGATCCAGGGTGGGGCTATAGAAGTCCATGGCATAGGGAAGGTGGATGGGGGGGATGGGGGCAGATCCAGGGTGGGGCTATAGAAGTCCATGGCATAGGGAAGGTGGATGGGGGGGGGGGATGGGGGCAGATCCAGGATGAGGCTATAGAAGTCCATGGCATAGTGAAGCTGGATGGGGGGGATGGTGGCAGATCCAGGATGGGGGCTATAGAAGTCCATGAAATAGGGAAGGTGGATGGGGGATGAGGGCAGATCCAGGGTGGGGGCCATAGAAGTCCATGGCATAGGGAAGGTGGATGGGGGGGGATGGGGCAGATCCAGCGTGGGGGCTATAGAAGTCCATGGCATAGGGAAGGTGGATGGGGTGATGGGGCAGATCCAGGGTGGGGCTATAGAAGTCCATGGCATAGGGAAGGTGGATGGGGGGGAGATAGGGCAGATACAGGATGGGGCTATAAAAGTCCATGGCATAGGGAAGGTGGATGGGGGGGATGAGGGTAGATCCAGGGTGGGGCTATAGAATTCCATGACATAGGGAAGGTGGATGGGGGGATGGGGCAGATCCAGGGTGGAGCTATAGAAGTCCATGACATAGGGAAGGTGGATGGGGGGATGGGGGCAGATCCAGGGTGGGGGCTATAGAAGTCCATGGCATAGGGAAGGTGGATGGGGGGATGGGGGCAGATCCAGGGTGGGGCTATAGAAGTCCATGGCATAGGGAAGGTGGATGGGGGGGGGGATGGGGGCAGATCCAGGATGAGGCTATAGAAGTCCATGGCATAGGGAAGGTGGATGGGGGGGATGGTGGCAGATCGAGGATGGGGGCTATAGAAGTCCATGACATAGGGAAGGTGGATGGGGGATGGGGGCAGATCCAAGGTGGGGGCCATAGAAGTCCATGGCATAGGGAAGGTGGATGGGGGGATGGGGAAGATCCAGCGTGGGGGCTATAGAAGTCCATGGCATAGGGAAGGAGGATGGGGGTGATGGGGGCAGATCCAGGGTGGGGCTATAGAAGTCCATGGCATAGGGAAGGTGGATGGGGGGGGGGATGGGGGCAGATCCAGGATGAGGCTATAGAAGTCCATGGCATAGGGAAGGTGGATGGGGGGGATGGTGGCAGATGCAGGATGGGGTCTATAGAAGTCCATGACATAGGGAAGGTGGATGGGGGATGGGGGCAGATCCAGGGTGGGGGCCATAGAAGTCCATGGCATAGGGAAGGTGGATGGGGGGGACGGGGCAGATCCAGCGTGGGGGCTATAGAAGTCCATGGCATAGGGAAGGTGGATGGGGTGATGGGGCAGATACAGGATGGGGCTATAGAAGTCCATGGCATAGGGAAGGTAGATGGGGGGATGGGGCAGATCCAGGGTGGGGCTATAGAAGTCCATGGCATAGGGAAGGTGGATGGGGGGGAGATGGGGCAGATACAGGATGGGGCTATAAAAGTCCAAGGCATAGGGAAGGTGGATGGGGGGGATGAGGGTAGATCCAGGGTGGGGGCTATAGAAGTCCATGGCATAGGGAAGGTAGGTGGGGGGCGGGGGCAGATCCAGGATGGGGCTATAGAAGTCCATGGCATAGGGAAGGTGGATGGGGGGGGGATGGGGCAGATCCAGGATGGGGCTATAGAAGTCCATGGCATAGGGAAGGTGGATGGGGGGATGGGGAAGATCCAGGATGGGGCTATAGAAGTCCATGGCATAGGGAAGGTGGATGGGGGGATGGGGCAGATCCAGGGTGGGGCTATAGAAGTCCATGGCATAGGGAAGGTGGATGGGGGGGGGATGGGGCAGATCCAGGATGGGGCTATAGAAGTCCATGGCATAGGGAAGGTGGATGGGGGGATGGGGGCAGATCCAGGGTGGGGGCTATAGAAGTCCATGGCATAGGGAAGGTGGATGGGGCAGATCCAGGATGGGGCTATAGAAGTCCATGGCATAGGGAAGGTGGATGGGGGGATGGGGGCAGATCCAGGATTGGGGCTATAGAAGTCCATGGCATAGGGAAGGTGGATGGGGGGGGATGGGGGCAGATCCAGGATTGGGGCTATAGAAGTCCATGGCATAGGGAAGGTGGATGCGGGGGGATGGGGGCAGATCCAGGATGAGGCTATATTAGTCCATGGCATAGGGAAGGTGGATGGGGGGGATGGGGGCAGATCCAGGATGGGGGCTATAGAAGTCCATGGCATAGGGAAGGTGGATGGGGGCAGATCCAGGATGGGGCTATAGAAGTCCATGGCATAGGGAAGGTGGATGGGGGGATGGGGCAGACCCAGGGTGGAGCTATAGAAGTCCATGGCATAGGGAAGGTGGATGGGGCAGATCCAGGATGGGGCTATAGAAGTCCATGGCATAGGGAAGGTGGATGGGGGGATGGGGGCAGATCCAGGGTGGGGGCCATAGAAGTCCATGGCATAGGGAAGGTGGATGGGGGGGATGGGGCAGATCCAGGGTGGAGCTATAGAAGTCCATGACATAGGGAAGGTGGATGGGGGCAGATCCAGGGTGGGGCTATATAAGTCCATGGCATAGGGAAGGTGGATGGGGGGATGGGGGCAGATCCAGGGTGGAGCTATAGAAGTCCATGGCATAGGGAAGGTGGATGGGGGCAGATCCAGGATGGGGCTATAGAAGTCCATGGCATAGGGAAGGTGGATGGGGGGATGGGGGCAGATCCAGGGTGGGGGCCACAGAAGTCCATGCCATAGGGAAGGTGGATGGGGGCAGATCCAGGGTGGAGCTACAGAAGTCCATGGCATAGGGAAGGTGGATGGGGCAGATCCAGGATGGGGCTATAGAAGTCCATGGCATAGGGAAGGTGGATGGGGGGATGGGGGCAGATCCAGGGTGGGGGCCATAGAAGTCCATGACATAGGGAAGGTGGATGGGGGGGATGGGGGCAGATCCAGGGTGGAGCTATAGAAGTCCATGACATAGGGAAGGTGGATGGGGGGGATGGGGGCAGATCCAGGGTGGGGCCATAGAAGTCCATGACATAGGGAAGGTGGATGGGGGGATGGGGGCAGATCCAGGGTGGAGCTATAGATGTCCATGGCATAGGGAAGGTGGATGGGGGCAGATCCAGGATGGGGGCCATAGAAGTCCATGGCATAGGGAAGGTGGATGAGGGGATGGGGCAGATCCAGGGTGGGGCCATAGAAGTCCATGGCATAGGGAAGGTGGATTGGGGGATGGGGGCAGATCCAGGGTGGGGCCATAGAAGTCCATGACATAGGGAAGGTGGATGGGGGGGATGGTGGCAGATCCAGGGTGGAGCTATAGATGTCAATGGCATAGGGAAGGTGGATGGGGGCAGATCCAGGATGGGGGCCATAGAAGTCCATGGCATAGGGAAGGTGGATGAGGGGATGGGGGCAGATCCAGGGTGGGGCCATATAAGTCCATGGCATAGGGAAGGTGGATTGGGGGATGGGGCTATAGAAGTCCATGACATAGGGAAGGTGGATGGGGGATGGGGGCAGATCCAGGGTGGGGCCATAGAAGTCCATGGCATAGGGAAGGTGGATTGGGGGATGGGGGAAGATCCAGGGTGGGGCCATAGAAGTCCATGGCATAGGGAAGGTGGATGGGGGGGGGTGGGGGCAGATCCAGGATGGGGCCATAGAAGTCCACGGCATAGGGAAGGTGGATGGGGCAGATCAAGGATAGGGACATACAAGTCCATGGCTTGGGGAAAGTGGATGGTGGCTGATCCAGGATGGGGTTATAGAAGTCCATGGCATAGGGAAGGTGGATTGGGGGATGGGGGCAGATCCAGGGTGGGGCCATAGAAGTCCATGGCATAGGGAAGGTGGATGGGGGGATGGTGGCAGATCCAGGATGGGGCTATAGAAGTCCATGGCATTGGGAAGGTGGATGGGGGGATGGGGGCAGATCCAGGGTGGAGGCCATAGAAGTCCATGGCATAGGGAAGGGGGATGGGGGCAGATCCAGGGTGGGGCCATAGAAGTCCATGGCATAGGGAAGGTGGATGGTGGCAGATCCAGGATGGGGCTATAGAAGTCCATGGCATAGGGAAGGTGGATGGGGCGATGGGGGCAGATCCAGGATGGGGCTATAGAAGTCCATGACATAGGGAAGGTGGATGGGGGGATGGGGGCAGATCCAGAATTGGGGCCATAGAAGTCCATGGCTTGGGGAAGGGGCATGGGGCAGATCCAGGGTGGGGGCTATAGAAGTCCATGGCATAGGGAAGGTGGATGGGGGGATGGGGCAGATCCAGGGTGGGGGCTATAGAAGTCCATGGCATAGGGAAGGTGGATGGGGGGATGGGGCAGATCCAGGGTGGGGGCTATAAAAGTCCATGGCATAGGGAAGGTGGATGGGGGGATGGGGGCAGATCCAGGGTGGGGGCTATTGAAGTCCATGGCATAGGGAAGGTGGATGGGGGGATGGGGCAGATCTAGGATGGGGGCTATAGAAGTCCATGGCATAGGGAAGGTGGATGGGGCAGATCCAGGGTGGGGGTATAGAAGTCCATGGCATAGGGAAAGTGGATGGGGGGAGATCCAGGATGGGGCTATAGAAGTCCATGGCATAGGGAAAGTGGATGGGGGGATGGGGGCAGATCCAGGGTGGGGGCTATAGAAGTCCATGGCATAGGGAAGGTGGATGGGGGGGGATGGGGCAGATCCAGGGTGGGGGCCATAGAAGTCCATGGCATAGGGAAGGTGGATGGGGGGGGATGGGGGCAGATCCAGGGTGGGGGCCATAGAAGTCCATGGCATAGGGAAGGTGGATGGGGGGATGGGGGCAGATCCAGGGTGGGGGCTATAGAAGTCCATGGCATAGGGAAGGTGGATGGGGCAGATCAAGGATGGGGCAGATCCAGGGTGGGGGCCATAGAAGTCCATGACATAGGGAAGGTGGATGGGGCAGATCCAGGGTGGGGCTATAGAAGTCCATGGCATAGGGAAGGTGGATGGGGGGATGGGGCAGATCCAGGGTGGGGCCATACAAGTCCATGGCATAGGGAAGGTGGACGGGGGGGATGGGGTAGATCCAGGATGGGGCTATAGAAGTCCATGGCATAGGGAAGGTGGATGGGGGGGGGGGGATGGAGCAGATCCAGGGTGGGGGCCATAGAAGTCCATGGCATAGGGAAGGTGGATGGGGGGATGGTGGCAGATCCAGGGTGGGGGCCATAGAAGTCCATGGCATAGGGAAGGTGGATGGGGGGATGGGGGCAGATCCAGGGTGGGGGCTATAGAAGTCCATGGCATAGGGAAGGTGGATGGGGCAGATCAAGGATGGGGCAGATCCAGAGTGGGGGCTATAGAAGTCCAAGACATAGGGAAGGTGGATGGGGGGATGGGGCAGATCCAGGATGGGGCTATAGAAGTCCATGGCATACGGAAGGTGGATGGGGGGATGGGGCAGATCTAGGATGGGGGCAATAGAAGTCCATGGCATAGGGAAGGTGGATGGGGGCAGATCCAGGATGGGGCTATAGAAGTCCATGGCATAGGGAAGGTGGATGGGGGATGGGGAAGACCCAGGGTGGAGCTATAGAAGTCCATGGCATAGGGAAGGTGGATGGGGCAGATCCAGGATGGGGCTATAGAAGTCCATGGCATAGGGAAGGTGGATGGGGGGATGGGGCAGATCCAGGGTGGGGCCATACAAGTCCATGGCATAGGGAAGGTGGATTGGGGATGGGGGCAGATCCAGGGTTGGGCCATAGAAGTCCATGGCATAGGGAAGGTGGATGGGGGGGATGGTGGCAGATCCAGGGTGGGGCTATAGAAGTCCATGGCATTGGGAAGGTGGATGGGGGGATGGGGGCAGATCCAGGGTGGAGGCCATAGAAGTCCATGGCATAGGGAAGGGGGATGGGGGCAGATCCAGGGTGGGGCCATAGAAGTCCATGGCATAGGGAAGGTGGATGGTGGCAGATCCAGGATGGGGCTATAGAAGTCCATGGCATAGGGAAGGTGGATGGGGCGATGGGGGCAGATCCAGGATGGGGCTATAGAAGTCCATGACATAGGGAAGGTGGATGGGGGGATGGGGGCAGATCCAGAATTGGGGCCATAGAAGTCCATGGCTTGGGGAAGGGGCATGGGGCAGATCCAGGGTGGGGGCCATAGAAGTCCATGGCTTGGGGGAAGGTGGATGGGGGGATGGGGCAGATCCAGGGTGGGGGCTATAGAAGTCCATGGCATAGGGAAGGTGGATGGGGGGATGGGGCAGATCCAGGGTGGGGGCTATAGAAGTCCATGGCATAGGGAAGGTGGATGGGGGGATGGGGCAGATCCAGGGTGGGGGCTATAGAAGTCCATGGCATAGGGAAGGTGGATGGGGGGATGGGGGCAGATCCAGGGTGGGGGCTATTGAAGTCCATGGCATAGGGAAGGTGGATGGGGGGGATGGGGCAGATCTAGGATGGGGGCTATAGAAGTCCATGGCATAGGGAAGGTGGATGGGGCAGATCCAGGGTGGGGCTATAGAAGTCCATGGCATAGGGAAAGTGGATGGGGGGAGATCCAGGATGGGGCTATAGAAGTCCATGGCATAGGGAAAGTGGATGGGGGGATGGGGGCAGATCCAGGGTGGGGGCTATAGAAGTCCATGGCATAGGGAAGGTGGATGGGGGGGGATGGGGCAGATCCAGGGTGGGGGCCATAGAAGTCCATGGCATAGGGAAGGTGGATGTGGGGGATGGGGGCAGATCCAGGGTGGGGGCCATAGAAGTCCATGGCATAGGGAAGGTGGATGGGGGGATGGGGGCAGATCCAGGGTGGGGGCTATAGAAGTCCATGGCATAGGGAAGGTGGATGGGGCAGATCAAGGATGGGGCAGATCCAGGGTGGGGGCCATAGAAGTCCATGACATAGTGAAGGTGGATGGGGCAGATCCAGGGTGGGGCTATAGAAGTCCATGGCATAGGGAAGGTGGATGGGGGGGATGGGGCAGATCCAGGGTGGGGCCATACAAGTCCATGGCATAGGGAAGGTGGACGGGGGGGATGGGGTAGATCCAGGATGGGGTTATAGAAGTCCATGGCATAGGGAAGGTGGATGGGGGGGGGATGGAGCAGATCCAGGGTGGGGGCCATAGAAGTCCATGGCATAGGGAAGGTGGATGGGGGGATGGTGGCAGATCCAGGGTGGGGGCCATAGAAGTCCATGGCATAGGGAAGGTGGATGGGGGGATGGGGGCAGATCCAGGGTGGGGGCTATAGAAGTCCATGGCATAGGGAAGGTGGATGGGGCAGATCAAGGATGGGGCAGATCCAGAGTGGGGGCTATAGAAGTCCAAGACATAGGGAAGGTGGATGGGGGGATGGGGCAGATCCAGGATGGGGCTATAGAAGTCCATGGCATAGGGAAGGTGGATGGGGGCAGATCCAGGATGGGGCTATAGAAGTCCATGGCATAGGGAAGGTGGATGGGGGATGGGGAAGACCCAGGGTGGAGCTATAGAAGTCCATGGCATAGGGAAGGTGGATGGGGCAGATCCAGGATGGGGCTATAGAAGTCCATGGCATAGGGAAGGTGGATGGGGGGATGGGGCAGATCCAGGGTGGGGCCATACAAGTCCATGGCATAGGGAAGGTGGATGGGGGGATGGGGCAGATCCAGGATGGGGCTATGGAAGTCCATGGCATAGGGAAGGTGGATGGGGGCAGATCCAGGATGGGGCTATAGAAGTCCATGGCATAGGGAAGGTGGATGGGGGGATGGGGCAGACCCAGGGTGGAGCTATAGAAGTCCATGGCATAGGGAAGGTGGATGGGGGGATGGGGCAGATCCAGGATGGGGCTATAGAAGTCCATGGCATAGCGAAGGTGGATGGGGGGATGGGGCAGACCCAGGGTGGAGCTATACAAGTCCATGGCATAGGGAAGGTGGATGGGGGGATGGGGCAGATCCAGGATGGGGCTATAGAAGTCCATGGCATAGGGAAGGTGGATGGGGGCAGATCCAGGGTGGGGGCCATAGAAGTCCATGGCATAGGGAAGGTGGATGGGGAGGGATGGGGCAGATCCAGGGTGGGGGCCATAGAAGTACATGGCATAGGGAAGGGGGATGGGGGGATGGGGGCAGATCCAGGGTGGGGGCTATAGAAGTCCATGGCATAGGGAAGGTGGATGGGGGGGGGAAGGGGCAGATCCAGGGTGGGGGCTATAGAAGTCCATGGCATAGGGAAGGTGGATGGGGGGATGGGGGCAGATCCAGGGTGGGGGCCATAGAAGTCCATGGCATAGGGAAGGTGGATGGGGGATGGGGGCAGATCCAGGGTGGGGGCTATAGAAGTCCATGGCATAGGGAAGGTGGATGGGGCAGATCAAGGATGGGGCAGATCCAGGGTGGGGGCCATAGAAGTCCATGGCATAGGGAAAGTGGATGGGGGGATGGGGCAGACCCAGGGTGGGGGCCATAGAAGTCCATGGCATAGGGAAGGTGGATGGGGGGATGGGGCAGATCCAGGATGGGGCTATAGAAGTCCATGGCATATGGAAGGTGGATGGGGGGATGGGGGCAGATCCAGGGTGGGGGCCATAAAAGTCCATGCCATAGGGAAGGTGGATGGGGGGATGGGGCAGATCCAGGGTGGAGCTATAGAAGTCCATGACATAGGGAAGGTGGATGGGGGAAGATCCAGGGTGGGGCTATAGAAGTCCATGACATAAGGAAGGTGGATGGGGGGATGGGGGCAGATCCAGGGTGGGGCTATAGAAGTCCATGGCATAGGGAAGGTGGATGGGGGGATGGGGGCAGATCCAGGGTGGGGGCCATAGAAGTCCATGGCATAGGGAAGGTGGAAGGGGGGATGGGGGCAGATCCAGGGTGGAGTTATAGAAGTCCATGGCATAGGGAAGGTGGATGGGGCAGATCAAGGATGGGGCTATAGAAGTCCATGGCATAGGGAAGGTGGATGGGGGCAGATCCAGGGTGGTGGCCATAGAAGTCCATGACATAGGGAAGGTGGATGGGGGGATGGGGGCAGATCCAGGGTGGAGCTATAGAAGTCCATGACATAGGGAAGGTGGATGGGGGGATGGGGGCAGATCCAGGGTGGGGCCATAGAAGTCCATGACATAGGGAAGGTGGATGGGGGGATGGGGGCAGATCCAGGGTGGAGCTATAGATGTCCATGGCATAGGGAAGGTGGATGGGGGCAGATCCAGGATGGGGGCCATAGAAGTCCATGGCATAGGGAAGGTGGATGAGGGGATGGGGGCAGATCCAGGGTGGGGCCATAGAAGTCCATGACATAAGGAAGGTGGATGGGGGGGATGGGGGCAGATCCAGGGTGGAGCTATAGATGTCCATGGCATACGGAAGGTGGATGGGGGCAGATCCAGGATGGGGGCCATAGAAGTCCATGGCATAGGGAAGGTGGATGAGGGGATGGGAGCAGATCCAGGGTGGGGCCATAGAAGTCCATGGCATAAGGAAGGTGGATTGGGGGATGGGGGCAGATCCAGGGTGGGGCTATAGAAGTCCATGACATAGGGAAGGTGGATGGGGGATGGGGGCAGATCCAGGGTGGTGCCATAGAAGTCTATGGCATAGCGAAGGTGGATTGGGGGATGGGGGCAGATCCAGGGTGGGGCCATAGAAGTCCATGGCATAGGGAAGGTGGATGGGGGGATGGTGGCAGATCCAGGATGGGGCTATAGAAGTCCATGGCATTGGGAAGGTGGATGGGGGGATGGGGGGAGATCCAGGGTGGGGGCCATAGAAGTCCATGGCATAGGGAAGGGGGATGGGGGCAGATCCAGGGTGGGGCCATAGAAGTCCATGACATAGGGAAGGTGGATGGTGGCAGATCCAGGATGGGGCTATAGAAGTCCATGGCATAGGGAAGGTGGATGGGGGGGATGGGGGCAGATCCAGGATGGGGGCCATAGAAGTCCATGGCTTGGGGAAGGGGCATGGGGCAGATCCAGGGTGGGGGCCATAGAAGTCCATGGCTTGGGGGAAGGTGGATGGGGGGATGGGGGCACATCTAGGGTGGGGGCTACAGAAGTCCATGGCATAGGGAAGGTGGATGGGGGGGATGGGGCAGATCCAGGGTGGGGGCTATAGAAGTCCATGGCATAGGGAAGGTGGATGGGGGGGATGGGGCAGATCCAGGGTGGAGCTATAGAAGTCCATGGCATAGGGAAGGTGGATGGGGGGATGGGGCAGATCTAGGATGGGGGCTATAGAAGTCCATGGCATAGGGAAAGTTGATGGGGGGATGGGGGCAGATCCAGGATGGGGCTACAGAAGTCCATGGCATAGGGAAAGTGGATGGGGGCAGATCCAGGATGGGGCTATATAAGTCCATGGCATAGGGAAAGTGGATGGGGGGATGGAGGCAGATCCAGGGTGGGGGCTATAGAAGTCCATGGCATAGGGAAGGTGGATGGGGGGGGGGATGGGGCAGATCCAGGGTGGGGGCCATAGAAGTCCATGGCATAGGGAAGGTGGATGGGGGCAGATCCAGGGTGGGGACTATAGAAGTCCATGGCATAGGGAAGGTGGATGGGGCAGATCAAGGATGGGGCAGATCCAGGGTGGGGGCCATAGAAGTCCATGACATAGGGAAGGTGGATGGGGGGATGGGGCAGATCCAGGGTGGGGCTATAGAAGTCCATGGCATAGGGAAGGTGGATGGGGGGGGGGGATGGGGCAGATCCAGGGTGGGGGCCATAGAAGTCCATGGCATAGGGAAGGTGGATTGGGGGATGGGGGCAGATTCAGGGTGGGGGCCATAGAAGTCCATGACATAGGGAAGGTGGATGGGGGGGATGGGGCAGATCCAGGATGGGGCTATAGAAGTCCATGGCATAGGGAAGGTGGATGGGGGGATGGGGCAGATCCAGGGTGGGGCTATAGAAGTCCACCTCCCCCTATATACAGTACACACACCTCCCCTATATACAGTACACACATCCCTATATACAGTACACACACCCCTATATACAGTACACACACCTCCCCCTATATACAGTACACCCCCTATATACAGTACACACACCTCCCCCTATATACAGTACACACATCTCTATATACAGTACACACACCCCTATATACAGTACACACACCCCTATATACAGTACACACACCCCTATATACAGTACACAAACCTCCCCCTATATACAGTATATCCACCTTCGCGTATACACAGTACATCCCCTCCCCCTATATACAGTACATCCCCCTATATACGGTACTTTCCGGTACTTTCCTGCACGCAACCTCCGATCCTCACAAGATCTCCTTCTCTACTCCCCTCTTATCTCCTCTTCCCACAATCGCATACAAGATTTCTCTCGCGCATCCCCCCTACTCTGGAACTCTCTACCACAACATATCAGACTCTCACCTACCATCGAAACCTTCAAAAAGAGCCTGAAGACCCACCTCTTCCGACAAGCCTATAACCTGCAGTAACCACCGATCGACCAAACCGCTGCACGACCAGCTCTACCCTCGCCTACTGTATTATCACCCATCCCTTGAAGATTGTGAGCCCTCGCGGGCAGGGTCCTCTCTCCTCCTGTACCAGTTATGACTTGTATTGTTTAAGATTACTGTACTTGTTTTTATGTATACCCCTCCTCACATGTAAAGCGCCATGGAATAAATGGCGCTATAACAATAAATAATAATAATAATATACAGTACACACACCTTCCCCTATATACCGTAAACACCTCCCCTATATATACAGCACACCTCCCCCTATATACAGTACACCTCCCCCTATAGACAGTACACACACCTCCCCCTATAGACAGTACACACACCTCCCCCTATAGACAGTACACACACCTCCCCTATATACAGTACACACACCTCCCCTATATACAGTACACACACCTCCCCCATATACAGCACACACACCTCCCCCTATATACAGTACACACACCTCCCCTATATACAGTACACACACCTTCCCCTATATACAGTACACCTCCCCCTATAGACAGTACACCTCCCCCTATAGACAGTACACCTCCCCCTATAGACAGTACACCTCCCCTATAGACAGTACACCTCCCCCTATAGACAGTACACCTCCCCCTATAGACAGTACACACACCTCCCCTATATACAGTACACACACCTCCCCCTATATACAGTACACACACCTCCCCTATATACAGTACACACACCTTCCCCTATATACAGTACACCTCCCCCTATATACAGTACACACTTTCCTCTATATACAGTATACACACCTCCCCTATATACAGTACACACACCTTCCTCTATATACAGTACACAAATCTCCCTTATATACAGAACACCTCCCCTATATACAGTACACCTCCCCTATATACAGTACACACACCTTCCTCTATATACAGTACACAAATCTCCCCTATATACAGTACACCTCCCCCTATATACACTACACCTCCCCCTATATACAGTACACACACCTTCCTCTATATACAGTACACAAATCTCCCCTATATACAGTACACCTCCCCCTATATACAGTACACCTTCCTCTATATACAGTACACAAATCTCCCCTATATACAGTACAGCTCCCCCTATATACATAGTACACCTCCCCCTATAAACATAGTACACCTCCCCCTATATACATAGTACACCTCCCCCTATATACAGTACACCTCCCCCTATATACAGTACACACACCTTCCTCTATATACAGTACACAAATCTCCCCTATATACAGTACACCTCCCCCTATATACATAGTACACCTCCCCCTATATACAGTACACCTCCCCCTATATACAGTACACACACCTCCCCTATATACAGTACACCTCCCCCATATACAGTACACCTCCCCCATATACAGTACACCTTCCCCATATACAGTACCCCTCCCCCTATATACAGTACCCATCCCCCTATATACAGTACACCTTCCTCTATATACAGTACACAAATCTCCCCTACATACAGTACACCTCCCCCTATATACATAGTACACCTCCCCCTATATACAGTACACCTCACCCTATATACAGTACACCTCCCCCTATATACAGTACACCTCCCCCTATATACAGTACACCTCCCCCTATATACATAGTACACCTCCCCCTATATACAGTACACCTCCCCCTATATACAGTACACCTCCCCTATATACAGTACACACACCTCCCCTATATACAGTACACCTCCCCCATATACAGTACACCTCCCCCATATACAGTACACACCTTCCCCTATATACAGTACCCCTCCCCCTATATACAGTACACCTCCCCCTATATACAGTACACACACCTTCCTCTATATACAGTACACCTCCCCCTATATACAGTACACACACCTTCCTCTATATACAGTACACCTCCCCCTATATACAGTACACAAATCTCCCCTATATACAGTACACCTCCCCCTATATACAGTACACCTCCCCCTATATACATAGTACACCTCCCCCTATATACATAGTACACCTCCCCCTATATACAGTACACCTCCCCCTATATACAGTACACCTCCCCCTATATACAGTACACCTCCCCCTATATACAGTACACACACCTTCCTCTATATACAGTACACCTCCCCCTATATACAGTACACTCCCACTATATACAGTACACACACCTTCCTCTATATACAGTACACAAATCTCCCCTATATACAGTACACCTCCCCCTATATACAGTACACCTCCCCCTATATACAGTACACCTCCCCTATATACAGTACACACACCTTCCTCTATATACAGTACACAAATCTCCCCTATATACAGTACACCTCCCCCTATATACAGTACACATCCCCCTATATACAGTACACCTCCCCCTATATACAGTACACACACCTTCCTCTATATACAGTACACCTCCCCCTATATACAGTACACCTCCCCTATATACAGTACACACACCTCCCTCTATATACAGTACACTTCCCCCTATATACAGTACACCTCCCCCTATATACAGTACACACACCTCCCCCTATATACTGTACACCTCCCCCTATATACAGTACACCTCCCCCTATATACAGTACACCTCCCCCTATATACAGTACACCTCCCCCTATATACAGTACACCTCCCCCTATATACAGTACACACACCTTCCTCTATATACAGTACACCTCCCCCTATATACAGTACACTCCCTCTATATACAGTACACACACCTTCTTCTATATACAGTACACAAATCTCCCCTATATACAGAACACCTCCCCCTATATACAGTACACCTCCCCCTATATACAGTACACCTCCCCCTATATACAGTACACACACCTTCCTCTATATACAGTACACAAATCTCCCCTATATACAGTACACCTCCCCCTATATACAGTACACCTCCCCCTATATACAGTACACCTCCCCCTATATACAGTACACACACCTTCCTCTATATACAGTACACAAATCTCCCCTATATACAGTACACCTCCCCCTATATACAGTACACCTCCCCCTATATACAGTACACACACCTTCCTCTATATACAGTACACTTCCCTCTATATACAGTACACCTCCCCCTATATACAGTACACACACCTCCCCCTATATACAGTACACCTCCCCCTATATACAGTACACCTCCCCCTATATACATAGTACACCTCCCCCTATATACAGTACACATCCCCCTATATACAGTACACCTCCCCCTATATACAGTACACCTCCCCCTATATACAGTACACCTCCCCCTATATACAGTACACCTCCCCCTATATACATAGTACACCTCCCCCTATATACAGTACACCTCCCCCTATATACAGTACACCTCCCCCTATATACAGTACACACACCTTCCTCTATATACAGTACACACACCTTCCTCTATATACAGTACACAAATCTCCCCTATATACAGTACACCTCCCCCTATATACAGTACACCTCCCCCTATATACAGTCCACCTCCCCCTATATACAGTACACCTCCCCCTATATACAGTACACCTCCCCCTATATACAGTACACCTCCCCTATATACAGTACACCTCCCCTATATACATAGTACACCTCCCCCTATATACAGTACACCTCCCCTATATACAGTACACCTCCCCTATATACAGTACACACACCTCCCCTATATACAGTACACCTCCCCCATATACAGTACACACCTTCCCCTATATACAGTACCCCTCCCCCTATATACAGTACACCTTCCTCTATATACAGTACACAAATCTCCCCTATATACAGTACACCTCCCCCTATATACATAGTACACCTCCCCCTATATACAGTACACCTCCCCCTATATACAGTACACCTCCCCCTATATACAGTACACCTCCCCCTATATACAGTACACCTCCCCCTATATACAGTACACACCTTCCTCTATATACAGTACACCTCCCCCTATATACAGTACACACACCTTCCTCTATATACAGTACACCTTCCTCTATATACAGTACACAAATCTCCCCTATATACAGTACACCTCCCCCTATATACATAGTACACCTCCCCCTATATACATAGTACACCTCCCCCTATATACATAGTACACCTCCCCCTATATACAGTACACCTCCCCCTATATACAGTACACCTCCCCCTATATACAGTACACCTCCCCCTATATACAGTACACCTCCCCCTATATACATAGTACACCTCCCCCTATATACAGTACACCTCCCCCTATATACAGTACACCTCCCCCTATATACAGTACACACACCTTCCTCTATATACAGTACACACACCTTCCTCTATATACAGTACACACACCTTCCTCTATATACAGTACACAAATCTCCCCTATATACAGTACACCTCCCCCTATATACAGTACACCTCCCCTATATACAGTACATCTCCCCCTATATACAGTACACCTCCCCCTATATACAGTACACCTCCCCCTATATACAGTACACCTCCCCCTATATACAGTACACCTCCCCCTATATACATAGTACACCTCCCCCTATATACAGTGCACCTCCCCTATATACAGTACACCTCCCCTATATACAGTACACACACCTCCCCTATATACAGTACACCTCCCCCATATACAGTACACCTCCCCCATATACAGTACACCTCCCCTATATACAGTACACCTCCCCCTATATACATAGTACACCTCCCCCTATATACAGTACACCTCCCCTATATACAGTACACCTCCCCTATATACAGTACACACACCTCCCCTATATACAGTACACCTCCCCCATATACAGTACACCTCCCCCATATACAGTACACACCTTCCCCTATATACAGTACCCCTCCCCCTATATACAGTACCCCTCCCCCTATATACAGTACACCTTCCTCTATATACAGTACACAAATCTCCCCTATATACAGTACACCTCCCCCTATATACATAGTACACCTCCCCCTATATACAGTACACCTCCCCCTATATACAGTACACCTCCCCCTATATACAGTACACCTCCCCCTATATACAGTACACCTCCCCCTATATACAGTACACACCTTCCTCTATATACAGTACACCTCCCCCTATATACAGTACACACACCTTCCTCTATATACAGTACACCTTCCTCTATATACAGTACACAAATCTCCCCTATATACAGTACACCTCCCCCTATATACATAGTACACCTCCCCCTATATACATAGTACACCTCCCCCTATATACATAGTACACCTCCCCCTATATACAGTACACCTCCCCCTATATACAGTACACCTCCCCCTATATACAGTACACCTCCCCCTATATACAGTACACCTCCCCCTATATACATAGTACACCTCCCCCTATATACAGTACACCTCCCCCTATATACAGTACACCTCCCCCTATATACAGTACACACACCTTCCTCTATATACAGTACACACACCTTCCTCTATATACAGTACACACACCTTCCTCTATATACAGTACACAAATCTCCCCTATATACAGTACACCTCCCCCTATATACAGTACACCTCCCCTATATACAGTACACCTCCCCTATATACAGTACATCTCCCCCTATATACAGTACACCTCCCCCTATATACAGTACACCTCCCCCTATATACAGTACACCTCCCCCTATATACATAGTACACCTCCCCCTATATACAGTGCACCTCCCCTATATACAGTACACCTCCCCTATATACAGTACACACACCTCCCCTATATACAGTACACCTCCCCCATATACAGTACACCTCCCCCATATACAGTACACCTCCCCCTATATACAGTACCCCTCCCCTATATACAGTACATCTCCCCCTATATACAGTACACCTCCCCCTATATACAGTACACCTCCCCCTATATACAGTACACCTCCCCCTATATACATAGTACACCTCCCCCTATATACATAGTACACCTCCCCCTATATACAGTACACCTCCCCTATATACAGTACACCTCCCCTATATACAGTACACACACCTCCCCTATATACAGTACACCTCCCCCATATACAGTACCCCTCCTCCTATATACAGTACCCCTCCCCCTATATACAGTACACCTTCCTCTATATACAGTACACAAATCTCCCCTATATACAGTACACCTCCCCCTATATACATAGTACACCTCCCCCTATATACATAGTACACCTCCCCCTATATACAGTACACCTCCCCCTATATACAGTACACCTCCCCCTATATACAGTACACACACCTTCCTCTATATACAGTACACCTCCCCCTATATACAGTACACCTCCCCCTATATACAGTACACAAATCTCCCCTATATACAGTACACCTCCCCCTATATACAGTACACACACCTCCCCCTATATACAGTACACACCTCCCCCTATATACAGTACACACACCTTCCTCTATATACAGTACACCTCCCCCTATATACATAGTACACCTCCCCCTATATACAGTACACACACCTCCCCCTATATACAGTACACACACCTCCCCCTATATACAGTACACCTCCCCTATATACAGTACACACACCTTCCTCTATATACAGTACACCTCCCCCTATATACAGTACACCTCCCCTATATACAGTACACACACCTTCCTCTATATACAGTACACCTCCCCTATATACAGTACACCTCCCCCTATATACAGTACACCTCCCCTATATACAGTACACACACCTTCCTCTATATACAGTACACAAATCTCCCCTATATACAGTACACCTCCCCCTATATACAGTACACCTCCCCCTATATACAGTACACCTCCCCTATATACAGTACACACACCTTCCTCTATATACAGTACACCTCCCCCATATACAGTACACCTCCCCTATATACAGTACACACACCTTCCTCTATATACAGTACACCTCCCCTATATACAGTACACACACCTCCCCCTATATACAGTACACCTCCCCCTATATACATAGTACACCTCCCCCTATATACAGTACACCTCCCCTATATACAGTACACCTCCCCTATATACAGTACACACACCTCCCCCATATACAGTACCCCTCCCCCATATACAGTACCCCTCCCCCTATATACAGTACCCCTCCCCCTATATACAGTACACCTTCCTCTATATACAGTACACAAATCTCCCCTATATACAGTACACCTCCCCCTATATACATAGTACACCTCCCCCTATATACATAGTACACCTCCCCCTATATACAGTACACCTCCCCCTATATACAGTACACCTCCCCCTATATACAGTACACCTCCCCCTATATACAGTACACACACCTTCCTCTATATACAGTACACCTCCCCCTATATACAGTACACCTCCCCCTATATACAGTACACAAATCTCCCCTATATACAGTACACCTCCCCCTATATACAGTACACACACCTCCCCCTATATACAGTACACACCTCCCCCTATATACAGTACACACACCTTCCTCTATATACAGTACACCTCCCCCTATATACATAGTACACCTCCTCCTATATACAGTACACACACCTCCCCCTATATACAGTACACACACCTCCCCCTATATACAGTACACCTCCCCTATATACAGTACACACACCTTCCTCTATATACAGTACACCTCCCCCTATATACAGTACACCTCCCCTATATACAGTACACACACCTTCCTCTATATACAGTACACCTCCCCTATATACAGTACACCTCCCCCTATATACAGTACACCTCCCCTATATACAGTACACACACCTTCCTCTATATACAGTACACAAATCTCCCCTATATACAGTACACCTCCCCCTATATACAGTACACCTCCCCTATATACAGTACACCTCCCCTATATACAGTACACACACCTTCCTCTATATACAGTACACCTCCCCTATATACAGTACACCTCCCCCTATATACATAGTACACCTCCCCCTATATACAGTACACACACCTTCCTCTATATACAGTACACAAATCTCCCCTATATACAGTACACCTCCCCCTATATACAGTACACCTCCCCTATATACAGTACACCTCCCCCTATATACATAGTACACCTCTCCCTATATACATAGTACACCTCCCCCTATATACAGTACACACACCTTCCTCTATATACAGTACACCTCCCCTATATACAGTACACACACCTTCCTCTATATACAGTACACAAATCTCCCCTATATACAGTACACCTCCCCCTATATACAGTACACCTCCCCTATATACAGTACACCTCCCCTATATACAGTACACCTCCCCTATATACAGTACACCTCCCCTATATACAGTACACACACCTTCCTCTATATACAGTACACCTCCCCTATATACAGTACACACACCTTCCTCTATATACAGTACACAAATCTCCCCTATATACAGTACACCTCCCCCTATATACAGTACACCTCCCCTATATACAGTACACCTCCCCTATATACAGTACACCTCCCCTATATACAGTACACCTCCCCCATATACATAGTACACCTCCCCCTATATACAGTACACACACCTTCCTCTATATACAGTACACAAATCTCCCCTATATACAGTACACCTCCCCCTATATACAGTACACCTCCCCTATATACAGTACACCTCCCCCTATATACAGTACACCTCCCCTATATACAGTACACACACCTTCCTCTATATACAGTACACAAATCTCCCCTATATACAGTACACCTCCCCCTATATACAGTACACCTCCCCCTATATACAGTACACCTCCCCCTATATACATAGTACACCTCCCCCTATATACATAGTACACCTCCCCCTATATACATAGTACACCTCCCCCTATATACAGTACACCTCCCCTATATACAGTACACCTCCCCCTATATACAGTACACCTCCCCCTATATACAGTACACCTCCCCTATATACAGTACACCTCCCCTATATACAGTACACACACCTTCCCCTATATACAGTACACCTCCCCCTATATACAGTACACCTCCCCCTATATACAGTACACCTCCCCTATATACAGTACACCTCCCCCTATATACAGTACACCTCCCCTATATACAGTACACACACCTCCCCCTATATACAGTACACACACCTTCCCCTATATACAGTACACACACCTCCCCCTATATACAGTACACCTCCCCCTATATACAGTACACCTCCCCTATATACAGTACACACACCTCCCCCTATATACAGTACACCTCCCCTATATACAGTACACACACCTCCCCCTATATACAGTACACCTCCCCCTATATACAGTACACACACCTCCCCCTATATACAGTACACCTCCCCTATATACAGTACACACACCTTCCCCTATATACAGTACACCTCCCCTATATACAGTACACCTCCCCCTATATACAGTACACACACCTCCCCCTATATACAGTACACCTCCCCTATATACAGTACACACACCTTCCCCTATATACAGTACACACACCTCCCCCTATATACAGTACACCTCCCCCTATATACAGTACACCTCCCCCTATATACAGTACACCTCCCCTATATACAGTACACACACCTCCCCTATATACAGTACACACACCTTCCCCTATATACAGTACACCTCCCCTATATACAGTACACACACCTTCCCCTATATACAGTACACCTCCCCTATATACAGTACACCTCCCCCTATATACAGTACACCTCCCCTATATACAGTACACACACCTCCCCTATATACAGTACACACACCTTCCCCTATATACAGTACACCTCCCCTATATACAGTACACACACCTCCCCCTATATACAGTACACCTCCCCCTATATACAGTACACCTCCCCCTATATACAGTACACCTCCCCTATATACAGTACACACACCTCCCCTATATACAGTACACACACCTCCCCCTATATACAGTACACCTCCCCTATATACAGTACACACACCTTCCCCTATATACAGTACACCTCCCCTATATACAGTACACCTCCCCCTATATACAGTACACACACCTCCCCCTATATACAGTACACCTCCCCTATATACAGTACACACACCTTCCCCTATATACAGTACACACACCTCCCCCTATATACAGTACACCTCCCCCTATATACAGTACACCTTCCCCTATATACAGTACACCTCCCCCTATATACAGTACACCTCCCCCTATATACAGTACACCTCCCCTATATACAGTACACACACCTCCCCCTATATACAGTACACCTCCCCCTATATACAGTACACACACCTCCCCCTATATACAGTACACCTCCCCTATATACAGTACACACACCTTCCCCTATATACAGTACACCTCCCCTATATACAGTACACCTCCCCCTATATACAGTACACACACCTCCCCCTATATACAGTACACCTCCCCTATATACAGTACACACACCTTCCCCTATATACAGTACACACACCTCCCCCTATATACAGTACACCTCCCCCTATATACAGTACACCTCCCCCTATATACAGTACACCTCCCCTATATACAGTACACACACCTCCCCTATATACAGTACACACACCTTCCCCTATATACAGTACACCTCCCCTATATACAGTACACACACCTTCCCCTATATACAGTACACCTCCCCTATATACAGTACACCTCCCCCTATATACAGTACACCTCCCCTATATACAGTACACACACCTCCCCTATATACAGTACACACACCTTCCCCTATATACAGTACACCTCCCCTATATACAGTACACACACCTCCCCCTATATACAGTACACCTCCCCCTATATACAGTACACCTCCCCCTATATACAGTACACCTCCCCTATATACAGTACACACACCTCCCCTATATACAGTACACACACCTCCCCCTATATACAGTACACCTCCCCTATATACAGTACACACACCTTCCCCTATATACAGTACACCTCCCCTATATACAGTACACCTCCCCCTATATACAGTACACACACCTCCCCCTATATACAGTACACCTCCCCTATATACAGTACACACACCTTCCCCTATATACAGTACACACACCTCCCCCTATATACAGTACACCTCCCCCTATATACAGTACACCTTCCCCTATATACAGTACACCTCCCCCTATATACAGTACACCTCCCCCTATATACAGTACACCTCCCCTATATACAGTACACACACCTTCCCCTATATACAGTACACCTACGCCCCGGACTCATGAGCCCGCGGACCGCCCGCTGCACACACCCAGCACTCACCTCTGCGCTCGCTCCCGCCGGCCTCAATACGTGCGCGCCCGCTCAAACACGTCACATTCCGCAGCGAGGCGTCGTTTATGGGCGTGGCTTACAAAGTGTTGACCAATCGCTGTCATCCATGGGCGGAATATAAATATATCCAGCCAATAAACTACAGCCTGGAGAGGCGATGGGCGGAGCAAATATGAATGACAAGGAGTGAATCGAAGCGACATGAGCCAATAGAATTAGCGGAAACTTTATCTCCGCCCATTACTAGAGCTGAGCTCACTGACCATATATAGGGAGGTGCAGAGAGACGAGAGGTCACGTGGTACCGGGCTGCGTCCATCACATTGCTGGGAGTCAGGGAAGAGGAGGGGTGTGGGCTGTACCATGTGTGTCATCCGGGGGAGACCACAAATATATAGCTGGGAGTCAGGGGAGAGAGGAGTGTGAGGAGAGGAGGAGTGTGGGCTGTACCATGTGTGTCATCCGGGGGGAGACCACAAATATATAGCTGGGAGTCAGGGGAGAGAGGAGTGTGAGGGGAGGAGGGGTGTGGGCTGTACCATGTGTGTCATCCAGGGGGAGACCACAAATATATAGCTGGGAGTCGGGGGAGAGGAGTGTGAGGAGAGGAGGGGTGTGGGCTGTACCATGTGTGTCATCCAGGGGAGACCACAAATATATAGCTGGGAGTCAGGGGAGAGAGGAGTGTGAGGGGAGGAGGGGTGTGGGCTGTACCATGTGTGTCATCCGGGGGAGACCACAAATATATAGCTGGGAGTCAGGGGGGAGAGGGGAGGAGGGGTGTGGGCTGTACCATGTGTGTCATCCGGGGGGGAGACCACAAATATATAGCTGGGAGTCAGGGGAGAGAGGAGTGTGAGGGGAGGAGGGGTGTGGGCTGTACCATGTGTGTCACCCGGGGGGGAGACCACAAATATATAGCTGGGAGTCAGGGGGGAGAGGAGTGTGAGGGGAGGAGGGGTGTGGGCTGTACCATGTGTGTCATCCGGGGGGAGACCACAAATATATAGCTGGGAGTCAGGGGGGAGAGGGGAGGAGGGGTGTGGGCTGTACCATGTGTGTCATCCGGGGGGGAGACCACAAATATATAGCTGGGAGTCAGGGGGGAGAGGAGAGTGAGGGGAGGAGGGGTGTGGGCTGTACCATGTGTGTCATCCGGGGGGAGACCACAAATATATAGCTGGGAGTCAGGGGGGAGAGGAGTGTGAGGGGAGGAGGGGTGTGGGCTGTACCATGTGTGTCATCCGGGGGGGAGACCACAAATATATAGCTGGGAGTCAGGGGGGAGAGGAGAGTGAGGGGAGGAGGGGTGTGGGCTGTACCATGTGTGTCATCCGGGGGGGAGACCACAAATATATAGCTGGGAGTCAGGGGGGAGAGGAGTGTGAGGGGAGGAGGGGTGTGGGCTGTACCATGTGTGTCATCCGGGGGAGACCACAAATATATAGCTGGGAGTCAGGGGGGAGAGGAGTGTGAGGGGAGGAGGGGTGTGGGCTGTACCATGTGTGTCATCCGGGGGGGGAGACCACAAATATATAGCTGGGAGTCAGGGGGGAGAGGAGTGTGAGGGGAGGAGGGGTGTGGGCTGTACCATGTGTGTCATCCGGGGGGGAGACCACAAATATATAGCTGGGAGTCAGGGGGGAGAGGAGAGTGAGGGGAGGAGGGGTGTGGGCTGTACCATGTGTGTCATCCGGGGGGGAGACCACAAATATATAGCTGGGAGTCAGGGGGGAGAGGAGTGTGAGGGGAGGAGGGGTGTGGGCTGTACCATGTGTGTCATCCAGGGGAGACCACAAATATATAGCTGGGAGTCAGGGTAGAGAGGAGTGTGAGGGGAGGAGGGGTGTGGGCTGTACCATGTGTGTCATCCAGGGGGAGACCACAAATATATAGCTGGGAGTCAGGGGAGAGAGGAGAGTGAGGGGAGGAGGGGTGTGGGCTGTACCATGTGTGTCATCCAGGGGGAGACCACAAATATATAGCTGGGAGTCAGGGGAGAGAGGAGAGTGAGGGGAGGAGGGGTGTGGGCTGTACCATGTGTGTCATCCGGGGGGAGACCACAAATATATAGCTGGGAGTCAGGGGAGAGAGGAGAGTGAGGGGAGGAGGGGTGTGGGCTGTACCATGTGTGTCATCCGGAGGGAGACCACAAATATATAGCTGGGAGTCAGGGGGGAGAGGAGTGTGAGGAGAGGAGGGGTGTGGGCTGTACCATGTGTGTCATCCGGGGGGAGACCACAAATATATAGCTGGAAGTCAGGGGAAAGAGGAGTGTGAGGGGAGGAGGGGTGTGGGCTGTACCATGTGTGTCATCCAGGGGAGACCACAAATATATAGCTGGGAGTCAGGGGAGGAGGGGTGTGAGGGGAGGAGGGGTGTGGGCTGTACCATGTGTGTCATCCAGGGGAGACCACAAATATATAGCTGGGAGTCAGGGGAGAGAGGAGAGTGAGGGGAGGAGGGGTGTGGGCTGTACCATGTGTGTCATCCGGGGGAGACCACAAATATATAGCTGGGAGTCAGGGGAGAGAGGAGTGTGAGGAGAGGAGGGGTGTGGGCTGTACCATGTGTGTCATCCAGGGGAGACCACAAATATATAGCTGGGAGTCAGGGGAGGAGGGGTGTGAGGGGAGGAGGGGTGTGGGCTGTACCATGTGTGTCATCCAGGGGAGACCACAAATATATAGCTGGGAGTCAGGGGAGAGAGGAGAGTGAGGGGAGGAGGGGTGTGGGCTGTACCATGTGTGTCATCCGGGGGAGACCACAAATATATAGCTGGGAGTCAGGGGGGAGAGGAGTGTGAGGGGAGGAGGGGTGTGGGCTGTACCATGTGTATCATCCGGGGGGAGACCACAAATATATAGCTGGGAGTCGGGGGAGAGGAGTGTGAGGAGAGGAGGGGTGTGGGCTGTACCATGTGTATCATCCGGGAGGAGACCACAAATATATAGCTGGGAGTCAGGGGAGAGAGGAGTGTGAGGGGAGGAGGGGTGTGGGCTGTACCATGTGTGTCATCCGGGGGAGACCACAAATATATAGCTGGGAGTCAGGGGGGAGAGGAGTGTGAGGGGAGGAGGGGTGTAGGCTGTACCATGTGTGTCATCCGGGGGAGACCACAAATATATAGCTGGGAGTCGGGGGAGAGGAGTGTGAGGGGAGGAGGGGTGTGGGCTGTACCATGTGTGTCATCCGGGGGGAGACCACAAATATATAGCTGGGAGATAGGGGGGAGAGGAGTGTGAGGGGAGGAGGGGTGTGGGCTGTACCATGTGTGTCATCCGGGGGAGACCACAAATATATAGCTGGGAGTCAGGGGGGAGAGGAGTGTGAGGGGAGGAGGGGTGTGGGCTGTACCATGTGTGTCATCCGGGGGAGACCACAAATATATAGCTGGGAGTCAGGGGGGAGAGGAGTGTGAGGGGAGGAGGGGTGTGGGCTGTACCATGTGTGTCATCCGGGGGAGACCACAAATATATAGCTGGGAGTCAGGGGGGAGAGGAGTGTGAGGGGAGGAGGGGTGTGGGCTGTACCATGTGTGTCATCCGGGGGAGACCACAAATATATAGCTGGGAGTCGGGGGAGAGGAGTGTGAGGGGAGGAGGGGTGTGGGCTGTACCATGTGTGTCATCCGGGGGGAGACCACAAATATATAGCTGGGAGTCAGGGGAGAGAGGAGTGTGAGGGGAGGAGGGGTGTGGGCTGTACCATGTGTGTCATCCAGGGGAGACCACAAATATATAGCTGGGAGTCAGGGGAGAGAGGAGTGTGAGGGGAGGAGGGGTGTGGGCTGTACCATGTGTGTCATCCGGGGGGAGACCACAAATATATAGCTGGGAGTCAGGGGATAGAGGAGAGTGAGGGGAGGAGGGGTGTGGGCTGTACCATGTGTGTCATCCGGGGGGAGACCACAAATATATAGCTGGGAGTCGGGGGAGAGGAGTGTGAGGGGAGGAGGGGTGTGGGCTGTACCATGTGTATCATCCGGGGGGAGACCACAAATATATAGCTGGGAGTCGGGGGAGAGGAGTGTGAGGAGAGGAGGGGTGTGGGCTGTACCATGTGTATCATCCGGGAGGAGACCACAAATATATAGCTGGGAGTCAGGGGAGAGAGGAGTGTGAGGGGAGGAGGGGTGTGGGCTGTACCATGTGTGTCATCCGGGGGAGACCACAAATATATAGCTGGGAGTCAGGGGGGAGAGGAGTGTGAGGGGAGGAGGGGTGTGGGCTGTACCATGTGTATCATCCGGGGGGAGACCACAAATATATAGCTGGGAGTCAGGGGAGAGAGGAGTGTGAGGGGAGGAGGGGTGTGGGCTGTACCATGTGTGTCATCCAGGGGAGACCACAAATATATAGCTGGGAGTCAGGGGGGAGAGGAGTGTGAGGGGAGGAGGGGTGTGGGCTGTACCATGTGTGTCATCCGGGGGAGACCACAAATATATAGCTGGGAGTCGGGGGAGAGGAGTGTGAGGAGAGGAGGGGTGTGGGCTGTACCATGTGTGTCATCCGGGGGGAGACCACAAATATATAGCTGGGAGTCGGGATAGAGGAGAGTGAGGGGAGGAGGGGTGTGGGCTGTACCATGTGTGTCATCCGGGGGGAGACCACAAATATATAGCTGGGAGTCGGGGGAGAGGAGTGTGAGGAGAGGAGGGGTGTGGGCTGTACCATGTGTGTCATCCGGGGGAGACCACAAATATATAGCTGGGAGTCAGTGGAGAGAGGAGTGTGAGGGGAGGAGGGGTGTGGGCTGTACCATGTGTGTCATCCAGGGGGAGACCACAAATATATAGCTGGGAGTCAGGGGAGAGAGGAGAGTGAGGGGAGGAGGGGTGTGGGCTGTACCATGTGTGTCATCCAGGGGGAGACCACAAATATATAGCTGGGAGTCAGGGGAGAGAGGGGAGGAGGGGTGTGGGCTGTACCATGTGTGTCATCCGGGGGGAGACCACAAATATATAGCTGGGAGTCAGGGGGGAGAGGAGAGTGAGGGGAGGAGGGGTGTGGGCTGTACCATGTGTGTCATCCAGGGGGAGACCACAAATATATAGCTGGGAGTCAGGGGAGAGAGGAGAGTGAGGGGAGGAGGGGTGTGGGCTGTACCATGTGTGTCATCCGGGGGGAGACCACAAATATATAGCTGGGAGTCAGGGGGGAGAGGAGTGTGAGGAGAGGAGGGGTGTGGGCTGTACCATGTGTGTCATCCAGGGGGAGACCACAAATATATAGCTGGGAGTCAGGGGAGGAGGGGTGTGAGGGGAGGAGGGGTGTGGGCTGTACCATGTGTGTCATCCAGGTGGAGACCACAAATATATAGCTGGGAGTCAGGGGGGAGAGGAGTGTGAGGGGAGGAGGGGTGTGGGCTGTACCATGTGTGTCATCCAGGGGGAGACCACAAATATATAGCTGGGAGTCAGGGGGGAGAGGAGTGTGAGGGGAGGAGGGGTGTGGGCTGTACCATGTGTGTCATCCGGGGGGAGACCACAAATATATAGCTGGGAGTCAGGGGAGAGAGGAGAGTGAAGGGAGGAGGGGTGTGGGCTGTACCATGTGTGTCATCCAGGTGGAGACCACAAATATATAGCTGGGAGTCAGGGGGGAGAGGAGTGTGAGGGGAGGAGGGGTGTGGGCTGTACCATGTGTGTCATCCGGGGGGAGACCACAAATATATAGCTGGGAGTCAGGGGAGAGAGGAGTGTGAGGGGAGGAGGGGTGTGGGCTGTACCATGTGTGTCATCCGGGGGGAGACCACAAATATATAGCTGGGAGTCAGGGGAGAGAGGAGTGTGAGGGGAGGAGGGGTGTGGGCTGTACCATGTGTGTCATCCGGGGGGAGACCACAAATATATAGCTGGGAGTCAGGGGAGGAGGGGTGTGAGGGGAGGAGGGGTGTGGGCTGTACCATGTGTGTCATCCAGGTGGAGACCACAAATATATAGCTGGGAGTCAGGGGGGAGAGGAGTGTGAGGGGAGGAGGGGTGTGGGCTGTACCATGTGTGTCATCCGGGGGAGACCACAAATATATAGCTGGGAGTCGGGGGAGAGGAGTGTGAGGGGAGGAGGGGTGTGGGCTGTACCATGTGTGTCATCCAGGTGGAGACCACAAATATATAGCTGGGAGTCAGGGGGGAGAGGAGTGTGAGGAGAGGAGGGGTGTGGGCTGTACCATGTGTGTCATCCAGGGGGAGACCACAAATATATAGCTGGGAGTCAGGGGGGAGAGGAGTGTGAGGGGAGGAGGGGTGTGGGCTGTACCATGTGTGTCATCCGGGGGAGACCACAAATATATAGCTGGGAGTCAGGGGAGGAGGGGTGTGAGGGGAGGAGGGGTGTGGGCTGTACCATGTGTGTCATCCAGGTGGAGACCACAAATATATAGCTGGGAGTCAGGGGGGAGAGGAGTGTGAGGGGAGGAGGGGTGTGGGCTGTACCATGTGTGTCATCCAGGGGGAGACCACAAATATATAGCTGGGAGTCAGGGGGGAGAGGAGTGTGAGGGGAGGAGGGGTGTGGGCTGTACCATGTGTGTCATCCGGGGGGAGACCACAAATATATAGCTGGGAGTCAGGGGAGAGAGGAGAGTGAAGGGAGGAGGGGTGTGGGCTGTACCATGTGTGTCATCCAGGTGGAGACCACAAATATATAGCTGGGAGTCAGGGGGGAGAGGAGTGTGAGGGGAGGAGGGGTGTGGGCTGTACCATGTGTCATCCGGGGGGAGACCACAAATATATAGCTGGGAGTCAGGGGAGAGAGGAGTGTGAGGGGAGGAGGGGTGTGGGCTGTAGCATGTGTGTCATCCGGGGGGAGACCACAAATATATAGCTGGGAGTCAGGGGAGAGAGGAGTGTGAGGGGAGGAGGGGTGTGGGCTGTACCATGTGTGTCATCCGGGGGGAGACCACAAATATATAGCTGGGAGTCAGGGGAGGAGGGGTGTGAGGGGAGGAGGGGTGTGGGCTGTACCATGTGTGTCATCCAGGTGGAGACCACAAATACATAGCTGGGAGTCAGGGGGGAGAGGAGTGTGAGGGGAGGAGGGGTGTGGGCTGTACCATTTGTGTCATCCGGGGGAGACCACAAATATATAGCTGGGAGTCGGGGGAGAGGAGTGTGAGGGGAGGAGGGGTGTGGGCTGTACCATGTGTGTCATCCAGGTGGAGACCACAAATATATAGCTGGGAGTCAGGGGGGAGAGGAGTGTGAGGAGAGGAGGGGTGTGGGCTGTACCATGTGTGTCATCCAGGGGGAGACCACAAATATATAGCTGGGAGTCAGGGGGGAGAGGAGTGTGAGGGGAGGAGGGGTGTGGGCTGTACCATGTGTGTCATCCGGGGGAGACCACAAATATATAGCTGGGAGTCAGGGGAGGAGGGGTGTGAGGGGAGGAGGGGTGTGGGCTGTACCATGTGTGTCATCCAGGGGGAGACCACAAATATATAGCTGGGAGTCAGGGGGGAGAGGAGTGTGAGGGGAGGAGGGGTGTGAGCTGTACCATGTGTGTCATCCGGGGGGAGACCACAAATATATAGCTGGGAGTCAGGGGAGAGAGGAGAGTGAAGGGAGGAGGGGTGTGGGCTGTACCATGTGTGTCATCCAGGTGGAGACCACAAATATATAGCTGGGAGTCAGGGGGGAGAGGAGTGTGAGGGGAGGAGGGGTGTGGGCTGTACCATTTGTGTCATCCGGGGGAGACCACAAATATATAGCTGGGAGTCAGGGGAGGAGGGGTGTGAGGGGAGGAGGGGTGTGGGCTGTACCATGTGTGTCATCCAGGTGGAGACCACAAATATATAGCTGGGAGTCAGGGGGGAGAGGAGTGTGAGGGGAGGAGGGGTGTGGGCTGTACCATGTGTGTCATCCGGGGGGAGACCACAAATATATAGCTGGGAGTCAGGGGAGAGAGGAGTGTGAGGGGAGGAGGGGTGTGGGCTGTACCATGTGTGTCATCCGGGGGGAGACCACAAATATATAGCTGGGAGTCAGGGGAGAGAGGAGAGTGAAGGGAGGAGGGGTGTGGGCTGTACCATGTGTGTCATCCAGGGGGAGACCACAAATATATAGCTGGGAGTCAGGGGGGAGAGGAGTGTGAGGGGAGGAGGGGTGTGGGCTGTACCATGTGTGTCATCCGGGGGGAGACCACAAATATATAGCTGGGAGTCAGGGGAGAGAGGAGAGTGAGGGGAGGAGGGGTGTGGGCTGTACCATGTGTGTCATCCGGGGGGAGACCACAAATATATAGCTGGGAGTCAGGGGAGAGAGGAGTGTGAGGGGAGGAGGGGTGTGGGCTGTACCATGTGTGTCATCCGGGGGAGACCACAAATATATAGCTGGGAGTCAGGGGAGAGAGGAGTGTGAGGGGAGGAGGGGTGTGGGCTGTACCATGTGTGTCATCCGGGGGGAGACCACAAATATATAGCTGGGAGTCAGGGGAGAGAGGAGTGTGAGGGGAGGAGGGGTGTGGGCTGTACCATGTGTGTCATCCAGGGGGAGACCACAAATATATAGCTGGGAGTCAGGGGAGAGAGTAGTGTGAGGAGAGGAGGGGTGTGGGCTGTACCATGTGTGTTCTCCGGGGGAGACCACAAATATATAGCTGGGAGTCAGGGGTGAGAGGAGTGTGAGGGGAGGAGGGGTGTGGGCTGTACCATGTGTGTCATCCGGGGGGAGACCACAAATATATAGCTGGGAGTCAGGGGAAAGAGGAGTGTGAGGGGAGGAGGGGTGTGGGCTGTACCATGTGTGTCATCCGGGGGGAGACCACAAATATATAGCTGGGAGTCAGGGGAGAGAGGAGTGTGAGGGGAGGAGGGGTGTGGGCTGTACCATGTGTGTCATCCAGGGGAGACCACAAATATATAGCTGGGAGTCAGGGGAGAGAGGAGAGTGAGGAGAGGAGGGGTGTGGGCTGTACCATGTGTGTCATCCGGGGGAGACCACAAATATATAGCTGGGAGTCAGGGGGGAGAGGAGTGTGAGGGGAGGAGGGGTGTGGGCTGTACCATGTGTGTCATCCGGGGGAGACCACAAATATGTAGCTGGGAGTCAGGGGAGAGAGGAGAGTGAGGAGAGGAGGGGTGTGGGCTGTACCATGTGTGTCATCCAGGGGAGACCACAAATATATAGCTGGGAGTCAGGGGAGAGAGGAGAGTGAGGAGAGGAGGGGTGTGGGCTGTACCATGTGTGTCATCCGGGGGAGACCACAAATATATAGCTGGGAGTCAGGGGAGAGAGGAGTGTGAGGGGAGGAGGGGTGTGGGCTGTACCATGTGTGTCATTCGGGGGGAGACCACAAATATATAGCTGGGAGTCAGGGGAGAGAGGAGTGTGAGGGGAGGAGGGGTGTGGGCTGTACCATGTGTGTCATCCAGGGGGAGACCACAAATATATAGCTGGGAGTCAGGGGAGAGAGGAGTGTGAGGAGAGGAGGGGTGTGGGCTGTACCATGTGTGTCATCCGGGGGAGACCACAAATATATAGCTGGGAGTCAGGGGGGAGAGGAGTGTGAGGGGAGGAGGGGTGTGGGCTGTACCATGTGTGTCATTCGGGGGGAGACCACAAATATATAGCTGGGAGTCAGGGGAGAGAGGAGTGTGAGGGGAGGAGGGGTGTGGGCTGTACCATGTGTGTCATCCAGGGGAGACCACAAATATATAGCTGGGAGTCAGGGAGAGAGGAGTGTGAGGGGAGGAGGGGTGTGCGCTGTACCATGTGTGTCATCCGGGGGGAGACCACAAATATATAGCTGGGAGTCAGGGGAGAGAGGAGTGTGAGGGGAGGAGGGGTGTGGGCTGTACCATGTGTGTCATCCAGGGGAGACCACAAATATATAGCTGGGAGTCAGGGGAGAGAGGAGTGTGAGGGGAGGAGGGGTGTGGGCTGTACCATGTGTGTCATCCGGGGGAGACCACAAATATATAGCTGGGAGTCAGGGAGTGAGGAGAGGAGGGGTGTGGGCTGTACCATGTGTGTCATCCGGGGGAGACCACAAATATATAGCTGGGAGTCAGGGGGGAGAGGAGAGTGAGGGGAGGAGGGGTGTAGGCTGTACCATGTGTGTCACCCAGGGGAGACCACAAATATATAGCTGGGAGTCAGGGGAGAGAGGAGTGTGAGGGGAGGAGGGGTGTGGGCTGTACCATGTGTGTCATCCGGGGGGAGACCACAAATATATAGCTGGGAGTCAGGGAGAGAGGAGAGTGAGGAGAGGAGGGGTGTGGGCTGTACCATGTGTGTCATCCAGGGGGGAGAGGAGTGTGAGGGGAGGAGGGGTGTGGGCTGTACCATGTGTGTCACCCAGGGGGGAGACCACAAATATACAGCTGGGAGTCAGGGGGGAGAGGAGTGTGAGGGGAGGAGGGGTGTGGGCTGTACCATGTGTGTCATCTGGGGGGAGACCACAAATATATAGCTGGGAGTCAGGGGGGAGAGGAGTGTGAGGGGAGGAGGGGTGTGGGCTGTACCATGTGTGTCATCCGGGGGGGGACCACAAATATATAGCTGGGAGTCAGGGAGAGAGGAGAGTGAGGAGAGGAGGGGTGTGCGCTGTACCATGTGTGTCACCCAGGGGGGAGACCACAAATATATAGCTGGGAGTCAGGGTAGAGAGGAGTGTGAGGAGAGGAGGGAGTGGGCTGTACCATGTGTGTCATCCGGGGGGGAGACCACAAATATATAGCTGGGAGTCAGGGGAGAGAGGAGTGTGAGGGGAGGAGGGGTGTGGGCTGTACCAGGTGTGTCATCCAGGGGAGACCACAAATATATAGCTGGGAGTCAGGGGAGAGAGGAGAGTGAGGAGAGGAGGGGTGTGGGCTGTACCATGTGTGTCATCCGGGGGAGACCACAAATATATAGCTGGGAGTCAGGGGGGAGAGGAGTGTGAGGGGAGGAGGGGTGTGGGCTGTACCATGTGTGTCATCCGGGGGAGACCACAAATATATAGCTGGGAGTCAGGGGAGAGAGGAGTGTGAGGGGAGGAGGGGTGTGGGCTGTACCATGTGTGTCATTCGGGGGGAGACCACAAATATATAGCTGGGAGTCAGGGGAGAGAGGAGTGTGAGGGGAGGAGGGGTGTGGGCTGTACCATGTGTGTCATCCAGGGGGAGACCACAAATATATAGCTGGGAGTCAGGGGAGAGAGGAGTGTGAGGAGAGGAGGGGTGTGGGCTGTACCATGTGTGTCATCCGGGGGAGACCACAAATATATAGCTGGGAGTCAGGGGGGAGAGGAGTGTGAGGGGAGGAGGGGTGTGGGCTGTACCATGTGTGTCATTCGGGGGGAGACCACAAATATATAGCTGGGAGTCAGGGGAGAGAGGAGTGTGAGGGGAGGAGGGGTGTGGGCTGTACCATGTGTGTCATCTAGGGGAGACCACAAATATATAGCTGGGAGTCAGGGAGAGAGGAGTGTGAGGGGAGGAGGGGTGTGGGCTGTACCATGTGTGTCATCCAGGGGGAGACCACAAATATATAGCTGGGAGTCAGGGGAGAGAGGAGTGTGAGGGGAGGAGGGGTGTGGGCTGTACCATGTGTGTCATCCAGGGGAGACCACAAATATATAGCTGGGAGTCAGGGGAGAGAGGAGTGTGAGGGGAGGAGGGGTGTGGGCTGTACCATGTGTGTCATCCGGGGGGAGACCACAAATATATAGCTGGGAGTCAGGGAGAGAGGAGAGTGAGGAGAGGAGGGGTGTGCGCTGTACCATGTGTGTCACCCAGGGGGGAGACCACAAATATATAGCTGGGAGTCAGGGGGGAGAGGAGAGTGAGGGGAGGAGGGGTGTGAGCTGTACCATGTGTGTCATCCGGGGGGAGACCACAAATATATAGCTGGGAGTCAGGGGAGAGAGGAGAGTGAGGGGAGGAGGGGTGTGAGCTGTACCATGTGTGTCATCCGGGGGGAGACCACAAATATATAGCTGGGAGTCAGGGGGGAGAGGAGTGTGAGGGGAGGAGGGGTGTGGGCTGTACCATGTGTGTCATCCGGGGGGAGACCACAAATATATAGCTGGGAGTCAGGGAGAGAGGAGAGTGAGGAGAGGAGGGGTGTGGGCTGTACCATGTGTGTCATCCAGGGGAGACCACAAATATATAGCTGGGAGTCAGGGAGAGAGGAGTGTGAGGGGAGGAGGGGTGTGGGCTGTACCATGTGTGTCATCCAGGGGAGACCACAAATATATAGCTGGGAGTCAGGGAGAGAGGAGTGTGAGGAGAGGAGGGGTGTGGGCTGTACCATGTGTGTCATCCAGGGGAGACCACAAATATATAGCTGGGAGTCAGGGAGAGAGGAGTGTGAGGGGAGGAGGGGTGTGGGCTGTACCATGTGTGTCACCCAGGGGAGACCACAAATATATAGCTGGGAGTCAGGGAGAGAGGAGTGTGAGGGGAGGAGGGGTGTGGGCTGTACCATGTGTGTCATCCAGGGGAGACCACAAATATATAGCTGGGAGTCAGGGAGAGAGGAGTGTGAGGGGAGGAGGGGTGTGGGCTGTACCATGTGTGTCATCCAGGGGAGACCACAAATATATAGCTGGGAGTCAGGGGAGAGAGGAGTGTGAGGGGAGGAGGGGTGTGGGCTGTACCATGTGTGTCATCCAGGGGAGACCACAAATATATAGCTGGGAGTCAGGGAGAGAGGAGTGTGAGGGGAGGAGGGGTGTGGGCTGTACCATGTGTGTCATCCAGGGGAGACCACAAATATATAGCTGGGAGTCAGGGAGAGAGGAGTGTGAGGGGAGGAGGGGTGTGGGCTGTACCATGTGTGTCATCCGGGGGGAGACCACAAATATATAGCTGGGAGTCAGGGAGAGAGGACTGTGAGGGGAGGAGGGGTTTTGTCTGTACCATGTGTGTCATCCGGGGGGAGACCACAAAAATATAGCTGGGAGTCAGGGGAGAGAGGAGTGTGAGGGGAGGAGGGGTGTGGGCTGTACCATGTGTGTCACCCAGGGGAGACCACAAATATATAGCTGGGAGTCAGGGGAGAGAGGAGTGTGAGGGGAGGAGGGGTGTGGGCTGTACCATGTGTGTCATCCAGGGGAGACCACAAATATATAGCTGGGAGTCAGGGAGAGAGGAGTGTGAGGGGAGGAGGGGTGTGGGCTGTACCATGTGTGTCATCCAGGGGGGAGACCACAAATATATAGCTGGGAGTCAGGGGAGAGAGGAGTGTGAGGGGAGGAGGGGTGTGGGCTGTACCATGTGTGTCACCCAGGGGAGACCACAAATATATAGCTGGGAGTCAGGGGAGAGAGGAGTGTGAGGGGAGGAGGGGTGTGGGCTGTACCATGTGTGTCATCCAGGGGAGACCACAAATATATAGCTGGGAGTCAGGGAGAGAGGAGTGTGAGGGGAGGAGGGGTGTGGGCTGTACCATGTGTGTCACCCAGGGGAGACCACAAATATATAGCTGGGAGTCAGGGGAGAGAGGAGTGTGAGGGGAGGAGGGGTGTGGGCTGTACCATGTGTGTCATCCAGGGGAGACCACAAATATATAGCTGGGAGTCAGGGAGAGAGGAGTGTGAGGGGAGGAGGGGTGTGGGCTGTACCATGTGTGTCATCCGGGGGGAGACCACAAATATATAGCTGGGAGTCAGGGGGGAGAGGAGTGTGAGGGGAGGAGGGGTGTGGGCTGTACCATGTGTGTCACCCGGGGGAGACCACAAATATATAGCTGGGAGTCAGGGGGGAGAGGAGTGTGAGGGGAGGAGGGGTGTGGGCTGTACCATGTGTGTCACCCGGGGGAGACCACAAATATATAGCTGGGAGTCAGGGGGGAGAGGAGTGTGAGGGGAGGAGGGGTGTGGGCTGTACCATGTGTGTCACCCGGGGGAGACCACAAATATATAGCTGGGAGTCAGGGGGGAGAGGAGTGTGAGGGGAGGAGGGGTGTGGGCTGTACCATGTGTGTCACCCGGGGGAGACCACAAATATATAGCTGGGAGTCAGGGGGGAGAGGAGTGTGAGGGGAGGAGGGGTGTGGGCTGTACCATGTGTGTCATCCGGGGGAGACCACAAATATATAGCTGGGAGTCAGGGGGGAGAGGAGTGTGAGGGGAGGAGGGGTGTGGGCTGTACCATGTGTGTCACCCGGGGGAGACCACAAATATATAGCTGGGAGTCAGGGGAGAGAGGAGTGTGAGGGGAGGAGGGGTGTGGGCTGTACCATGTGTGTCACCCAGGGAAGACCACAAATATATAGCTGGGAGTCAGGGGAGAGAGGAGTGTGAGGGGAGGAGGGGTGTGGGCTGTACCATGTGTGTCATCCGGGAGAGACCACAAATATATAGCTGGGAGTCAGGGGAGAGAGGAGAGTGAGGGGAGGAGGGGTGTGGGCTGTACCATGTGTGTCATCCGGGGGAGACCACAAATACATAGCTGGGAGTCAGGGGGGAGAGGAGTGTGAGGGAGGAGGGGTGTGGGCTGTACCATGTGTGTCACCCGGGGGAGACCACAAATATACAGCTGGGAGTCAGGGGGGAGAGGAGTGTGAGGGGAGGAGGGGTGTGGGCTGTACCATGTGTGTCACCCGGGGGAGACCACAAATATACAGCTGGGAGTCAGGGGAGAGAGGAGTGTGAGGGGAGGAGGGGTGTGGGCTGTACCATGTGTGTCACCCGGGGGAGACCACAAATATACAGCTGGGAGTCAGGGGAGAGAGGAGTGTGAGGGGAGGAGGGGTGTGGGCTGTACCATGTGTGTCACCCGGGGGAGACCACAAATATACAGCTGGGAGTCAGGGGGGAGAGGAGTGTGAGGGGAGGAGGGGTGTGGGTTGTACCATGTGTGTCACCCGGGGGAGACCACAAATATACAGCTGGGAGTCAGGGGAGAGGGGAGTGTGAGGGGAGGAGGGGTGTGGGCTGTACCATGTGTGTCATCGGGGGGAGACCACAAATATATAGCTAAGAATCAGGGGGGAGAGGTGTGTGAGGGGAGGAGGGGTGTGGGCTGTACCATGTGTGTCATCTGGGGGAGACCACAAATATATAGCTGGGAGTCAGGGGAGAGGGGAGTGTGAGGGGAGGAGGGGTGTGGGCTGTACCATGTGTGTCATCCAGGGGGAGACCACAAATATACAGCTGGGAGTCAGGGCGGGAGAGAGGAGTGTGAGGAGAGGAGGGGTGTGGGCTGTACCATGTGTGTCACCCAGGGGGAGACCACAAATATACAGCTGGGAGTCAGGGGAGGAGGGGTGTGAGGAGAGGAGGGGTGTGGGCTGTACCATGTGTGTCATCCGGGGGGAGACCACAAATATATAGCTGGGAGTCAGGGGAGGAGGGGTGTGAGGGGAGGAGGGGTGTGGGCTGTACCATGTGTGTCATCCAGGGGAGACCACAAATATATAGCTGGGAGTCAGGGGAGGAGGGGTGTGAGGGGAGGAGGGGTGTGGGCTGTACCATGTGTGTCACCCAGGGGGGAGACCACAAATATATAGCTGGGAGTCAGGGGAGAGAGGAGTGTGAGGGGAGGAGGGGTGTGGGCTGTACCATGTGTGTCATCCAGGGGGGAGACCACAAATATATAGCTGGGAGTCAGGGTAGAGAGGAGTGTGAGGAGAGGAGGGGGTGGGCTGTACCATGTGTGTCATCCGGGGGGGAGACCACAAATATATAGCTGGGAGTCAGGGGAGGAGGGGTGTGAGGGGAGGAGGGGTGTGGGCTGTACCATGTGTGTCATCAAGGGGGAGACCACAAATATATAGCTGGGAGTCAGGGGGGAGAGGAGTGTGAGGAGAGGAGGGGTGTGAGCTGTACCAAGTGTGTCACCCGGGGGGAGACCACAAATATAAAGCTGGGAGTCAGGGGAGAGAGGAGTGTGAGGAGAGGAGGGGTGTGAGCTGTACCATGTGTGTCATCCAGGGGGAGACCACAAATATATAGCTGGGAGTCAGGGGAGAGAGGGGAGGAGGGGTGTGGGCTGTACCATGTGTGTCATCCGGGGGAGACGACAAATATATAGCTGGGAGTCAGGGGAGAGAGGAGTGTGAGGGGAGGAGGGGTGTGGGCTGTACCATGTGTGTCACCCGGGGGGAGACCACAAATATATAGCTGGGAGTCAGGGGAGAGAGGAGAGTGAGGGGAGGAGGGGTGTGGGCTGTAACATGTGTGTCACACGGGGGGAGACCACAAATATACAGCTGGGAGTCAGGGGAGGAGGGGTGTGAGGGGATGAGGGGTGTGGGCTGTACCATGTGTGTCACCCAGGGGGAGACCACAAATATATAGCTGGGAGTCAGGGGAGAGAGGAGTGTGAGGAGAGGAGGGGGTGGGCTGTACCATGTGTGTCATCCGGGTGGAGACCACAAATATATAGCTGGGAGTCAGGGGAGGAGGGGTGTGAGGGGAAGAGGGGTGTGGGCTGTACCATGTGTGTCATCCGGGGGAGACCACAAATATATAGCTGGGAGTCAGGGGAGGAGGGGTGTGAGGGGAGGAGGGGTGTGGGCTGTACCATGTGTGTCATCCAGGGGGGAGACCACAAATATATAGCTGGGAGTCAGGGGGGAGAGGTGTGTGAGGGGAGGAGGGGTGTGAGCTGTACCATGTGTGTCACCCAGGGGGAGACCACAAATATATAGCTGGGAGTCAGGGTAGAGAGGAGTGTGAGGAGAGGAGGGGGTGGGCTGTACCATGTGTGTCATCCGGGGGGAGACCACAAATATATAGCTGGGAGTCAGGGGAGGAGGGGTGTGAGGGGAGGAGGGGTGTGGGCTGTACCATGTGTGTCATCAAGGGGGAGACCACAAATATATAGCTGGGAGTCAGGGGGGAGAGGAGTGTGAGGAGAGGAGGGGTGTGAGCTGTACCATGTGTGTCACTCGGGGGGAGACCACAAATATAAAGCTGGGAGTCAGGGGGGAGAGGAGTGTGAGGAGAGGAGGGGTGTGAGCTGTACCATGTGTGTCATCCAGGGGGAGACCACAAATATATAGCTGGGAGTCAGGGAAGAGAGGAGAGTGAGGGGAGGAGGGGTGTGGGCTGTACCATGTGTGTCATCCGGGAGAGACCACAAATATATAGCTGGGAGTCAGGGGAGAGAGGAGTGTGAGGGGACGAGGGGTGTGGGCTGTACCATGTGTGTCACCCGGGGGGAGACCACAAATATATAGCTGGGAGTCAGGGGAGAGAGGAGTGTGAGGGGAGGAGGGGTGTGGGCTGTACCATGTGTGTCATCCGGGGGGAGACCACAAATATATAGCTGGGAGTCAGGGGAGAGGTGTGAGTGGAGGAGGGGTGTGAGCTGTACCATGTGTATCATCCGGGGGGAGACCACAAATATATAGCTGGGAGTCAGGGGAGAGAGGAGTGTGAGAGGAGGAGGGGTGTGGGCTGTACCATGTGTGTCATCCGGGGGAGACCACAAATATATAGCTGGGAGTCAGGGGAGAGAGGAGTGTGAGAGGAGGAGGGGTGTGCGCTGTACCATGTGTGTCATCCGGGGGGAGACCACAAATATATAGCTGGGAGTCAGGGGAGAGAGGAGTGTGAGGGGAGGAGGGGTGTGGGCTGTACCATGTGTGTCATCCGGGGGAGACCACAAATATATAGCTGGGAGTCAGGGGGGAGAGGAGTGTGAGGGGAGGAGGGGTGTGGGCTGTACCATGTGTGTCATCCGGGGGAGACCACAAATATATAGCTGGGAGTCAGGGGAGAGAGGAGTGTGAGGGGAGGAGGGGTGTGGGCTGTACCATGTGTGTCATCCGGGGGGAGACCACAAATATATAGCTGGGAGTCAGGGGAGAGAGGAGTGTGAGGGGAGGAGGGGTGTGGGCTGTACCATGTGTGTCATCCGGGGGAGACCACAAATATATAGCTGGGAGTCAGGGGGGAGAGGAGTGTGAGGGGAGGAGGGGTGTGGGCTGTACCATGTGTGTCATCCAGGGGGGAGACCACAAATATATAGCTGGGAGTCAGGGGAGAGAGGAGTGTGAGTGGAGGAGGGGTGTGGGCTGTACCATGTGTGTCATCCGGGGGAGACCACAAATATATAGCTGGGAGTCAGGGGAGGAGGGGTGTGAGGGGAGGAGGGGTGTGGGCTGTACCATGTTTGTCATCCAGGAGGAGACCACAAATATATAGCTGGGAGTCAGGGGGGAGAGGTGTGTGAGGGTAGGAGGGGTGTGGGCTGTACCATGTGTGTCATCCGGGGGAGGCCACAAATATATAGCTGGAAGTCAGGGGAGAGAGGAGTGTGAGGGGAGGAGGGGTGTGGGCTGTACCATGTGTGTCATCCAGGGGGGAGACCACAAATATATAGCTGGGAGTCAGGGGGGAGAGGTGTGTAAGGGGAGGAGGGGTGTGGGCTGTACCATGTGTGTCATCCGGGGGAGACCACAAATATATAGCTGGGAGTCAGGGGAGGAGGGGTGTGGGCTGTACCATGTGTGTCATCCAGGGGGAGACCACAAATATATAGCTGGGAGTCAGGGGAGAGAGGAGTGTGAGGAGAGGAGGGGTGTGGGCTGTACCATGTGTGTCATCCGGGGGGAGACCACAAATATACAGCTGGGAGTCAGGGCGGGAGAGAGGAGTGTGAGGAGAGGAGGGGTGTGGGCTGTACCATGTGTGTCATCCAGGGGGAGACCACAAATATATAGCTGGGAGTCAGGGGAGGAGGGGTGTGAGGGGAGGAGGGGTGTGGGCTGTACCATGTGTGTCATCCGGGGGAGACCACAAATATATAGCTGGGAGTCAGGGGGGAGAGGAGTGTGAGGGGAGGAGGGGTGTGGGCTGTACCATGTGTGTCACCCGGGGGAGACCACAAATATATAGCTGGGAGTCAGGGGGGAGAGGAGTGTGAGGGGAGGAGGGGTGTGGGCTGTACCATGTGTGTCACCCGGGGGAGACCACAAATATATAGCTGGGAGTCAGGGGGGAGAGGAGTGTGAGGGGAGGAGGGGTGTGGGCTGTACCATGTGTGTCACCCAGGGAAGACCACAAATATATAGCTGGGAGTCAGGGGAGAGAGGAGTGTGAGGGGAGGAGGGGTGTGGGCTGTACCATGTGTGTCATCCGGGGGAGACCACAAATATATAGCTGGGAGTCAGGGGAGAGAGGAGAGTGAGGGGAGGAGGGGTGTGGGCTGTACCATGTGTGTCATCCGGGGGAGACCACAAATATATAGCTGGGAGTCAGGGGGGAGAGGAGTGTGAGGGGAGGAGGGGTGTGGGCTGTACCATGTGTGTCATCCGGGGGGAGACCACAAATATATAGCTGGGAGTCAGGGGCGAGAGGAGTGTGAGGGGAGGAGGGGTGTGGGCTGTACCATGTGTGTCACCCGGGGGAGACCACAAATATACAGCTGGGAGTCAGGGGGGAGAGGAGTGTGAGGGGAGGAGGGGTGTGGGCTGTACCATGTGTGTCACCCGGGGGAGACCACAAATATACAGCTGGGAGTCAGGGGAGAGGGGAGTGTGAGGGGAGGAGGGGTGTGGGCTGTACCATGTGTGTCATCCGGGGGGAGACCACAAATATACAGCTGGGAGTCAGGGGAGAGAGGAGTGTGAGGGGAGGAGGGGTGTGGGTTGTACCATGTGTGTCACCCGGGGGAGACCACAAATATACAGCTGGGAGTCAGGGGAGAGGGGAGTGTGAGGGGAGGAGGGGTGTGGGCTGTACCATGTGTGTCATCGGGGGGAGACCACAAATATATAGCTAAGAATCAGGGGGGAGAGGTGTGTGAGGGGAGGAGGGGTGTGGGCTGTACCATGTGTGTCATCTGGGGGAGACCACAAATATATAGCTGGGAGTCAGGGGAGAGGGAAGTGTGAGGGGAGGAGGGGTGTGGGCTGTACCATGTGTGTCATCCGGGGGGAGACCACAAATATACAGCTGGGAGTCAGGGCGGGAGAGAGGAGTGTGAGGAGAGGAGGGGTGTGGGCTGTACCATGTGTGTCACCCAGGGGGAGACCACAAATATACAGCTGGGAGTCAGGGGAGGAGGGGTGTGAGGAGAGGAGGGGTGTGGGCTGTACCATGTGTGTCATCCGGGGGGAGACCACAAATATATAGCTGGGAGTCAGGGGAGGAGGGGTGTGAGGGGAGGAGGGGTGTGGGCTGTACCATGTGTGTCATCCAGGGGAGACCACAAATATATAGCTGGGAGTCAGGGGAGGAGGGGTGTGAGGGGAGGAGGGGTGTGGGCTGTACCATGTGTGTCATCCAGGGGGGAGACCACAAATATATAGCTGGGAGTCAGGGGAGAGAGGAGTGTGAGGGGAGGAGGGGTGTGGGCTATACCATGTGTGTCATCCAGGGGGAGACCACAAATATATAGCTGGGAGTCAGGGTAGAGAGGAGTGTGAGGAGAGGAGGGGGTGGGCTGTACCATGTGTGTCATCCGGGGGGGAGACCACAAATATATAGCTGGGAGTCAGGGGAGGAGGGGTGTGAGGGGAGGAGGGGTGTGGGCTGTACCATGTGTGTGATCAAGGGGGAGACCACAAATATATAGCTGGGAGTCAGGGGGGAGAGGAGTGTGAGGAGAGGAGGGGTGTGAGCTGTACCATGTGTGTCACCCGGGGGGAGACCACAAATATAAAGCTGGGAGTCAGGGGAGAGAGGAGAGTGAGGGGAGGAGGGGTGTGGGCTGTACCATGTGTGTCATCAAGGGGGAGACCACAAATATATAGCTGGGAGTCAGGGGAGAGAGGAGTGTGAGGAGAGGAGGGGTGTGAGCTGTACCATGTGTGTCATCCAGGGGGAGACCACAAATATATAGCTGGGAGTCAGGGGAGAGAGGAGAGTGAGGGGAGGAGGGGTGTGGGCTGTACCATGTGTGTCATCCGGGGGAGACGACAAATATATAGCTGGGAGTCAGGGGAGAGAGGAGTGTGAGGGGAGGAGGGGTGTGGGCTGTACCATGTGTGTCACCCGGGGGGAGACCACAAATATATAGCTGGGAGTCAGCGGAGAGAGGAGTGTGAGGAGAGGAGGGGGTGGGCTGTACCATGTGTGTCATCCGGGGGAAGACCACAAATATATAGCTGGGAGTCAGGGGAGGAGGGGTGTGAGGGGAGGAGGGGTGTGGGCTGTACCATGTGTGTCATCCGGGGGAGACCACAAATATATAGCTGGGAGTCAGGGGAGGAGGGGTGTGAGGGGAGGAGGGGTGTGGGCTGTACCATGTGTGTCATCCAGGGGGGAGACCACAAATATATAGCTGGGAGTCAGGGGGGAGAGGTGTGTGAGGGGAGGAGGGGTGTGAGCTGTACCATGTGTGTCAGCCAGGGGGAGACCACAAATATATAGCTGGGAGTCAGGGGAGAGAGGAGTGTGAGGGGAGGAGGGGTGTGGGCTATACCATGTGTGTCATCCAGGGGGGAGACCACAAATATATAGCTGGGAGTCAGGGTAGAGAGGAGTGTGAGGAGAGGAGGGGGTGGGCTGTACCATGTGTGTCATCCGGGGGGAGACCACAAATATATAGCTGGGAGTCAGGGGAGGAGGGGTGTGAGGGGAGGAGGGGTGTGGGCTGTACCATGTGTGTCATCAAGGGGGAGACCACAAATATATAGCTGGGAGTCAGGGGGGAGAGGAGTGTGAGGAGAGGAGGGGTGTGAGCTGTACCATGTGTGTCACTCGGGGGGAGACCACAAATATAAAGCTTGGAGTCAGGGGGGAGAGGAGTGTGAGGAGAGGAGGGGTGTGAGCTGTACCATGTGTGTCATCCAGGGGGAGACCACAAATATATAGCTGGGAGTCAGGGGAGAGAGGAGAGTGAGGGGAGGAGGGGTGTGGGCTGTACCATGTGTGTCATCCGGGGGAGACGACAAATATATAGCTGGGAGTCAGGGGAGAGAGGAGTGTGAGGGGAGGAGGGGTGTGGGCTGTACCATGTGTGTCACCCGGGGGGAGACCACAAATATATAGCTGGGAGTCAGGGGAGAGAGGAGAGTGAGGGGAGGAGGGGTGTGGGCTGTACCATGTGTGTCATCCGGGGGAGACCACAAATATATAGCTGGGAGTCAGGGGAGAGAGGAGTGTGAGGGGACGAGGGGTGTGGGCTGTACCATGTGTGTCACCCGGGGGAGACCACAAATATATAGCTGGGAGTCAGGGGAGAGAGGAGTGTGAGGGGAGGAGGGGTGTGGGCTGTACCATGTGTGTCATCCGGGGGGAGACCACAAATATATAGCTGGGAGTCAGGGGAGAGGTGTGAGTGGAGGAGGGGTGTGAGCTGTACCATGTGTATCATCCGGGAGGAGACCACAAATATATAGCTGGGAGTCAGGGGAGAGAGGAGTGTGAGAGGAGGAGGGGTGTGGGCTGTACCATGTGTGTCATCCGGGGGAGACCACAAATATATAGCTGGGAGTCAGGGAAGAGAGGAGTGTGAGAGGAGGAGGGGTGTGCGCTGTACCATGTGTGTCATCCGGGGGGAGACCACAAATATATAGCTGGGAGTCAGGGGAGAGAGGAGTGTGAGTGGAGGAGGGGTGTGGGCTGTACCATGTGTGTCATCCGGGGGAGACCACAAATATATAGCTGGGAGTCAGGGGGGAGAGGAGTGTGAGGGGAGGAGGGGTGTGGGCTGTACCATGTGTGTCATCCAGGGGGGAGACCACAAATATATAGCTGGGAGTCAGGGGAGAGAGGAGTGTGAGTGGAGGAGGGGTGTGGGCTGTACCATGTGTGTCATCCGGGGGAGACCACAAATATATAGCTGGGAGTCAGGGGAGGAGGGGTGTGAGGGGAGGAGGGGTGTGGGCTGTACCATGTGTGTCAACCGGGGGAGGCCACAAATATATAGCTGGGAGTCAGGGGGGAGAGGACTGTGAGGGGAGGAGGGGTGTGGGCTGTACCATGTGTGTCATCCAGGGGGGAGACCACAAATATATAGCTGGGAGTCAGGGGGGAGAGGTGTGTAAGGGGAGGAGGGGTGTGAGCTGTACCATGTGTGTCATCCGGGGGAGACCACAAATATATAGCTGGGAGTCAGGGGAGAAGGGGTGTGGGCTGTACCATGTGTGTCATCCAGGGGGGAGACCACAAATATATAGCTGGGAGTCAGGGGAGAGAGGAGTGTGAGGGGAGGAGGGGTGTGGGCTGTACCATGTGTGTCATCCAGGGGGAGACCACAAATATATAGCTGGGAGTCAGGGCAGGAGAGAGGAGTGTGAGGGGAGGAGGGGTGTAGGCTGTACCATGTGTGTCATCCGGGGGGGAGACCACAAATATACAGCTGGGAGTCAGGGCGGGAGAGAGGAGTGTGAGGAGAGGAGGGGTGTGGGCTGTACCATGTGTGTCACCCAGGGGGAGACCACAAATATACAGCTGGGAGTCAGGGGAGGAGGGGTGTGAGGAGAGGAGGGGTGTGGGCTGTACCATGTGTGTCATCCGGGGGGAGACCACAAATATATAGCTGGGAGTCAGGGGAGAGAGGAGTGTGAGGGGAGGAGGGGTGTGGGCTGTACCATGTGTGTCAACCGGAGGGAGACCACAAATATATAGCTGGGAGTCAGGGGAGAGAGGAGTGTGAGGGGAGGAGGGGTGTGGGCTGTACCATGTGTGTCATCCGGGGGGAGACCACAAATATATAGCTGGGAGTCAGGGGAGGAGGGGTGTGAGGGGAGGAGGGGTGTGGGCTGTACCATGTGTGTCATCGGGGGGAAACCACAAATATACAGCTGGGAGTCAGGGGAGGAGGGGTGTGAGGGGAGGAGGGGTGTGGGCTGTACCATGTGTGTCATCCGGGGGGAGACCACAAATATATAGCTGGGAGTCAGGGGAGGAGGGGTGTGAGGGGAGGAGGGGTGTGGGCTGTACCATGTGTGTCATCGGGGGGAAACCACAAATATATAGCTGGGAGTCAGGGGAGGAGGGGTGTGAGGGGAGGAGGGGTGTGGGCTGTACCATGTGTGTCATCCAGGGGGGAGACCACAAATATATAGCTGGGAGTCAGGGGGGAGAGGTGTGTGAGGGGAGGAGGGGTGTGAGCTGTACCAGGTGTGTCACCCAGGGGGAGACCACAAATATATAGCTGGGAGTCAGGGGAGAGAGGAGTGTGAGGGGAGGAGGGGTGTGGGCTATACCATGTGTGTCATCCAGGGGGGAGACCACAAATATATAGCTGGGAGTCAGGGGAGAGAGGAGTGTGAGGGGAGGAGGGGTGTGGGCTGTACCATGTGTGTCATCCGGGGGAGACCACAAATATATAGCTGGGAGTCAGGGGAGGAGGGGTGTGAGGGGAGGAGGGGTGTGGGCTGTACCATGTGTGTCATCCAGGGGGAGACCACAAATATATAGCTGGGAGTCAGGGGAGAGAGGAGTGTGAGGGGAGGAGGGGTGTGGGCTATACCATGTGTGTCATCCAGGGGGGAGACCACAAATATATAGCTGGGAGTCAGGGGAGAGAGGAGTGTGAGGGGAGGAGGGGTGTGGGCTGTACCATGTGTGTCATCCGGGGGAGACCACAAATATATAGCTGGGAGTCAGGGGAGGAGGGGTGTGAGGGGAGGAGGGGTGTGGGCTGTACCATGTGTGTCATCCAGGGGGAGACCACAAATATATAGCTGGGAGTCAGGGGGAAGAGAGGTGTGGGTTGTACCATGTGTGTCACCCGGGGGGAGACCACAAATATATAGCTGGGAGTCACGGGAGAGAGGAGTGTGAGGGGAGGAGGGGTGTGGGCTGTAACATGTGTGTCATCCAGGTGGAGACCACAAATATATAGCTGGGAGTCAGGGGGGAGAGGAGTGTGAGGAGAGGAGGGGTGTGGGCTGTACCATGTGTCACCCGGGGGGAGACCACAAATATATAGCTGGGAGTCAGGGGGGAGAGGAGTGTGAGGAGAGGAGGGGTGTGGGCTGTACCATGTGTGTCACCCGGGGGAGACCACAAATATATAGCTGGGAGTCAGGGGAGAGAGGAGTGTGAGGGGAGGAGGGGTGTGGGCTATACCATGTGTGTCATCCAGGGGGGAGACCACAAATATATAGCTGGGAGTCAGGGGAGAGAGGAGTGTGAGGAGAGGAGGGGGTGGGCTGTACCATGTGTGTCATCCGGGGGGAGACCACAAATATATAGCTGGGAGTCAGGGGAGGAGGGGTGTGAGGGGAGGAGGGGTGTGGGCTGTACCATGTGTGTCATCAAGGGGGAGACCACAAATATATAGCTGGGAGTCAGGGGGGAGAGGAGTGTGAGGGGAGGAGGGGTGTGGGCTATACCATGTGTGTCACTCGGGGGGAGACCACAAATATAAAGCTGGGAGTCAGGGGGGAGAGGAGTGTGAGGAGAGGAGGGGTGTGAGCTGTACCATGTGTGTCATCCAGGGGGAGACCACAAATATATAGCTGGGAGTCAGGGGAGAGAGGAGAGTGAGGGGAGGAGGGGTGTGGGCTGTACCATGTGTGTCATCCGGGGGAGACAACAAATATATAGCTGGGAGTCAGGGGAGAGAGGAGTGTGAGGGGAGGAGGGGTGTGGGCTGTACCATGTGTGTCACCCGGGGGGAGACCACAAATATATAGCTGGGAGTCAGGGGAGAGAGGAGTGTGAGGGGAGGAGGGGTGTGGGCTGTACCATGTGTGTCACCCGGGGGGAGACCACAAATATATAGCTGGGAGTCAGGGGAGAGAGGAGAGTGAGGGGAGGAGGGGTGTGGGCTGTACCATGTGTGTCATCCGGGGGAGACCACAAATATATAGCTCGGAGTCAGGGGAGAGAGGAGTGTGAGGGGACGAGGGGTGTGGGCTGTACCATGTGTGTCACCCGGGGGGAGACCACAAATATATAGCTGGGAGTCAGGGGAGAGAGGAGTGTGAGGGGAGGAGGGGTGTGGGCTGTACCATGTGTGTCATCCGGGGGGAGACCACAAATATATAGCTGGGAGTCAGGGGAGAGGTGTGAGTGGAGGAGGGGTGTGAGCTGTACCATGTGTATCATCCGGGAGGAGACCACAAATATATAGCTGGGAGTCAGGGGAGAGAGGAGTGTGAGAGGAGGAGGGGTGTGGGCTGTACCATGTGTGTCATCCGGGGGAGACCACAAATATATAGCTGGGAGTCAGGGGAGAGAGGAGTGTGAGAGGAGGAGGGGTGTGCGCTGTACCATGTGTGTCATCCGGGGGGAGACCACAAATATATAGCTGGGAGTCAGGGGAGAGAGGAGTGTGAGTGGAGGAGGGGTGTGGGCTGTACCATGTGTGTCATCCGGGGGAGACCACAAATATATAGCTGGGAGTCAGGGGGGAGAGGAATGTGAGGGGAGGAGGGGTGTGGGCTGTACCATGTGTGTCATCCAGGGGGGAGACCACAAATATATAGCTGGGAGTCAGGGGAGAGAGGAGTGTGAGTGGAGGAGGGGTGTGGGCTGTACCATGTGTGTCATCCGGGGGAGACCACAAATATATAGCTGGGAGTCAGGGGAGGAGGGGTGTGAGGGGAGGAGGGGTGTGGGCTGTACCATGTGTGTCAACCGGGGGAGGCCACAAATATATAGCTGGGAGTCAGGGGGGAGAGGACTGTGAGGGGAGGAGGGGTGTGGGCTGTACCATGTGTGTCATCCAGGGGGGAGACCACAAATATATAGCTGGGAGTCAGGGGGGAGAGGTGTGTAAGGGGAGGAGGGGTGTGAGCTGTACCATGTGTGTCATCCGGGGGAGACCACAAATATATAGCTGGGAGTCAGGGGAGAAGGGGTGTGGGCTGTACCATGTGTGTCATCCAGGGGGGAGACCACAAATATATAGCTGGGAGTCAGGGGAGAGAGGAGTGTGAGGGGAGGAGGGGTGTGGGCTGTACCATGTGTGTCACCCAGGGGAGACCACAAATATATAGCTGGGAGTCAGGGGAGAGAGGAGTGTGAGGGGAGGAGGGGTGTGGGCTGTACCATGTGTGTCATCCAGGGGGAGACCACAAATATATAGCTGGGAGTCAGGGGGGAGAGGTGTGAGTGGAGGAGGGGTGTGAGCTGTACCATGTGTGTCATCCGGGGGAGACCACAAATATATAGCTGGGAGTCAGGGCGGGAGAGAGGAGTGTGAGGAGAGGAGGGGTGTGGGCTGTACCATGTGTGTCATCCGGGGGGAGACCACAAATATATAGCTGGGAGTCAGGGGAGAGAGGAGTGTGAGGGGAGGAGGGGTGTGGGCTGTACTATGTGTGTCATCCGGGGGGAGACCACAAATAAATAGCTGGGAGTCAGGGGAGAGAGGAGTGTGAGGGGAGGAGGGGTGTGGGCTGTACCATGTGTGTCATTCGGGGGGAGACCACAAATATATAGCTGGGAGTCAGGAGAGAGAGGAGAGTGAGGGGAGGAGGGGTGTGGGCTGTACCATGTGTGTCACCCAGGGGAGACCACAAATATATAGCTGGGAGTCAGGGGAAAGAGAACAGTGAGGGGAGGAGGGGTGTGGGCTGTACCATGTGTGTCATCCGGGGGAGACCACAAATATATAGCTGGGAGTCAGGCCGGGAGAGGAGAGTGAGGGGAGGAGGGGTGTGGGCTGTACCATGTGTGTCACCCAGGGGAGACCACAAATATATAGCTGGGAGTCAGGGGAAAGAGGAGAGTGAGGGGAGGAGGGGTGTGGGCTGTACCATGTGTGTCACCCAGGGAAGACCACAAATATATAGCTGGGAGTCAGGGGGGAGAGGAGTGTGAGGGGAGGAGGGGTGTGGGCTGTACCATGTGTGTCACCCAGGGGGAGACCACAAATATATAACTGGGAGTCAGGGGAGGAGGGGTGTGAGGAGAGGAGGGGTGTGGGCTGTACCATGTGTATCACCCAGGGAGAGACCACAAATATATAGCTGGGAGTCAGGGGAGAGAGGAGAGTAAGGGGAGGAGGGGGTGGGCTGTACCATGTGTGTCATCCGGGGGGAGACCACAAATATATAGCTGGGAGTCAGGGCGGGAGAGAGGAGTGTGAGGAGGGCTGTGGGCTGATAAGAAAAAGGGGAGACTTCTAGAACTTTCTAGAAACATCTTTACAGTACATTTTGCATTACACCTCCCCCTTTTAGATGGCACTACGGAGGCATTACCTGTCGGTAATCAGCCATGCGCACCTCAGGGGGTTCGCCCCGGTGGGGCAACCCATCGGCATTTCCATGTTCGCTGCCCTTTTTGTCTTGTACTGTTGAAGGGCAAGGCTCCTGCGGAGCAATCTTCCATTGGTTTCCGGACACTGTGTGCAACCAGCTCAGAGGGTTGTGATCGGTAACCACCGTGAAGGTGCGCCCGTACTGGTAGGGCTGCAAACATTGCAGTGCTCACACCATGGCCAGACACTCCTTCTCGATGGTCGAGTATGCCACTTCCCTCGGCAAAAGTTTCCGGCTCAGGTACAACACGGGGTGCTCCTGGTTCCCCGAGTCGACCTGGCTGAGCACCGCACCGAGGCAAAACTCGCTGGCGTCGGTCTGTACCAGAAACGGGCGACTGCTGTCGACTGCTCTCAACACTGGAGAGTTGCACAGGGCCGCTTTCAAAGCTTGGAAGGCCGCCTCACAGTCATCTGTCCAGTTGACTGGGGTAGCCTCTGCTTGGTGAGGTCAGTCAAGGGTTTTGCAATAGTCTTGAACAAACTGCCTATAGTACCCTTCAGTGCCCAAGAAGGACTTCACCTGTTTCTTGGTCCTGGGGGTGGGCCAGGACGCGATTGCGTCCACCTTTTCTGGCTCCGGACTCATGGAACCCCCACCTACCCGGTGCCCCAGGTAGTGGACCTCGCTCATGCCCATCTGGCATTTTCCTGGCTTGATAGTCAGGCCTGCCTGGTGAAGATGCTTGAGCACCTCCTGTAGGTGCTGAAGGTGTTCCTTCCAGGTGGAACTGAAGATGGCGATGTCGTCCAAGTAAGCCACTGCGTACTCCTCCAGTCCCCAAAGCAGGTGGTTGACCATCCGCTGGAAAGTGCCAGGGGCATTTTTCATGCCAAAGGGCATGACCATGGACTCGTAAAGTCCAAAGGGGGTGATAAAGGCGGATTTCTCCTGCGCCTCAGGGGAATCTGCCAGTATCCCCGACTCAGATCCATGATGGATATGTACCTTGCTTTTGCCAACCGCTCAAGCAGATCCTCTATGCGCGGCATGGGGTGGGCATCAGAGGTTGTGATGGCATTGAGCCCCCTGTAGTCCACGCAGAACTGGGTGGTTCGATCCTTTTTAGGCACGAGGACTACAGGAGAAGCCCACGCACTTTTTGACCGTCGAATCACCCCCAGCCTTAACATCTCCTCGATCTCTTGGTGCATGACTTGTTGCACCGCCTCAGAGATCCGATAAGGTGTTCGCCGTAGTGGGGCGTGATTCTTGGTGTCCACCTCATGAACCGCTAACTCCGTACTCCCAGGTCGGTTGGTGAACACGGCCCGGAAGGGTTCCAGGGTGGCCATCAACTGCAACCGCTAGGGTACGGTTAGCAAACCACTTATCTCCATGTCCTCAATGGACCCATCGGCCTTGGCTTGGGCCAGCATGTCCAGGAGGGGATCTTCCTCCCCATCCTCGGGCAGGTTGCAGACTGGTAGGATGCAAGCTTCACGTTCGTGGTGCGCCTTCAGCATATTGACGTGAAAGGCCTTGCACCTACCCCGAGCATGGTCAAGCGTGACCACGTAGGTGACCGGGTTGAGCTGTTGGTGGACGACGTATGGGCCTTCCCAGGCTGCCTGAAGCTTATCCGTTGGAACGGGGACCAGCACCCACACCTTTTGACCCACTTGGTAGGTCCGCTCCCGGGAGTTCTGGTCGTACCAGTGCTTCTGGTCAGCCTGAGCCTGCGTCATGTTGTCATGCACCAACTGCGTCAAGGTCTGCATCTTGTCACGGAAGAGCATGACAATCCACGATGGACACTTCTGTGGGGTTTGGCTCATCTTCCCAGGATTCTCTTATCAACCCAAGGGGTCCTCGGACTCGCCTGCCATACAGGAGCTCGAAGGGGGAGAACCCGGTCGAGGCCTGCGGAACTTCTCTGAAAGCGAACAGCAGGTGTGGGAGGTACCGCTCCCAGTTGTGCCCTTGGGTCTCAACCAGCATGCGGAGCATCTGTTTGAGGGTACAGTTGAAGCGTTCACAGCATGTCATTCTCCGCAAGGAGAAATGATACTTCTTGGATATCGGTCAGACGCCTCTCTCACAGCCAAACCAGATCTCCCACTTTGCACTGATGAGGGGCAGTACCCCGAAACACAGTGTCTGCAAATGGAGTTTCTGGCTTGGCTTTTATCCTAAGTCATGTAACTAGGCTCGTTAAAGGGTCAACATTGACTTTTAGGATTGCTACGTTCAATAGGTGGCACTAGAGTTCTAGTCCTCTTCCTCTCTGAAGAGACAATTTGCATAATTAGCATATTTCCCAGAGGAGCATTGCGGCTTTAAGTCTCCTCACCTCGACATGCTTAGCATGTCATTCTCCGCAAGGAGAAATGATACTTCTGTGGGTGATACGCACTCGATACCAGGTGCTTCACCTGCATGTTCTCACAGAGAGCCTCCATTAGGCGAGACAAGAATTGGGTCACTTGATCGGTAAGCATCTCCCTGGGAAATCCTACCCTTGAAAAGATGGTCACCAGTGCATCAGCCACCTTATCTGCCCTGGTTGAAGACAGAGCTACTGCCTCTGGGTACCGGGTAGCGTAGTCTACCACGGTGAGAATGTATTGCTTTCCAGAGCTGCTGGGGACGGCCAGCGGGCCAACAATGTCCACTACGATTCTCTGGAAAGACTCCTCTATCACCGGCAAAGGAATAAGGGGAGCCTTAAGAGCAGGCCCCGCCTTACCCACTTTTTGACAGGTGTTACAGGTGCGTCAGTATTGTGTTAACTCTGTCCCCATCTTGGGCCAATAGAAGTGTTGAGACAGCCGTGCTTTTGTTTTGCTGATCTCCAAGTGTCCAGCGAGTGGAATCTCATGGGCAATCCGCAACAACTCAGTTCTGAACTGTAGGGGGATGACTAGTTGTCTTTCCCTCAACTACTCCTTTTGGGAATCTCCAGGTACTGTCTCTCGGTTTAACCCTCCTTGTTCCCAGAACACCCTCCCCTTATCAGACTCAGAGGTGGGCGTCTCGGCGAGGTGTCTCAATTTCTCCAGGCTGGCATCTGAGTGCAGAGTAGCCTGGAACTCCTTGCTGGAGGCTGCCAGAAGTGACGTCAGGGTCCCTTCCTTACTGGGACCCTCTGGAACCAGCTCTGGGTTCACCTCTGGTTCAGTCTCTCCTGTAGCAGAAGAGGGTCCAGAAGGCAGGGCGCTACCTGCGATCTGGGCACTCTGGCTGCGTGTGACAGCTGCTATGTATGCTGTCTCCCTGGGGATTTCTACAGACCCACCAGTCGGTGCCGCTATGGGCTCCACCCCCAACACTTCAGGAGCAGTGCTACTTATGGGCCAGTTACCTTCCTCGGTGGCACTGGTCAGTTACACGGCATTACCTTCCTCATGGTCCCCATGCACTTCCCCATTTCCTTGAGCACCATTGCTTGCTCCTGCCAGGGGTTCCTCAGCCGTCTCACTCCGCAGAGTGACGGGGCTGAGCACTTCGGTACCTGTGGACACGTCTACCGTTTCAAAGAAATGGTTAACAGGTTCAGTCGGCACAGATACATCATCTTCATTATCATCATTCCTGGGAAAAGAAGGGTTATCAGTTTGCTTTGGTACATTCACATCACCATCAGCATCATTCCTGGGGAAAGAATGGTTTTTAGTTGCATCATTACTCATCAAGTCATTAGCAGGTAACACATTCAGTTTCCCATTATCATCATCATCACCAGGGTTAACGTTACCCTTATCAGATTGGGGAAAGGTGTCAGGGACATAGTATGCAACCATCCTCCCCAAGTCAGTCCCCAATAAAACATCAGTGGGCAGGTTTTCAGACACTCCCACTTCCCTCACCCAGCTCCCAGCACCCCAATCAAGGAATACCCGGGCCACTGGCAAAGGACAGCGGGTACCCCCTATCCCGGTGACAGTCAGGGTTTTCCCCTCAACAAACTCTTCAGGGGTCGAAAGTCCAGGACGGATGAGGGTTCTTTCAGCCCCGGTGTCCTTGAGGCCTGTAGCAAGACGGGCCCCCACCTGGACGGGTTGAACGTTGTCGTCAATCCTCCCAACCACACCTCCCACCAAAAGAACAGAGGCATTGGGCCCAGAGGCCTTGGCTGGGGGGTTCTTCGGCTTTTCCGCACATGTGTAACTGAGGTGACCAGGCAGCTTGCAGTGGAAACATAGGCGACTGTGAGTAGTAGGCCTGGCGTTGGCAATAGGGACAGGGCCTCCGGGGAGACGGCTAGCTGGGGCACTGGGGTTGGTTGCAGGCTTACCCCCTCTCCAGCTGGTGGTGACTGGCCTCTGCGTCTCTGGCTTCCGGTTGGCCTCATAGTTGTCGGCGATCTCTGCCGCTTTGTCCACATTCGCTGGTTCACGGTCCAGGATGAACTGTTGGACCTCAGCTGGGCAAAGATGCAGGAACTGGTCATTGATCATCAGGTCCCGAAGCAGCTCAAAGGAATCAACGGACAGTCCATAGATCCACTGGTCAAAGTGGGTCCTGAGTCCTTGCACCACATCACTATAGCTATCGTGTGGGCCACGTTGAGGTTCCGGAACTTCTTTCGTTATACCTCAGGTGTCAGCCGGTATTTGGTGATCAGAGCCTGCTTGATGGCATCTTAGTCGTCGTCGTCTTCTGACGGCAGAGAAGCAAACGCCTCCAGAGCTTTGCCTTTTAGCCTTGGGGTCAAGTACCTTGCCCATTGGTCTCTAGGCAGCTGGTACTGTCTGCAGGCTTTCTCAAAGGCTCGCAAGAACGTGTCCAAGTCCCTGTCCTTTTTCACAGGAAAATGCTCTGGCCGGGTTTAGGACTCTGGACGCTGCTGTGCTCACTGTTTCGGGCTGTGGGGGCATTCCACCCCCGCTGGAGCATGTCCAGTTCATGGGCCCTCTGTGCTTGGCGCTCAGCTTGGGCATCCAGCCGATATTGCTGGATCAGCCTCACCCGCCCCTCATGGTCTTCGGCGGAGAGTTCGTCCAAGGCCGCTTGCAGGTAGGGGTCCAATCTGTCCGGATTGTATGTGGAGCCAGCGCTCAGGAGTGGTGCCTCTGCTGCAGCCCCATTGTTACTTGAGCCCGCTTCTGCGTTCGCTGGGCTCTGGTCGTTTTCCCGTTGCATCAGAGCCGCGATCAGTTGGGCTTTGTTGCTGTTCGTGGTGTCGATCCGCCACACCCCGCAATAAGGGCAATAAGAGATGCCTTGTTATGCTGCTTATACCACTCTGCTCCCATTGTAGCCATGGTTGCCAAATAAAAAATAGAAAACAAAAACGGAAAGGGGGGGAATACTTGCAAGTGCACAAAAATGTTTCAGGACTAGTAACCACTGAGTCTGTTCTCCAAAACCTATGACGCAGGATTCCCGCAGGAACCGTGCAGGTCTTTAGTGAGAAGAATGATTTCTCAAACCAAATCACTAATGCTCTAGGATTATCCCACCGCTCTGCCACCAATATGTGAAGAACGGCAGACCCTGTGCCACCAATATGTCACGATCCCACCACCGACACGGGTTTGTCAGCGGACGGAGGGACGCGACGCACTGCCGGCACATGGCTATCACGGGCACAGTGGGGGCTTATCTTAGTTATCCCACGACCGGCACCACGTGACAAAAATACAGCAAGCTAATCTTGCTCTAACAATTTACCGCAGGGGGGTATTTTGGATGCCCCACCACTGCTAACAACCTTCCAAGAACTGGGGGGATTTATGTATATCCCACTTTCTCAGTTCCACTCTGGAACTCGCAGCTCTCCGGCGCCCCCTTACCCTCAGGTCAGTCAGGGAACTGCACCTAGGATAATTAGTCACTGGACGGGCTGCTTGTTGTGCACGGGCAATTAGACTACTGCAGTACGAGAATTATCAATGCTGTGGCCTCAACCACTCATTCAGCATGTAAGACCCTTCTGTACTGCCAGCTAGCCTCGCCAGCCACGCACACCACGCTGCCACCAGCCACGCTTTACTTAATCAAAGAGTTAATTAAGAGGGTCCGCGGCAAACCCCTGAAATTAGTAGCGATTATCTAAAATAGGCGCATAGTTTGTTTCTTAGAACATGGAGACAGAGCTAATAGATTTTATCATTTATTCCCAAAAGAATGCGGGCAGTGATTACATAGATAAAAGTTGCTATAAAGTTGAGACATCAAATATGTACAAATACAAATATAACATAAAGGGGATTAAAAAGACAGAAAGTAACACAGAAAGTAACACTCACATGTGCTTAGTCGGTATCAGGCAGACCATGTGGCTGGGGAGAGAAGGCGGAGCCACACGTCTCCACTCATCTGGGTTCTGGTCAGCACGGACGCTGTAGCTCCAACTGACTCATTGTAAAGGAGGGGTGCTGTTATGATTGAGTCACCGAGGAGGAAAAAACAAAAAGCAAGCTAAGCCCAGAAAACCGGAGAGGTTGGTAACTAGCGGATTGCAGACCCTTGATCCTATCCACACAACTAGCAGTAGCCTAAAGAAAGAAAGGGAAAATCTAAACTGCCCCAGAGCAGACCCCAAAGCAATAGACAGCCCCCAACATGTATTGTTGGTGAAACAAGATGAAAACACAGACATAGAAAGGCTGAGCAAACGATGGGGCCCTCACTAACTAGATAGGACAGGAAAGAAAAGCTGCTGTCTGCAATCACGCAAAAAACCCTGCCAAAAAATGTCCAACACGTCTGATAGAAAAAGGCCCTGAAGTCGCTAGACTTCAAATCCCTATATCAGCACTCAGGTATATTCTGAAGACAGAGCAAAAGAGATCAACTGATCAGAGACAAAATGGGGATTCAGCCCAGTCCCAGCCAGGGCTGGCTGAACACAAAAACTAAGTAAACCAGACGAAAACTCATATAAACAATAGCAGAGAAAACTTAGCTTTAGGAAGGCAGGAACCAAACTGGAAACCAGAAGCCACAGTCAGAAGAAATCAACAGCAAGAAACTAGGGATTCGGCTGCCTTAAATCCAATCAGAAATTCCTGATGTCCAAACGCAGTCCTCTTCCTCAGGTGGCCGGTCTCTGCCATTTAGATCAGCTTCATTACCTCCCTTCACCAACAGAGGGAGTCCAGATAGAGAACTCACTACTCCTCTGTCAGCACAGCCAGCTCCATAACCCTCACCAGAAGCCAGAGGCAAACCTGAAAATGAGCTCACAACAGTACCCCCCCCCTTGAGGTGGGGTCACCGAACCCTCATCCACGCCACCGGGCCGATCAGGATGGGCCCGATGAAAAGCACGAACCAATCTATCGGCATGAATATCAGAGGCAGAGACCCAAGAATTGTCCTCCTGGCCATAACCCTTCCACTTGACCAAATACTGGATTTTCCGTCTAGCCAGACGAGAATCCAGTATTTTCTCTACCTCATATTCCACATTACCTTTAACCAATACAGGGTCAGGAGGTGCTGCCATAGGAACTACTGGCTCAACATATCTCTTCAACAGCGACTTATGAAACATGCTATGGATCTTAAACGTAACAGGAAGAGCCAATCGAAAAGAAACCGGATTAAGAATCTCCAAAATCTTGTAAGGTCCAATAAATCTTGGCTTGAACTTTGGAGAAGCAACCTTCATAGAGATATTCTTTGATGACAACCAAACCATATCACCCACTTTAAACCGGGGACCAATGGTCCTATGCCGGTTAGAAAACCGCTGGGCCTTTTCCTCGGAGAGAGACAACTTATCCACCACTTGGTCCCAAATTTGCTGCATTCTTTCCACCACAGTGTCAACACCTGGTCAGGCTGAAGATTCCACTTGCCCTGAAGAAAATCGAGGATGAAACCCAAAGTTACAGAAAAAAGGGGGCATCAAGGTGGCAGAAATAGCTCTATTATTTAAAGCGAATTCGGCCAAGGGCAAAAATGAAACCCAATCATCCTGATCAGCAGATATAAAACATCTCAAATAGGACTCCAAAGTCTGGTTTGTTCCCTCCGTCTGCCCATTGGTCTGAGGGTGAAACATAGAGGAGAAGGACAACTGAATTCCCAACTTGGAACAAAAGGCTTTCCAGAATCTGGAAACAAACTGAACTCCTCTGTCCGATACAATGTTCTCAGGAATCCCATGCAACCGAACCACCTGTTGTAAAAACAAGGGTACCAACTCTGAGGAAGATGGCAACTTTGGGAGTGGTACAAGATGGACCATCTTAGAGAATCTATCACAAATCACCCAGATAACAGTCATTCTCTGAGAGACAGGAAGATCAGAAATAAAATCCATTGAAATATGGGTCCATGGCCTCTTAGGCACCGGCAAGGGCATCAACAACCCACTAGAGCGAGAACAGGGTTTAGACCGGGAACAAGTCCCACAGGACTGCACAAAATTCCTGACATCACGAGATAAGGCAGGCCACCAGAAAGACCGACTCACCAAATCTCTGGTACCAAAAATACCTGGATGACCAGCCAATGCGGAACATTGAACTTCAGACATCACTCTCTTCCTCCACTGGTCAGGAACATACAAATTTCCCATAGGACAACGCTCAGGTTTGTCCTCCTGGAATTCTTCCAGAGCACGTCTCAAATCGGGCAAGATGGCAGAAAGAACAACCCCCTCACCTAGGATGGTAGTAGGCTGGGTCACAATAGGAGAATCAGCAAAGAAACTCCTAGAAAGGGCGTCTGCCTTAACATTCTGTCACGCCCCCTACCGGCACCGTCACTTACTTGCGCAGCCCCAGACGCACCTCCCGCCGCGCTCCCACTCCACGGCGCGTCCCCGCTCCCGACATCCGGCCTGCTAGACGTTGGTCCTGCGCGCATGCGTCCGACGTTCCACCCGGCGCTCAGACTGATGGGACCTCTGACGCGGTGGCTCCGCCCCCATCATGGCGGCGCCCACCGGCTAGGCGTCTCCCTAGGTAAGATGCCTGTTAATCTTATGCGGTGTCGCTGTCCGTTCGGCCAGCGTTCGCCCATTCTTCAGGCCCTGTCCTGCTTCTGTGTATTCTCTGCCGGTTCTACCGCTAGCAGCCTTTGTGTCCTCCCCCATTGCTCTCCCTGTGTCCCTGTCTTTCTGGCTCTTGTATCTCTCTCTCCCTGCTACCATCTTGGGTAGGCTCTCTGTGTGTCTCTTGCTTATTAGAGTCTTGGTTTGTTCTTCCTGAGCTCCGTGTCTTATATGTTATATATCTCCCTCTCTTGCAGTCTCCAGTCTCCGCCTGGCCCGGGTACTCCCTGTCTCTTAGTTCCGCAGTCTCTGTTACCTCCCTCTGTAGTTGCATCTCGGATTCTCTGCCTCTGCCTCCCTGGTGCCTACCCAGTCGTCCCTTTGGCTCCGGCTGTCACGGTTTCATCCCTTGTGGGCCTGCCCCTAACACTCCCTGTATAGGGGGTGGTTCCACCTGGCCAGCTCGCCCGCAGGGGCTCTGGAGCCGTGACCCAGAGGGTCCACTCCGGGTTGTACTAGTCTCCTTACCTCTCCATAGCACAACCGTAACATTAAAAGGCCATGGACCCTGCTGGAGTCTCGGCTTTGCAAAAGGAATTAGTTTTTTTACCGGAAAACCAATCGCGCATTATGACCTTCATGAAATCTATGGACGTGCGCCTCTCCGCCCTCCAGTCGTCTGACCCTAGTAATGCGGCACAGCTAGCCAGCTTACAACAGGAGCTGGCGCAGCAGCGTGATGCTCAGACTCATATTCTCAGCTACATGGCTTCGGTTGATAGTCGGTTAATTTCGTTACAAGCCGCTGCTGCTGCTTCTCCTCCAGTCGCTAGTTCCCACCCTCAACCTCGGTTGGCCAAGCCACCCCGGTATAACGGTGACGCAAAACAATGCCGGGGCTTCCTGAACCAGTGCCGTCTCCATTTCGAACTATTGCCCTAGCAATACCCCACGGACTGGTCCAAGGTGGCCTTCATAATCTCCCACCTTGAGGGAGACGCTCTGGCATGGGTGAACCCTCTCTGGGAACGGGACGATCCCCTGGTTACTCACTTGTCGGTCTTTTTGGATACTTTTCGGCGGGTATTCGACGAGCCAGGCTGCCTTGCCTCTACTACTGAGTCTTTATTCAGTCTGTGCCAGGGTTCCCAAACCGTGGGCCAATACGCCATACAGTTTCGGACACTGTCGTCTGATTTGGGCTGGAATAATGAGGTGCTGGTGGGAGCCTTTTGGCGAGGTCTTTTGGGTCGTATAAAAGATGAGCTTGCGGGTCGCGACACTCCTACAGCCCTTGAGGATCTAATTTCCATGGCCACTCGAATCGATCTCCGGTTCCAGGAGCAGGCTCGTGAGAGAAGACTTGCACGCCCAGTGCCGCCTGCTCGCAGACCACCCAGTCCTCGACCCAGGGCTCTAACTTCTGCTTCCGCGCCCGAGCCAATGCAAGTAGATCGCCTGAAGCTCTCCGAACAGCGGTGCAAGGAGAGAAGCTCCCACGGCCTCTGTTTCTATTGCGGCAGTGGGTCCCATTTGCTCCGAACCTGTCTGGAAAACTTCTCTGCCTTGGTCAGGTAAGAGAGGCCTCCCTAGGTGTACATGATTCCTCTCAACCCCTTTCTTTGTCTGTCCTTTTGCATGTTGGTGAGAAGCGGGTTTCTTTGGCGGCCTACGTGGACTCAGGCGCTGCCGGTAATTTTATTAGGCACGATGTAGTCACCAAATTTTCTGTCCCTGTGAGGACTCTAGACAATCTACAAGTCCTTGCATCTGTGGATGGAAACCCGTTGCAAGAAACCGTTATGCTAGTTACGCATGAGATCGTGCTGCAGATTGGGGCTCTGCACAAAGAGAGAATTACGTTCTATGTTTTACCGAATATCTCTCATCCTGTCCTCCTCAGTCTTCCCTGGTTGCGGCTTCATGAGCCCACCTTGGATTGGCGCAGCGGTAATGTTCTGCGCTGGGGGGAGTCCTGTCGGGCTCGGTGTCTGCTGCCGGTGCGTCCTGTAGGTGTTCCCCGTCCTCTCCCTGCCCTCTCTGGATTGCCGCCGGCGTATAGTGCCTACTCAGATGTCTTTAACAAGAGAGAAGCTGAGGTCCTGCCGCCACACCGACCCTATGACTGCCCCATCGAGCTCATTCGAGGTACCACTCCTCGCGGGAAGATTTACCCTCTCTCTCTAGCTGAGATGCAAGCCATGTCCGAGTACATTCAAGACAACCTGACCAGAGGTTTTATTCGGAAGTTGTCCTCACCTGCGGGAGCGGCGTTCTTTATTGTGAAAAAGAAGGATGGGTCCCTTCATCCGTGTATCGATTATCGGGGTCTTAACCGCATCACGGTGAAGAATAAATACCCGCTCCCGCTCATCTCTGAGCTCTTTGACCGCCTGAGGGGAGCACAAGTGTTCACCAAGCTTGACCTACGTGAAGCCTACAACCTTATTCGCATACGGTCCGGGGATGAGTGGAAGACCGCATTCAACACACGAGACGGTCATTACGAGTATTTAGTCACGCCATTCGGTCTCTGCAATGCTCCTGCAGTGTTCCAAGAACTCGTCAATGACATCTTTCGTGATCTCCTCTATGTCTGTGTTGTGGTCTACTTAGATGACATCTTGATCTTCTCCCCCGACTTGTCTACCCACCTTCGAGACATCCGTCAAGTCCTCCATCGTTTCAGAGAGAACCATCTTTTCGCCAAGCTGGAGAAATGCCTCTTTGAGCAGACTTCCTTACCATTCCTTGGTTACCTCGTTTCAAGCTCTGGCTTTGAGATGGATCCAGAAAAAGTCTCTGCCATCCTCAAGTGGCCGCATCCCCTGGGTGTGAAAGCCATCCAGCGCTTTTTGGGCTTCGCCAACTATTACAGGCAATTTATTCCCCATTTTTCCTTGTTGGCCAAGCCTATTTCGTCTCTCGTACGCAAAGGGGCCAACCCCAACACTTGGTCCGCTGACGCCGAGGCTGCCTTTGAGGCTCTAAAACAAGAATTCACCAAGGTTCCAGTACTCCACCGTCCAGATGCCAATAGGCCCTTCATCCTTGAGGTTGATGCATCATTCGTGGGTGCAGGAGCAGTCCTTCTGCAGAAATCATCCTCTGGACGCGTGGTCACTTGTGGGTTCTTCTCGAAAGCTTTCTCCGCTCCAGAGCGAAACTACTCCATCGTAGACCAAGAACTTTTGGCCATTAAGCTAGCCCTCGAGGAGTGGCGTCATCTACTCGAGGGTGCCGTCCATCCTATAATCATATTCACCGATCACAAGAATTTGGCCTACGTTCAGTCCGCCCAAAGGCTCAACCCACGTCAAGCCAGATGGTCTCTGTTTTTTGGGCGCTTTGATTTTGAGCTCCACTTTCGACCAGGGGATAAGAACGTCAAGGCTGACGCCCTCTCTCGTTCTTTCTTGTCTGTAGACAATGAGGAGGGTCCTACGCACATCATCAATCCGGCCAAAATCCTTACCGTGGCTCCGCTAAGCATGCTTACCCCACCTCCGGGCAAAACCTTTGTTCAAAGTGGAGACAGGCCGAAGGTCTTGTGTTGGGGACATTCATCTAAATTTTCCGGACATGCAGGAGTCAAGAAGACTCTCTCTCGTCTCCCGCCACTATTGGTAGGCGTCTCTCCGCCAGGACGTTTTGGACTTCATCGCTTCTTGTCCTTCGTGTGCCAGGAACAAAGTCCCTCGACATTGTCCTCCAGGGCTTTTACATCCGTTGCCCGTACATACGACCCCGTGGACCCACATCGCCATGGACTTCGTCACCGATCTACCACCGTCCTCCAGATGTACAGTAATCTTGGTGATCGTTGATCGATTTTCCAAAATGGCTCACTTTGTTCCATTGTCCAATCTGCCTTCTGCCCCTGAGTTGGCGAAGATTTTCTTGCGCCACGTCTTCCGACTCCATGGCTTCCCTCAGCATATTGTCTCTGACCGAGGAGTTCAGTTTACCTCCCGATTTTGGCGAGCTCTCTGCAGATTGATGAAGATAACCCTGGATTTTTCTTCAGCTTATCCACAGTTGAACGGGCAAGTGGAACGGGTCAACCAGGTCCTAACTTCCTACCTCCGGCATTTTTCCAACGCCCACCAGGATGACTGGGTTACCCTCCTCCCATGGGCAGAATTTGCGTACAATAATCATCCCGGTGAAGCCTCCTCCAAGTCTCCTTTTTTTGTGGTTTTTGGACAACATCCTGGCATTCCCCTTCCCGTTTCCCCCATCTCGGGTGTACCGGCGGCGGACTACGTGTCTGTGGACTTCTCTCAGATTTGAAGGGACACCAAAGTGGCCCTTGAGAGAGCCAGTCACAGAATGAAGAGTTATGCCGACAAAAAACGTTTGGACGCTCCCCCGTATATCCCTGGGGAAAAAGTCTGGCTATCCTCAAGGTATATCAGGCTAAAGATCCCCTCCTATAAGTTGGGCCCACGTTACATTGGTCCCTTTGAGGTTTTAAAGTGTGTCAATGACGTGGCCTACAAGTTGAAATTGCCCGCCTTGCTAAGAATTCCCAATGTTTTTCATATATCCTCAAACCCGCGGTATTTAACCGCTTCCACTCGGCCTCGTCTCAAGATCCCCAACCTAGCAGTTTTAATAATACCTTTGAGGTCAAAAATATACTCGCTATGAAAACTGTTAGGGGAAAAACTTTATTTTTGGTTGATTGGAGAGGTTTCGGTCCTGAAGAGAGGTCCTGGGAGCCTCAAGAAAACATTAATGCTCCACTTATCATGAAATGATTTCTCAACAGCATTAGGAAGGGGGGGAGTAGAGGGGGGGTAATGTCACGCCCCGTACCGGCGCCGTCACTTACTTGCACAGCCCCAGGCGCATCTCCCGCCGCGCTCCCACTCCACGGCGCATCCCCGCTCCCGACATCCGGCCTCCTAGACGTCGGTCCTGTGCGCATGCGTCTGACGTTCCACCCGGCGCTCAGACTGATGGGACCTCTGACGCGGTGGCTCCGCCCCCCATCATGGCGGCGCCCACCGGCTATATCTTCCCGGCGTCTCCCTAGGTAAGACGCCTGTTAATCTTATGCGGTGTCGCTGTCCGTTCGGCCAGCATTCGCCCATTCTTCAGGCCCTCTCCTGCTTTTGTGTATTCTCTCCCGGTTCTACCGCTTGCAGCCTTTGTGTCCTCTCCCATTGCTCTCCCTGTGTCCCTGTCTTTCCGGCTCTTGTATCTCTCCCTGCTCCCATCTTGGGTAGGCTCTCTGTGTGTCTCTTGCTTATTAGAGTCTTGGTTTGTTCTTCCTGAGCTATGTGTCTTATATGTTATCATATATCTCCCTCTCTTACAGCCTCCAGTCTCCGCCTGACCCGGGTACTCCCTGTCTCTTAGTTCCGCAGTCTCTGTTACCTCCCTCTGTTGTTGCATCTCGGATTCTCTGCCTCCCTGGTGCCTACCCAGTCGTCCCTTTGGCTTCGGCTGTCACGGTTTCATCCCTTGTGGGCCTGCCCCTAACACTCCCTGTATCCCCTATACAGGGGGTGGTTCCACCTGGCCAGCTCGCCCGCAGGGGCTCAGGAGCCGTGACCCAGAGGGTCCACTCTGGGTTGTACTAGTCTCCTTACCTCTCCATAGCACAACCGTAACACATTCTTAGTGCCTGGAAGAAAGGAGACCACAAAATCAAACAGCGTAAAAAACAAGGCACACCTAGCCTGTCTAGGATTCAAGCGTTTGGCCGACTCAAGGTAAATCAAATTCTTGTGGTCAGTGAGGACCACAACTTGATGTCTAGCTCCCTCTAACCAATGTCTCCACTCCTCAAATGCCCATTTCATGGCTAACAATTCCCGATTCCCCACATCATAGTTGCGTTCAGATGGGGAGAACTTTCGGGAAAAGAAGGCACAGGGATTCATTTTAGACGTCACTGGATCTTTTTGGGACAAAACAGCTCCTGCACCAATCTCTGAAGCGTCCACCTCCACCTGAAAAGGAAGTGAGACATCAGGTTGCCGCAAAACCGGAGCAGAAGTGAATCTCCGCTTCAGCTCCTAATAGGCCGAAACAGCCTCTGAAGACCAATTCAGCACATCAGCACCCTTCTTAGTTAAATCAGTCAGTGGTTTAGCAATACCAGAAAAATTAGCTATAAATTTACGATAAAAATTAGCAAAACCCAAAAACTTCTGGAGAGCCTTCAAAGAAGTGGGCTGAACCCAATCATAAATGGCCTGTACCCTTACTGATATTTAACCGTAATTTTGTTGAGGGAACGATAGTCAATACACGGTCTTAATGAACCATCTTTCTTGGCCACGAAAAAAAACCCAGCACCCAGGGGTGAAGAGGATGGTCTAATATGACCCTTCTCCAACGACTTCTTAATATAGGATCGCATAGCCTCGTGCTCGGGTACAGATAAATTGAAAAGTCGACCCTTGGGAAATTTACACCCAGGTTTCAACTCAATTGCACAGTCATAACTCCTATGAGGAGGCAAAGACGCGGACTTACTCTCACTAAATACATCATAAAAATCAGCCAAATAGTCAAGAAAATCATGCGACTGGGGAGAGGTGGAGAAAACAGGAGCGTCACCAAGAGCACACCGACAACCCCAACTCACTACAGACACAGATTTCCAATCCAAAACCGGATTATGGATTTGCAACCAGGGGAAACCCAGCACGATGGTATCATGCAAATTATGCAACACCAAAAATCTGCAATTTTCTTGGTGGTCTGGGGCGACCCGCATTACCACCTGGGTCCAAAACTGAGGTTTATTCTTCGCCAAAGGAGTAGCATCAATACCCCTCAAAGGAATAGGCGTCCGCAGAGGTGTCATAGGAAAACCACAACGTTTAGCAAAATCCAAGTCCATCAGATTCAAGGCCGCTCCTGAATCCACAAAAGCCTTCACGGAAAATGTGGATAAGGAGCAGATCAGAGTAATTGCCAAAAGAAACTTAGGTTGTACACCACCCATAGCAAATGTGTGTGCAAAACGTTTCTCTCGTTTAGGGCAGACAGAAATAACATGAGAGGCATCTCCACAGAAAAAACACAGCTTATTACGCCTTCTAAACTCCTGACGTTGCCCCCTAGACAAAACTCTATCACATTGCATAGGTTCAGACATTTGTTCAAAATGTGGCAGCGCCTCCCGTGTAGTCTTGCGTTCAAGTAAACGCCGATCAACTTGAATGGCTAATGACATAGAATCGTCAAGACCAGAGGGAACAGGAAATCCCATTATAGTATCTTTTAAAGTTTCAGACAAACCCTTCCGAAAGAGAGCTGCCAATGCACTATCATTCCAGGTAGTTAGGACCGCCCACTTTCGGAATTTCTGACAGTATAACTCTGCAGGATCCTGACCCTGGTTCAATGCCAATAGGGCTCTCTCAGCTTGATCAATAGCATTAGGTTCATCATATAACAACCCCAAGGCTTGAAAAAATGCATCCACATTAGTCAAAACAGGATCTTCAGGTGTCAAAGAAAATGCCCAATCCTGGGGATCGCCGCGCAGCAAGGAGATGACAATTTTAACCTGCTGCGCAGAGCTCCCCAATGAGTTAGGCTTCAAGGCAAGAAATAATTTACAATTATTCTTAAAATTCAAAAATTTAGACTGATCCCCAAAAAACACATCAGGAGTAGGGATCTTTGGTTCAACAGCATGTGAATGAGTAAGATAGGTGGAAATTCCCCGCACTTCAGCAGCGAGCTGCTGCACACGATCAGACAATTGCTTAATCTCCATCAAGGAGAAAGAAAAAAAAAAGAATCCTCTTACAGCCCCAGAGAAAAAGAGGAGAAAATATACATATAAAAAAAAAAAAATTCCGACACTTTTTTTTTTTTTTTACAATTCTCTCCTGCTTTTGAGTACCCTAGAATCTGCGGTATAGCTGGTGATTCTGTTATGAATGAGTCACCGAGGAGGAAAAAACAAAAAGCAAGCTAAGCCCAGAAAACCGGAGAGGTTGGTAACTAGCGGATTGCAGATCCCTGATTCTATCCACACAACTAGCAGTAGCCGTGGAGCGTGCCTGCGGTGGTCCTAGATGCCTCATCACAGCCGGAGAACTAAATAAGCCTAAAGAAAGAAAAGGGGAAATCTAAATTGCCCCAGAGCAGACCCCAAAGCAATAGACAGCCCCCAACATGTATTGTCGGTGAAACAAGATGAAAACACAAACATAGAAAGATAGGCTGAGCAAACGATGGGGCCCTCACTAACTAGAAAGGACAGGAAAGAAAAGCTGCTGTCTGCAATCACGCAAAAAACCCTGCCAAAAAAATGTCCAACACGTCTGATAGAAAAAGGCCCTGAAGTCGCTAGACTTCAAATCCCTATATCAGCACTCAGGTATATTCTGAAGACAGAGCAAAAGAGATCAACTGATCAGAGACAAAATGGGGATTCAGCCCAGTCCCAGCCAGGGCTGGCTGAACACAAAAACTAAGTAAACCAGACAAAAACTCATATAAACAATAGCAGAGAAAACTTAGCTTTAAGAAGGCAGGAACCAAGCTGGAAACTAGAAGCCACGGTCAGGAGAAATCAACAGCAGGAAACTAGGGAGTCGGCTGCCTTAAATCCAATCAGAAATTCCTGATGTCCAATCACAGTCCTCTTCCTCAGGTGGCCGGTCTCTGCCATTTAGATCAGCTTCATTACCTCCCTTCACCAACAGAGGGAGTCCAGATAGAGAAGTCACTACTCCTCTGTCAGCACAGCCAGCTCCATAACCCTCACCAGAAGCCAGAGGCAAACCTGAAAATGAGCTCACAACAGGGTGCCTTATAGCCCAGGGTCTGTGACATCACGAAAGGGGCAGTCTGCAGAAGTTCATCCCCCCTTTCTCCAAGTTGCCAATTAACTAAAAAACTTATGATAACCATATCTCAACCAGGGAAGCTCATATCAACACACTGAGGGCCTCATAGGTTGTAGTTCATTGAATGTAATAAAGCAACATCAGACATGCCATACTTAGGACACTCCGTTTGCGAGCAATCAATATCTCAGGTTCTGGCGGTGATAGAACTTTGCAAGAGCCACCGTAGGGAAGCCGGGTCCGCGCAGATCACAGAAATGTCTGTTTCGCTTTTCTGTCACGATCGCAGCCCATGCTTTGCCTATTTTAATATCTCTCATAATTTTATTTCAGACACATGTCCCAGAAAACAAAGGACTTCCTTTAGCTTAACTAATTAACATTCCTTTCTGTGGAGATGGGCCAAATGCTATAGGGGAAGTGTCCTATTACTAGTGTGGACACAGGCTGTTAAGGAGGGGGAAGGAGGGAAGCTGTAGGAGCTGACAGGCTGAATTTCTCATCAGAGTGAAGTGGGAGATTTCTAGAAGGTTCTAGAAACATCATACTTTATAGACATTTTACATTACAGCATGTATGATAGGTACAATGTGAGATGCAAACCCCTAATGCAGCAACCGACCGGCTGCGACCCCTGGGCAGAGGTAAGCGAGATATCCCACTTCTGACCTCCCCCCACCTTTGTAAATCTCACGGTAAATGATCGGGGGTCGCCGGCCAACTGCGGTTATTGTAATGTACGTCTGGCATCTTAATTGGAGCCTGTTATCTACTGGCCCGCCACATATTGATTGTCCTGTCCTCTGTATGTATATATATTCTGAGACCGGTGAGTAAAATGTTGTCACACTGGAAATACGTGGAGAAGCAGTGATCTGTTATATGTTCCCATGTTACAAAGCCTTTCGAGCCAGCGTCCTTTATCATGAGGAAAAGCAGAGTGGATCTCCTGAGACACGGGGTGGTAATGTAAGAGGTATTACAGCACAGAAGACCCCGTTACATGGGGGATCTGTGGTGACATTGTTATGGGGGATCTGTGGTGACATTGTTATGGGGGATCTGTGGGTGAGGCACTGTTATGGTGGATCTGTGGTAACACTGTTATGGGGATCTGTGGTGACATTGTGTTATGGGGATCTGTGGTGACATTGTTATGGGAGATCTGTGGTGACGCTGTTATGGGAGATCTGTGGAGACACTGTTATGGGGGATCTGTGGTGACACTTATGAGGATCTGTGTTGACATTGTTATGGGGAATCTGTGGTGACGCTGTTATGGGGGATCTGTCGTGACATTGTTATGGGGGATCTGTGGTGACGCTGTTATGGGGGATCTGTGGTGACATTGTTATGGGGGATCTGTGGCTGATGCACTGTTATGGAGATCTGTGGTGACATTGTGTTATGGGGGATCTGTGGTGACATTGTTATGGGGATCTGTGATGATGCTGTTATGGGAGATCTGTGGTGACGCTGTTATGGGAGATCTGTGGAGACACTGTTATGGGGGATCTGTGGAGACGCTGTTATGGGGATCTGTTGACATTGTTATGGGGAATCTGGTGACGCTGTTATGGGGGATCTGTGGTGACATCGTTATGGGGGATCTGTGGCTGATGCACTGTTATGGGGATCTATGGTGATGCACTGTTATGGGGATCTGTGGTGACATTGTTATGGGGATCTGTGGTGATGCTCTTATGGGGGATCTGTGGGTGATGCACTGTTATGGTGGATCTGTGGTGACACTGTTATGGGGATATGTGGTGACATTGTGTTATGGGGGTTCTGTGGTGACATTATTATGGGGGATCTGTGGATGGTGCACTGTTATGGGAGATCTGTGGTGACATCGTTATGGGGGATCTGTGGCTGATGCACTGTTATGGGGATCTATGGTGAGGCACTGTTATGGGGATCTGTGGTGACATTGTTATGGGGGATCTGTGGTGATGCTGTTATGGGGGATCTGTGGGTGATGCACTGTTATGGTGGATCTGTGGTGACACTGTTATGGGGATATGTGGTGACATTGTGTTATGGGGGTTCTGTGGTGACATTATTATGGGGGTTCTGTGGTGACATTATTATGGGGGATCTGTGGATGGTGCACTGTTATGGGGGATCTGTGGTGACATCGTTATGGGGGATCTGTGGCTGATGCACTGTTATGGGGATCTATGGTGACGCACTGTTATGGGGATCTGTGGTGACATTGTTTTGGGGGATCTGTGGTGATGCTGTTATGGGGGATCTGTGGTTGATGCACTGTTATGGTGGATCTGTGGTGACACTGTTATGGGGATATGTGGTGACATTGTGTTATGGGGGTTCTGTGGTGACATTATTATGGGGGTTCTGTGGTGACATTATTATGGGGGATCTGTGGATGGTGCACTGTTATGGGGGATCTGTGGTGACATCGTTATGGGGGATCTGTGGCTGATGCACTGTTATGGGGATCTATGGTGACGCACTGTTATGGGGATCTGTGGTGACATTGTTATGGGGGATCTGTGGTGATGCTGTTATGGGGGATCTGTGGGTGATGCACTGTTATGGTGGATCTGTGGTGACACTGTTATGGGGATATGTGGTGACATTGTGTTATGGGGGTTCTGTGGTGACATTATTATGGGGGTTCTGTGGATGATGCACTGTTATGGGGATCTGTGGATGATGCGGTTATGGGGAATCTGTGGATGATGCATTGTTATGGGGGATCTGTGGTGACGTTATGGGCGATCTGTGGATGACGCAATGTTATGGGGGATCTGTGGATGATTCACTGTATGGGGATCTGTGGATGACGCACTGTTATGGGGGATCTGTGGATGGTGCACTGTTATGGGAGATCTGTGGTGACACTGTTATGGGAGATCTGTGGTGACGCTGTTATGAGGATCTGTGTTGACATTGTTATGGGGGATATGTGGATGATGCACTGTTATGGGGATCTGTGGATGATGCACTGTTATTTGGGATCTGTGGATGATGCACTGTTATGGGGGATCTGTGGATGATGCGGTTATGGGGAATCTGTGGATGATGCATTGTTATGGGGGATCTCTGGTGATGTTATGGGCGATCTGTGGATGACGCAATGTTATGGGGGATCTGTGGATGATTCACTGTATGGGGATCTGTGGATAACGCACTGTTATGGGGATCTGTGGGTGACACACTGTTATGGGGGATCTGTGGATGACGCACTGTTATGGGGATCTGTGGATGACGCACTGTTATGGGGATCTGTGGATGACGCACTGTTATGGGGATCTGTGGTGACACTGTAAGGGTATGTGCACACCTTGTGGATTCGTGTGCGGATTTTGCCTGCATTTTACCTGCGGATTCCTATAATGGAATGGGTGTAAAAACGCTGCGGAATCTGTACAAAGACTTGACATGCTGTGGTAAATAAACTGCTGTGTTTCCGTGTGGATTTTTCCGCAGCATGTGCACAGTGGGTTTTATTTTCCATAGGGTAACATGGTACTGTACTTCACTTGTGAATCTGCAGCGGATCCGCAACGTGTGCACCTACCCTTATAGGGACCTGTGGCGAGACACATTGATGGGCGAGCACGAAAATGCTCGGAGGCTTTTACTAGATACATATATGGAATAGAGGCCTGTCTATCACATGACTTAACTCCCTTAATACCCGAGGGTGAATGCCATCAGGGCCTGGTGATTTGTCCCTTTTCATCTTACTAAGGCGGTTCTGCACTTCTTCCTGGGTTAGGCAGGTAATACTTAATGGGGAGTTTACATTATCACTCTGCATTTCCCCTGGCAAATCCTTTTCCTGTGTGAACACTGTGGAGAAAAAAATAGTTACAACATTTGCTTTTCCCACATCGCTCTCTATGATTTCACCCTCATTGTTCTTTAAAGGGCCGACACCATCCATTTTAATCTTTTTACTGTTTATATAATAAAGAATAGTTTGGGGTTTGTTTTACTTCCTTAGCAATGAGTCTCTCAGTTTCCACTTTTTGTAAATGTATTTGTTTTTACACATTGTATTTTTTTCTCTATAACTTTTTAATGCTTCTTCATTGCCTTCTTGTTTTAGCTTCCTAAATGCCTTGTTCTTGTTATTTATTGCCCTTTTTACATCCTTAGGCTACTTTCACACTTCAGGTTTTCGGCGTCAGGCACGATCTGGCGTCGTGCCAGAACGCCGGATCCGGCAAATGTTTAGTAAAACCGGATGTGACGGATCCGGTTTTCTGCCGGATCCGTCTTTTTCTTGACAGACAAAACCGGATCCGTCTCATCCGGTTCATCCGTTTTTCTATCCGTTTTTTGACGGATTACGCCGGATCCGGTTTTTAAAATTGACCCTTGTGGCCTTCCGAACGGGATTGGCTACTGGAAAACTATATATAGCATGTTCCTACAGCCCTTCTTTGACAGGTTGTAGAGGAGAAAGTGCAGGTTGGAGAGAAGAGCAAGTTACTGGCGAAGATGGATGTTGTGATTGGAAATATTTTGAAGAATTTGGCGGATTTTACAGCGGAGGCGAATCGTTTGAGGGTGATTGTTCTGGAGAAGGAGAGAGCGAGACAGCAGCGCATCAGGCATCGTAGACGACGTTTGTGGATCCACCCCATCACAGCCAAGAGAATGACGCGTGGGGTCTATTCTACACTCTGCATGGACCTTCGACGAAACCCGGATAAATTTTTTGGATATGTTCGGATGAAAATGGAGAATTTTGATTACTTGGTGGAGCGCATTGCACACCTCATAAGAAAAGCGGACACCTATTGCCACTTCTCCGTTTCACCCGCAGAGCGTCTGATGGTGACTTTAAGGTAAGCCACATTTATTGGATGTGCTCGCATCAGAGCACACTTTCACTGCAATCTTGTTGGTGGTAGTTTGTATCTCCAAGTGTTATAGCTCAGTTTTGGTATGTAATGCTGTGATTTAAAACTAATTGATTGTTTTTTAATTCCCCACAGATTTCTTGCAACTGGAGAATCCCTTTCGTCACTGCATTTCCAGTACAGACTCGGGATTTCCACCATATCAGGAATAGTGAAGTACACATGCCGGGCACTGTGGGACTCCTTAGCTGAAGAGTTTTTACCAGAGCCCACAACAGAGAGGTGGATTGAAATTGCTGACAAGTTTCAACAGATATGTCAGTTTCCGAACTGCTTGGGCGCTGTGGACGGGAAACATATCCGCATTGTAAAGCCAGCCGGATCGGGATCGGAATATTTCAATTACAAGAAATATTTTTCAATTGTCCTCATGGCCATCGCTGACGCGGAGTACAAATTTATTGCGGTTGATATTGGGGCCTATGGCCGCTCCAATGACTCTCAAGTTTTCAAACTGTCTGCCATGGGGCGTAAACTGTATGGAAACACCTTCCAGTTCCCACCACCTAGACCGCTGCCGCAAACATCTGGTCCACCTATGCCATTTGTCTGTGTAGGGGATGAAGCCTTCCAGCTGTCAGAACACCTTTTGAAACCGTACTCTAGCAGAGGATTGTCAAGACCAAAACGCATTTTTAATTACCGCCTCACAAGAGCAAGAAGAATGGTTGAATGTACCTTTGGTATTCTGACAGCCAAATGGCGGGTCCTATTGACTGCGATCAACCTCAAGACAGAAACTGTGGACGAGGTGATCAAAGCGTGCGTGGTACTCCACAATTTTGTTATCTGCAAGGAACCCATTTCCATTGAGGACACCTCTGAAGAAACCACCTTGCAAGATTACCATGATATTACCACTAGAAGTTCTGTGACGGTTTCAGTAATGAGGGACAATTTTGCACTATACTTTATGTCACCTCAAGGCAGAGTACACTGGCAGGATGACAGAGTGTGAAAGATTTGTGCCCTAAACTTGTGTACCTTCTGGACCAACAGTATATACCTTTGCCAACCAAAGTTGGCTATCTTGTCATGGTCTCTATTTTTAGCTTTAGGCCACAGGTGTGTACCTGCTTGTGTTTTATGCAAAGTATTTCACCTTTTAACAAAAGTTGTGTACATTGTTAGGAAATCACCAACAATAAACACAACTTTTTAGGTGAAATACTTTGCTTCAAACACAACCAGGAACACAACTGTGGCAAAAAGCTAAAATTTACCTACAGTTATATACCTAGTTTTGAATACCATTTCACCTTTTAAATACCCTGTATTTAACCTTTTTCGCCGCAGAAAGAAATGACAGACAACCAGTGTAAAATAATTTAACTTTTATTGAAAAATGTTTTTTTTAGTAAACTTTTTTAAAATTTTAATAAACTTGTTTAATAAAGCTTTGAAACCATAAAACTGGTCATTTTTATTTAAATACACACATTATAAATCTGTGTAGTGTGGGGTGGAAATACTGCTGTAGGGGCTGCGGGACACTTCGACACTGGGAGTGTGGAGAGAGGATTGGGATCGTGGTGGGGAAGGAACAGTTAGAGGTGAAGGTGTGGAAAAAACTACAGAATGGGTGGACATGTGGGAGGCAGAAGAGGTGGTGGGCGGTGGAGTGGAGGGTTGGGCAGGGACTGTAGGAGCAGATGATGTTGATGGCAAGTTGTATGGGGAAGGAGTTTGGTACGGGGCAGGTTGCTGGAAGTGGGGAGATGTCTGGTACTGGGCGGGTTGCTGGAAGTGGGGAGATGTCTGGTACGGGGCAGGTTGCTGGAAGTGGGGAGATGTCTGGTACGGGGCAGGTTGCTGGAAGTGGGGAGATGTCTGGTACTGGGGAGGTTGCTGGTACTGGGGAGTTTGCAGGTACTGGGGAGGTTGCTGGTACTGGGGAGGTTGCTGGTACTGGGGAGGTTGCTGGTGCTGGGGAGGTTGCTGGTGCTGGGGAGGTGGATGGTGCTGGGGAGGTGGATGGTATGTAATAGGAGGGGGAGGATGGAAAGTGGCTGGAGGGGGTGTAGATGTAATAGGAGGGGGAGGATGGAAAGTGGCTGGAGGGGGTGTAGATGTAATAGGAGGGGGAGGATGGAAAGTGGCTGGAGGGGGTGCAGGTGGAGGAACTACTGTGGTGGGAGGAGGAGGTTGGGAGGTAACTTGCTGGAGAGCACCGTGGCATGAATGCATTACATGCATCTGCTGGGCAGGAGAGAGCGTTTCCATGCGCTCCACAACAGACCTGAAAAAGGTGTGGTTTGGCGAAGATCTTGCTTCTGAATGCATGGTTTGCAGAAGTGTCTTCACCTCCAGAATGCTGGAGTTGATCTGCTGAAAGCCTGCGGAGATTTGCTCTGACAAGACTTTTAGACAGTTCTGGAAAGATGCATTCAGATGCAAGAACTCTGGCGCATAAGTCTTTTCCTGACCCCTCTGCCGCTGCCGCCCAGTACCCGCAGGTGTACTAGAGGTGGCAGGGGCAGAAGGGTGGGGTAAAGGGAAAGCGATCTCCTCACCAGCAGCTTCATGTAATGTAGGCGGCCACGATGCTCCTGTGCTGGTGGATGGGACAGATGGGTCGAATGTGTGGGAAGGCTGGGAAGGTGCAGATGTACCGGGGCGGTCGAAGTGTCCCTCGGTGCCGGTCTCCTCAGGGATCGCCTCAGAAGGGTCCAATCGTGCCGGCTCCCGAGTGCTGCTCACCGTGCTGTGGAATAAAGAGAAAAAAAAACAATTAAAATACTGACATGGTATGGCCCTGGCTGAAAAAAAAAAGTTACATCTAAACATTTTTTTGTCACATGTGGTGTGTAATATTTACCTTCTGGTGACCATTGTCTCCCGGAGGAACGACAGGGCTCGTGCGTACTTGTACTTGCTCCTGCGTCCTCCAGATCCACTCGGGGCCCGCATCTCTTTATTGAACCCCTTCTTGAAACGATCCCTCACAGACTGCCACCGATTCACAATTCTCTCCCCTGAAACGAGAAAGGACAAAGTGGTTAGTATACAACATCAGTATTTCCCAAACTCCAGTCCTCATGGTCCCCAGGGGTCATGTTTTCAGGATTTCCATAGTAAATAGAAATCCTGAACACATGATCCGTGGGGACCACGAGGACTGGAGTTCGGGAAACACTGGTTTACATCAAGCAACCGGTACTGTATATACTTACGCTCTTTAATCTGGGCCCGAACATCGAGGTCCTCCCAGCGGCCCACAAGGAGCGAACAGATTTCCTCCCAGAGTCGTCGGGTAACGATAAGGTCAGCGTGGCGGCGGTCAGCCATATTCCAGAGCGGCTCCCTTTCTCTGACGAGATCGATGAGGCGGTCCACATCAATCCCTCCATCCTCACCGTCAGAGTCGGGAGCACGCTGTGAAGGCTGTTAAAGCAAAAGACAAAAATAACATAATTAGCCTCCACAAAAGAAATGAAATAAAAAGTGCAAAAAAACAAAGCAAAAATATTTATACTTACACGCTGGTGACCGCCGCGTTGCTGTCGCCGACGACCCTGGGAGGCACTGCGAGGACCTCTTGGCCGAGCACCAGATTGGGAAGACTAGAGAAGAAAACAAAAAATGTTATGAGTTTGGATGTAGGCATTTGTTTGCTGTGTGTGGTCTGCAGAACATTGTTTTCTATGTGTTGTGTGTAGTGTGATGTTGTGTTTCTGCGTTTGATGCAAAAAACTTACCAATTGTGAGCCCACTCCAGGTGTCTGTCCACCCCTTCCTTCTTCTTCTGGGAGCTCCTCTTCATCTTGTGAATCCTGTTTTGAAATAAAAGGCAATGAATAGACATATATTACAGAGATGATGGATTTTGGAAATAAAAACTTACCGTCAAACGCTGACGATGCGAGGGAGGGCTCCCAGAAGATGATGTGCTGTCTTCCTGGTGGCCACACTCCATGCCTGTGGGTGGTGTTTCTGCTGCTGCCATTGCTGCTGCTGCTGCTGCATCTATTGGGCGGCTGTTGAATAAAGAGAAACAAAGGGCCAATGAATATCTTGATATTCCATAGCCCTAGTTTGGAGGAATGGGGGATTTGATAATTACCGTCTCTCATCTGCTGCTGGACTCCCCTCCCGTTGATCAGCTTGCTGCTCCATTTGGGGTGGTGCTGATGGTGCTGCTGCTGCAGATGTCTGCTGCCTTCTCCTGCTCCTGGTTCTTGGCTTGGGTGGCATGTTGGGTGTGGCTGAGGGTCCCATTGTCTTGCTTTTATATATGTCCTGTGGGCAGAGCTACTGAGCATGCTCAGACCAAAGAAACCGGATCCGGCCGCCGGATCCGGCTGTCGCCGGATCCGGCGCATTGCGGCGCTCATAGGCTTTCATTGTATGAAAAAGCCGGACACGCCGGATCCGGCGTGTCCGGCTTTTTCGACGGATACAAAAAACGTTACAGTCACCATTTTTTCCAGACGCCGGATCGTGTCACATTGCCAGATCCGGCGAAAATCGGATGAAACGCATGGCCATCCGGCGCGATCCGGCTCTAATGCAAGTCAATGGGGGGGAAACCGGATCCGACATTGCATTTCGACGGATCCGGTTTTAGTCAAAAGCGCCGGATCGCGCCTGAAGCAGAAAACCTGATGTGTGAAAGAGGCCTTATTTGGCCACATTGGTGTTCTCCTGTTCCTAGCCCTTTTATTTCTGTACGGTATGGCTAGCTCGCAGTGGGGGTGTAAAACTGATTTAAATATTTCCCATTTATTTTCTGTGCTCCTATTTTTGAGGACATTGTCCCAATCAGTTCGGTGAAGGTCCTCTCTAAGCTGATCACACTTTGCTTTCCTGAAATCCAGCGTTTTCGTGACCCCCTTCCAGGGCACCTTACTGAAGGACAAGTGGAATTGTATTACATTGTGGTCACTGTTCCCTCGGTGCCATCGCCTCGGACTTCTGTTATTCTATCTGGCCTGTGGCTTAACATTAAGTCCAGGAGGGCCGTCCCTCTAGTTGGGCCCTGCACAAGTGGTGACAGAGAATTATCCTTGGTCACTGACAGACATTGGTTTCCTTTCTGAGATCCGCAGGTTTCGGTTTCCCGGTCTATGTCGGGGTAGGTGAAGTCCCCCATAATAATCACCTCCTTGGGATTTGCTGCTTTGTCTCTTTGTCTCAATAATACATTCTCAGTGGTTTCTGTTATATTTGGTGACTTATAACAAACCCCTATGAGGATTTTATTACTTCTCCCTCCTTGTATCTCCACCCATAGAGACTCCACCTCTTCATTTCCCTCTTGTATATCTTCTCTTAGTGTGGACTTTATATATAGACAGACTCCACCCCCTTTCCTTTTTTACGATCCCTCCTAAACAAATCATATCCTTGCAAGTTACCCGCCCAGTCATAGCTGTCGTCTAACCATGTCTCAGTTATTCCTACGAGGTCGTATTTCTCCTCATACATTACCAACTCCAGATCTTCAGTCTTATTGGTCAGGCTTCTTGCGTTGGTCAGCATGCAGGAAAGAAGTTTTGCTTCCTTTTCCTTAGCTTCCTTCTGAGTACCCTGTCTTGGGTCCTCTGTACCACATCTAGTATCCTTGATTAGTTTGTCCTTCTGCTGCATGTTCTTGTCGGCTGTTTTTCCTCCCATCCCCTCTTCTTCTAGTTTAAAGCCCTCCTGATGATTGTCCTTGTACTGCTAAACTACTTTCAGTGTCGCAGGTCCTGTTGTCTGAACTTTCCCTGCAGTATCGGGCCCCAGGTCCTCCCGTAGTCTGAGTGAGTTACACTGTTCAGCCGCAGCAGTCCGCCGGCGCTGACAGGATCCTGATATTATAAGTGACCGCACATTTTTTAGGGTTTGGGAAAATTGTGTTTATTCTCTGTGTAAATTAGCACTATGGATCCCCTGCAGGCTTTGGCCAATCAGGTCAAGAGTCTAACCCAGATGTTCCAAAGGCTCAATATGGAACAGCGCACGATGGCCCCATACACAGCAGCAGTTGGTGGGCACCGTGCAAGGGGCTGTGGCAGCAGGGTCTCCTGCTCCCGGGAATAGGGACATATCTGTGGTATCCCCTGAATCTCCGGTCAAATTGCCCGACTCCTTTTCAGGGGATAAGGAGTTTAGGTCCTTCAGGGAAGGATGTAAGCTTTTCTTTAAGGCCCCGTTCCTCTGGGGATGAATTTCAGAGGGTGGGGGTTGTTATTTCTCTTCTGCGGGGTGCCCCCCAAGCATGGGCTCTCTGTCTCCCATTGCCCCCGAGAGAATGACATTGGATGCCTTCTTTGATGCCCTGGGCCGCATATATGATGAACCTGACAGGGTACATGTGGCTGAAGAAATGGTCATGAGTGTGCGTCAGGGTAAACGCTCGGCTGAGTGGTTTTGTGTGGAGTTCCATCGCTGGGCAGTGGAGATCTCGTGGGATGATGCGGCCCTTCGGGGTCTGTTCCACAGAGGCCTGTCCGAACGCCTCCAGGATGCACTAGCCCTTCACCCTCCACCAGACATGTTGGAGGAGGCCGTTAAGCAAGCAGTGCGTATGGACCGCAGGCTTCGGGCTAGGGGCATCATGCAGTCCGAGACAGCTCTATTCTTTGGCAGCAAAGAGACTGGTATTGCACCTGCCACTCCTGAGTCTATAGAAGTTGGCGCCACCTCCGTCAGAGAAAAAGAGAGAAAACGTCGCCGGGAAAAACAGCTCTGTTTTTACTGTGGAGAGTTCGGTCACTGGAAAAAGGAGTGTCCCTTGTGTCCGTCATCCTCCAAGGCGACAGGAAACGACTAGGTCTGGGTAGCAATCGAGGAGGCTGCCCAGACCTTCAGGTACTTTCTTCCTCATGTGCTAAGGTTTTTCTTAAGGTTGAACTGTTGGTAGACAATTATCACTTTTTCTCTACAGCACTGGTGGACAGTGGTTCATCGCTCAGCCTGGTCAGCTCTGATATCGTTTCCCAACACCGGATAGGGACAGTCAGGCTTCATACCCCACTTAAAGTCATGGCCATCGACTCGTCTCCTCTCACCCGAACGGGGATTCTTTCTATGTCTGAAAAATTTGTGTTAAAAATTGGTTCTTCCCACATGGAAGAAATGGAATGTTTTGTGATGGACAAATTGCCCGCAGGTTTGGTTTTGGGCATGCCGTGGCTTTGACGCCACAATCCAGTGATTGACTGGGAATTGGGGGAAATTGTCAGGTGGGGGTCCAAGTGTGTTGGATGTGACCTTAAATCTGTTTCTTGTGTGAAAATTTTAAAACCTGTCACTGTGTCTTCTGTCAGTCCGGAGGGTATTCCGGAGTACCTAAAGGACTTTGAGGACGTTTTTTCAGAAAGTGAGGCAGAGGCGTTACCACCCCCATAGGCCATTTGATTGTGCCATCGATCATGTTCCAGGAGCCAAATTGCCCAAAGCTCATTTGTTTAATTTGTCAGGTCCGGAGTGTCTAGCTATGAAACAATATATTGCTGAGAGTCTCCGTAAGGGGCACATAAGACCTTCAGTTTCCCCAGCAGCAGCTGGATTTTTCTTTGCTAAGAAAAAAGATGGCGGCCTAAACCCCTCACGGATCTCACTTGTAAAGGGGCAGATGTCAGGAACTGGTCCCCATTAGCTAAGCAGTCAGTTCTAATGTTAAAGAACTGTTTCACATCTGCTCCTATCCTGGTTCAACCCGACCCTTTGATGCCATTTGTGGTCGAGGTTGATGCTTCTGAGGTGGGGGTGGGGGCAGTGTTGTCACAGGGACGGGCTTCCCTAATCAATCTCAGGCCTTGTGCCTATTTTTCTAAGAAATTTTCTCCCGCAGAGAAAAATCATGACGTAGGCAATAGGGAGCTCTTGGCTATTAAATTGGCGTTCAAAGAATGGAGGCATTTTTTGGAGGGGGCAGCTCACCCTATTACGGTTATCACTGACCATAAAAATTTAGAGTACATCAAATCGGCTAAAAGACTGACTCCCAGGCAGGCCCGCTGGTCACTTTTTTTTTCCAGATTTCAGTTTTCGATTACCTTTCGGCCAGGGTCTAAGAATGTGAAGGCTGATGCCTTATCACGTAGTTTTGAGCCGTTATCCATCCCCAATCTGCTTTCCCCCATTCTTCAACCCAGTCTCGTGGTTGCCGAGGTGTCGTCGGAATTGGAGCGAGAGATTGTGGGGGCTCAATCTGTGGCTCCAAGCTCCAAACCCGTAGACAAGTTGTTTGTCCCGCAGCATTTGCGCAACAAACTCCTGGAGGAGTTCCATGATTCAAAGTTGGGTGCACATCCTGGTATAACCGCCACAAGAGAAGCAGTGGCAAGGGTCTTTTGGTGGCCTTTAATGGCTTTAGATATAAAGAAATATGTCGCAGCATGTGGGATTTGGGCCCGTTCTAAGAGCTCTAGTTGCCGGCCGGGGAATTGGTGCCTTTGTCAGGCCCAGGAAGGCCATGGACACACTTGTCCATGGACTTCATCACCAATCTTCCACCTTCCCGTGCTAACACTGTAATTTGGGTAGTGGTGGACAGGTTTTCTAAGTTGGCACATTTCGTACCCATGACAAGTTTACCGTCAACAGAGACGCTCTCTAGACATTTTCTATCCCAGGTAGTACGCTTACACGGGGTTCCCACTAATATTGTGTCAGACCCCCCTGTCTGAGTCCCCCTACTCAGTTTGTATCTAAATTCTGGCGGGCCTTCTGCAAAAAATTGGGGATATCTCTGTCTTTTAGAATCATAGAATCATAGAATGGTAGAGTTGGAAGGGACCTCCTGGGCCATCTGGTCCAACCCCCTGCTCAAAGCAGGATTCGCTAAATCATCCCAGTCAGATGTCTGTCCAGCCTCTGTTTGAAGACTTCCATTGAAGGAGAACTCACCACTTCTCGTGGCAGCTTGTTCCACTCATTGATCACTCTGTCAAAAAGTTTTTTCTAATATCTAATCTGTGTCTCCTCCCATTCAGTTTCATCCCATTGCTTCTAGTCTTTCCTTGGGCAAATGAGAATAAAGTTGATCCTTCTACAATGTGACAGCCCTTTAGATATTTGTAGACAGCTATTAAGTCTCCTCTCAGTCTTCTCTTTTGCAAACTAAACATTCCCAAATCCTGCAACCTTTCCTCATAAGACAGGGTTTGCAGACCGGTCACCATTCTGGTCGCTCTTTTCTGAACTTGCTCCAGTTTGTTGATGTCTTTTTTAAAATGTGGTGCCCAAAACTGGACACAATATTCCAGATGAGGTCTGACCAAAGAGGAGTAGAGGGAAATAATGACTTCACGTGATCTAGACTGTATGCTTCTGTTAATACATCCTAGAATTGCATTTGCCTTTTTTGCTGCTGCATCACACTGTTGACTCATATTCAGTCTGTGATCTATTAGTATACCCAAGTCTTTTTCACATGTGCTGTCACTTAGCCCTATTCCTCCCATTCTATATATGCTTTTTTCATTTTTATTGCCCAGATGTAGTACTTTGCATTTCTCCCTGTTAAAAACCATTCTGTTAGTTGCTGCCCACTTCTCCAGTTTATTTAAATCTTTTTGAATCCTCTCTCTCTCTTCTCTAGTATTAGCTATCCCTCCTAGCTTTGTGTCATCAGCAAATTTAATCAGTTTACCCTCAATTCCTTCATCTAAATCATTGATAAAGATGTTGAACAATACAGGGCCCAGGACAGAGCCCTGTGGTACCCCACTTGAGACATTCTTCCAGCTGGATGTGCAGCCATTTACGAACACTCTTTGGGTCCGATCACTAAGCCAGTTATGAATCCACCTAACAGTTGCCTTGTCCATTCCATACTTAGTCATTTTTTCAATAAGGATTGTATGAGAGACTTTGTCAAATGCTTTGCTGAAGTCAAGATATACTATATCTACAGCATTTCCTTGATCCACCCAATCAGTGATACCGTCATAGAAGGAAATTAAGTTAGTCTGACATGACTTATTAGTTACAAACCCATGCTGACTCTGTTTAATCACTTCATTCTTATCCAGGTATTGACATACATGTTGTTTAATAATTTGTTCAAAGATCTTTCCTGGTATAGAAGTCAGACTCACCGGCCTATAGTTGCCTGGGTCCACCTTCTTCCCCTTTTTGAAGATAGGAACAACATTTGCTCTTCTCCAGTCTTCTGGCACTTCTCCTGTTCTCCAAGAATTTTCAAAGATTATGGAGAGGGGTTCAAAAATTTCTTCTGCTATCTCCTTCAGTACTCTGGGGTGTAATTCATCTAGACCTGGAGACTTGAATTCATTTAGGTTAGCTAAGTGTTTCCTCACTATCTTTCTGTTTATAGATATCCTGGATTCTTCTATTCCCTTAATAGGACAGTGAATAACAGTTGATGTTACATTACCTTTCTGAGAGAAAACAGATGCAAAATAGGAATTTAAAAGTTCAGCCTTCTCGACATCCTGTCTTACCATTTCATCATTTTCATCCTGTAAAAATCCTATAGCATCTTTGACTTTTCTTTTACTTTTGACATATCCCCAAAATCCTTTATTATTGCTTTTGACATCTCTTGCAAGCCTCAATTCATTTTCAGCTTTAGATAATCTGATTTGTGCCCTGCAGGTTCTGCAGACAGCATTATATTCTTCTTTAGATATGCCTCCCTCTTTCCATTTTATAAATTTATTTTTTCCTCAGCGTATCACCCAGAAACCAACGGACAAACTGAACGCACCAACCAGTCGCTTGAACAATTTCTTCGGTGCTTGACTTCTTCCCTGTAGAGCGACTGGTCGGATGCCTTACCATTAGCAGAATTCGTCTTCAACAACCAGGTAAACCAATCTACCGGTAGGTCACCATTTTTTATTAATTATGGGATCAACCCTCATTTTAGCGAATTTTCTCGGATAGATTCTGGTTGTCCAGGGGCAAAGGACGGGGTCAATCGTCTCAAAGATCTTTGGACAAAGGTTCGTTTGAATATTGCCAAGGCTCAGGAGAGATATAAACATTTTGGAAGTGCATTGAGCAGCAAGGTGGTGTGCTGGTAAAAGGGGAAAAAAAAAAAAAAACTCTTTTAAATCTTCTGCCTGAGCGAGTGTGAACGAGCTGAGTGTGACCTGAGTGTAAGTGCGAACTGTGGTAAGTGTGTGACTTGAGATTCAGTGACTTTGGATTCAGGGAGTTTCCAAGGGAGGTATTACTGAATTGCTGTTATATTATAATTAATACTTTTTATTTATTTTTGCTTATCTTTCCTGTCTGGTGCAATCCCCATTAGGATGTGCTCCACTATGGCCAATGCCATCCAGTGCACATCTTGCCGCATGTATGAAATCCTTGAACAGCCGGTGGAGGGTGCATACTGCTGTGTGAGATGTGAGCACGTTGTGCATTTGGAAGCCCAGATACTGGATCTAAGTGTGCAGCTGGCAACACTGAGATCCATAGACAATATGGAAAGGAGACTTCTGCTCACTGAGCAGACGCTCAATGGGACAGATGAGGGGGGGGATGCTAGGTTGGAGCTGCAGGACAGTGAGGCAGCTAGCTGGGTGACAGAAGGCGGGGTAGAGAGAAGAGCACCAGGGAGGCTAGTCCTGATCTGGCACACCCCAATAAGTTTGCTAAGTTGGCAGATTAGGGGAGTGTTAGTGCAGGAGTAGCACTGCTGCAGCAAGGCATGTCCTCTGAAAGCCGGAGGAGTGTCTGCTCCAGTAAGGGGGGAAATAGGAGAGCAGGGCAGGCCAGACAGGTTCTGGTAGTGGGAGACTCAATTATTAGGGGAACAGACAGGGCAATCTGTCACAAAGACAGGGATCGTCGGACGGTGTGCTGCCTACCTGGCGCTCGAGTCCGACACATCGCTGATCGGGTTGACAGATTACTGGGAGGGGCTGGTGAGGATCCAGCGGTCATGGTGCACATTGGCACAAATGACAAAGTTAGAGGTAGGTGGAAGGTCCTTAAAGATGATTTCAGGGAATTAGGCTGTAAGCTTAAAGCAAGGACCTCCAAGGTGGTATTTTCGGAAATACCTCCTGTACCACGTGCCACGCCAGAGAGGCAACGGGAGATTAGGGAGGTTAATAAGTGGCTCAGGAATTGGTGTAGGAAGGAGGGTTTGGGTTCCTGCAGAACTGGGCCGACTTCTCGTGTGGCTACAGGTTCTACACTAGGGATGGGCTGCACCTCAATGGGGAGGGTGCAGCTGTGCTGGGGGAGAAAATGGCTAGAAGGTTGGAGGAGTGTTTAACCTCGGGACGGGGGGGAGGGTATTCCTTTTATAGGGGAAGACAGTGCAGATAGAGACCTGGGCACAAGTAATGAAGCTGGGGGTGGGGGTGGCATGGGGGGGTGGGGTTAGAACAGGTAATAAGAAAGAATAGAGGTAGAGAGAGATACATAAAGTGCATGTATACTAATGCCAGAAGTCTCACCAACAAGATGGAGGAATTGGAGTTAATGTTGTTGGAGCATAATTCTGCCATGGTGGGGATATCTGAGACATGGCCGGACGAGAGCCGTGACCGGGGGATAATTTACAGGGCTATAGTCTGTTCAGAAATGACCTTACTAATAAGCGAGGGGGAGGGGGGTGTTTATATGTAAAATCATCCTTACAACTAGAGTTGAGCGATACCATCCGATACTTCAAAGTATCGTATCGGATGGTATCGGCCGATCTTTAAAAAAAGTATCGGTATCGCCGATTCCGATACCGGAAGTCCCATTCAAGTCTATGGGACTTCCGGTATCGGAATAAGAAAAACCCTTTCCTGCCCTTGTACAGCCTCTCTGGGGTCTGTACGGGCCTTTCGGGGGGCTGTGCCGGCCTGCCAGGGGGTCTGTGCAGGCTCCGGTGGTCTGTGCCGGCCTGCCGGGGGGCTGTGCAGGCTCCGGGGGGCTGTGCCGGCCTGCCGGGGGGCTGTGCCGGCCTGCCAGGGGGTCTGTGCAGGCTCCGGTGGTCTGTGCCGGCCTGCCGGTGGTCTGTGCAGGCTCCGGGGGGCTGTGCAGGCATCGTCCGATGGGACTACAAGTCCCATCTGGCGATGCCTGCTACCATGACAGTGATTGACACATTAGCCAATGATGGGACAGTAGTAGTCCCATCATCCGGCTAATGTGTTAAATGTAAAAAAAAAAAAAAAAAAAAAAAAATTACATGCTACATTCATACTACATACTACATACATGCTACATTCATACTACATACTACATACATGCTACATTCATACTACATGCAACATACATACTACATATATACTACATGCATGCTACATACATACTACATGTGGGAATTTCCCACACAGCAATGGCATAAAGTGAGACTAGGGACTTTTTTTTTTTTAAGTGGCGGAGGAATACAGTGCGGAAGGATACCTACCTTCCGTCATTGGATTCCTGCAGCCCGTAGAGAACGGCAGCATCATCTGATGCTGCAGTTCTCTACCCAAGATCGTCGTGGGACACACTCGTGGACTGCTTCGGATCGTGGGTGAGTATTTTTGTGGTTTGTTATGTTAATATTTATTCCGGAAAGACAATGGCTTCGGGGAACAATGTGACAAGTATTGGTAAGTATGTTACTCTATGTTATATGTACTGTATGTCTATGTATGTATTGTATGAATGTATTGTATGTATGTAGTATATATGTGGTATGTATGTAGCATGTAGTATGTATGTAGTATGTATGTAGCATGCATGTAGTATATATGTAGTATGTATGTAGTATATATGTAGCATGTATGTAGTATGTATGTGGTATGTATGTAGCATGTAGTATATATGTAGCATGCATGTAGTATATATGTAGTATGTATGTAGTATGTATGTAGCATGTATGTAGTATATATGTAGTATGTATGTAGTATATATGTAGCATGTATGTAGTATATATGTAGTATGTATGTAGTATATATGTAGCATGCATGTAGTATGTATGTAGTATATATGTAGCATGCATGTAGTATATATGTAGTATGTATGTAGTATATATGTAGCATGTATGTAGTATGTATGTAGCATGCATGTAGCATGTAGTATGTATGTAGCATGCATGTAGTATATATGTAGTATGTATGTAGCATGCATGTAGTATATATGTAGCATGCATGTAGTATGTATGTAGTATATATGTAGTATGTATGTAGCATGCATGTAGTATGTATGTAGTATGTATGTAGTATATATGTAGTATGTATGTAGCATGTAGTATGTATGTAGTATTTTTTTTTTTTTAACATTTAACACATTAGCCGGATGATGGGACTACTACTGTCCCATCATTGGCTAATGTGTCAATCACTGTCATGGTAGCAGGCATCGCCCGATGGGACTTGTAGTCCCATCGGACGATGCTTGCACAGACCCCCGGACATCAGCACAGCCCCCCGGCAGGCCGGCACAGCCCCCCGGCAGGCCGGTACAGACCCCCACAGGGTGCACAGCCCCCCGGCAGGCCGGCACAGCCCCCCGGCAGGCCGGCAGAGACCCCGGGCAGTCCACACAGCCCCCCGGCAGGCCGGCACAGCCCCCCGGCAGGCCGGCAGAGACCCCCGGAAGGCCCGAAATGACGGCGCATCATGATGCGCACACACCGCGCATCATGATGACGTCAGGCCGTCAATCAACTGAACTTCCGATTCCGATGCCGAATTCCGATATTGAAAAAATATCGGAAGTCGGTATCGGAATTCCGATACAGCAAGTATCGGCCGATACCCGATACTTGCGGTATCGGAATGCTCAACACTACTTACAACCCATCCTGCGTGATAATATATATGAATCTAATGAAAATGTAGAGTCCCTGTGGGTAGAGATAAGGGGAGGGGGGAAAAATAATAAATTACTGATAGGGGTTTGTTATAAGTCTCCAAAAATAATGGAAGCAGCAGAGAATATCCTCATAAAGCAAATAGATGAAGCAGCGACTCAAGGAGAAGTCATTATTATGGGGGACTTCAACTACCCTGAAATACATTGGGGAACCGAAACCTGCAGCTCCAGCAAAGGTGATAGGTGTCTGACCACTATGAGAGACAATTACCTTTCACCACTGGTTCAGGACCCAACAAGAGGGGGCACTGCTAGACCTAATATTACCCCACAGGCCGGACCGCAGATCAGATATAAGGGTTGGGGGTCAATGGGGGGATAGTGGTCACAGGATAATAAGTGTTCAGGTGTCCTGTAATAAGATGTGTAGTAGAGGGGTTACAAGGACACGAAACTTCAGGAAAGCAAATTTCCAACGGATGAGAGATGATCTTGGTGCAATAACAGGGACGATATCCTGAGACATAAAAATACACAAAGACAATGGGAGACGTTTATTATCCTCCAGAATAGGAGCTGTGCACAATATATACCGTATGGGAATAAATGCTAAAAAAGAAGAAAAAAATGTTTATAAAATGGAAAGAGGGAGGCATATCTAAAGAAGAATATAATGCTGTCTGCAGAACCTGCAGGGCACAAATCAGATTACCTAAAGCTGAAAATGAATTGAGGCTTGCAAGAGATGTCAAAAGCAAAAATAAAGGATTTTGGGGATATGTCAAAAGTAAAAGAAAAGTCAAAGATGCTATAGGATTTTTACAGGATGAAAATGATGAAATGGTAAGACAGGATGTTGAGAAGGCTGAACTTTTAAATTCCTATTTTGCATCTGTTTTCTCTCAGAAAGGAAATTTAACACCAACTGTTATTCACTGTCCTATTAAGGGAATAGAAGAATCCAGGATATCTATAAACAGAAAGATAGTGAGGAAACACTTAGCTAACCTAAATGAATTCAAGTCTCCAGGTCTAGATGAATTACACCCCAGAGTACTGAAGGAGATAGCAGAAGAAATTTTTGAACCCCTCTCCATAATCTTTGAAAATTCTTGGAGAAGTGCCAGAAGACTGGAGAAGAGCAAATGTTGTTCCTATCTTCAAAAAGGGGAAGAAGGTGGACCCAGGCAACTATAGGCCGGTGAGTCTGACTTCTATACCAGGAAAGATCTTTGAACAAATTATTAAACAACATGTATGTCAATACCTGGATAAGAATGAAGTGATCAAACAGAGTCAGCACGGGTTTGAAACTAATAAGTCATGTCAGACTAACTTAATTTCCTTCTATGACGGTATCACTGATTGGGTGGATCAAGGAAATGCTGTAGATATAGTATATCTTGACTTCAGCAAAGCATTTGACAAAGTCTCTCATACAATCCTTATTGAAAAAATGACTAAGTATGGAATGGACAAGGCAACTGTTAGGTGGATTCATAACTGGCTTAGTGATCGGACCGAAAGAGTGGTCATAAATGGCTGCACATCCAGTTGGAAGAATGTCTCAAGTGGGGTACCACAGGGCTCTGTCCTGGGCCCTGTATTGTTCAACATCTTTATCAACGATTTAGATGAAGGAATTGAGGGTGAACTGATTAAATTTGCTGATGACACAAAGCTAGGAGGGATAGCTAATACTAGAGAAGAGAGAGAGAGGATTCAAAAAGATTTAAATAAACTGGAGAAGTGGGCAGCAACTAACAGAATGGTTTTTAACAGGGAGAAATGCAAAGTACTACATCTGGGCAATAAAAATGAAAAAAGCATATATAGAATGGGAGGAATAGGGCTAAGTGACAGCACATGTGAAAAAGACTTGGGTATACTAATAGATCACAGACTGAATATGAGTCAACAGTGTGATGCAGCAGCAAAAAAGGCAAATGCAATTCTAGGATGTATTAACAGAAGCATACAGTCTAGATCACGTGAAGTCATTATTTCCCTCTACTCCTCTTTGGTCAGACCTCATCTGGAATATTGTGTCCAGTTTTGGGCACCACATTTTAAAAAAGATATCAACAAACTGGAGCAAGTTCAGAAAAGAGCGACCAGAATGGTGACCGGTCTGCAAACCCTGTCTTATGAGGAAAGGTTGCAGGATTTGGGAATGTTTAGTTTGCAAAAGAGAAGACTGAGAGGAGACTTAATAGCTGTCTACAAATATCTAAAGGGCTGTCACATTGTAGAAGGATCAACTTTATTCTCATTTGCACAAGGAAAGACTAGAAGCAATGGGATGAAACTGAATGGGAGGAGACACAGATTAGATATTAGAAAAAACTTTTTGACAGTTAGAGTGATCAATGAGTGGAACAGACTGCCACGAGAAGTGGTGAGTTCTCCTTCAATGGAAGTCTTCAAACAGAGGCTGGACAGACATCTGACTGGGATGATTTAGCGAATCCTGCTTTGAGCAGGGGGTTGGACCAGATGGCCCAGGAGGTCCCTTCCAACTCTACGATTCTATGATTCTATGATTCTATGATTAAACCTGCGAGAAATAGGAGGAGACCACTATGGCTAAATAGAGCTGTAAGGGGCGCAATAAGGGACAGAAAGAAAGCAGAGAATTACAGCAAGTAGGGAGTGATGAGGCATTAACTACAGAAGATTACATAAATTCTGTAAAAAGCAAATCAAGACAGCAAAGATTGAGACAGAGACTCATTGCCAGAGAAAGTAAAATAATCCCAAAATATTCTATACTACATAAATAGAGAGAAACTAAAAAATGATAGTGTTGGCCCCCTTAATAATAGTCTGGGTGAAATGGTGGATGAGGAAAAAGCCAATATGCTAAATGACTTTACAACAGGATTTACACAAGAAAATCCCATGACGGATAACATGATCAGGGATAAAAATTCTCCATTAAATGTCACCTGCTTAACCCAGCAGGAAGTACGGCGGCGTCTACAAATCACTAAAATTGACAAATCCCCGGGCCCGGATGGGATACACCCCCGAGTACTGCAGGAATTAAGCACAGTCATAGATAGACCATTATTCCTAATCTTTAAAGATTCCATAATAACAGGGTCTGTACCACAGGACTGGCGTATAGCAAATGTGGTGCCAATATTCAAAAAGGGGACAAAAACTGAACTTGGAAATTATAGGCCAGTGAGTTTAACCTCAACTGTGGGTAAAATCCTGGAGGGTTTTCTAAGAGATACTATACTGGAGTATCTGAAGAAGAATAACCTCATGACCCAATATCAGCATGGGTTTACAAGGGACCGTTCCTGTCAGACTAATCTGATAAGCTTTTATGAAGAGGTAAGTTCCGGACTGGACCAAGGGAATGCAGTGGACATGGTGTACATGGACTTTTCAAAAGCTTTTGATATGGTGCCACACAAAAGGTTGATACATAAAATGAGAACAATGGGGATAGGGGAAAATATGTGTAGCTGGGTTAAGAGCTGGCTCAGGGATAGGAAACAAAGGGTTGTTATTAATGGAGCACACTCGGACTGGGTCACGGTTAGCAGTGGGGTACCACAGGGGTCAGTTTTGGGCCCGCTTCTTTTTAACATATTTATTAATGACCTTGTAAGGGGCATAGAGAGTAGAATTTCAATATTTGCAGCTGACACTAAACTCTGCAGGGTAATCAATACAGAGGAGGACAATTTTATATTACAGGAGGATTTATGTAAACTAGAAGCTTGGGCTGATAAATGGCAAATGAGCTTTAATGGGGATAAATGTAAGGTCATGCACTTGGGTAGAACAAACAAGATGTATAATTATGTGCTTAATTGTAAAACACTGGGCAAAACTGTCACTGAAAAAGACCTGGGTGTATGGGTGGACGACAAACTCACATTTAGCGGCCAGTGTCAGGCAGCTGCTGCAAAGGCAAATAAAATAATGGGATGCATTAAAAGAGGCATAGATGCTCATGAGGAGAACATAATTTTACCTCTATATAAGTCACTAGTGCGACCACACTTAGAATACTGTGTACAGTTCTGGTCTCCGGTGTATAAGAAAGACATAGCTGAACTGGAGCGGGTGCAGAGAAGAGCGACCAAGGTTATTAGGGAACTGGGGGGTCTGCAATACCAAGACAGGTTATTACACCTGGGGTTATTCTTAGGGGTGATCTTATTACAATGTATAAATATATGCGGGGACAATACCAAGACCTTTCTAATGATCGTTTTACTCTTAGACCTGTGACAGGGACAAGGGGGCATCCTCTACGTCTGGAGGAAAGAAGGTTTAAGCATAATCACAGACGCGGATTCTTTACTGTAAGAGCAGTGAGACTATGGAACTCTCTGCCATATGATGTTGTAATGAGTAGAGTTGAGCGAAACGGGTCGAAAAAATTCAAAAGTCGCCGACTTTTGGCAAAGTCGGGTTTCATGAAACGAAACCCGACCCTAGGATGAGGTCGGCCATGAGGTCGGCGACTTACGCGCCAAAGTCGCGTTTCAAAAGTTTGTTTTGCGCTCTTTTTCAGCCAATCAGGATCCACGGACACTGTGGGCAACGTGATGACATAGGCACGGGTCACCACCATCTTTCAGAAGGGCATGCAAGTGATTGGCTTGCTTTGGTGGGCGTCACAGGGGGTATAAAAGGGCGTGCACGCCGACCGCCATCTTACTTCTGCCGATCTTAGTATAGGGAGAGGTTGCTGCTGATTCTGTAGGTAGAGCGTTAGGCAGGGAAGAAGACAAAAAAACTGCTTCTGCTGCTAGCGATTTGGCCTGCACAACACACCAGTCACTGTGTGTGCAGTGCAAGGGGAGGCTATATTGTGGTGTATCAGTGGTGTTGGTTGTTGGGCTGCCTTTTAAGGCTTCCTGACACGCTGGCATTGCTGTTTACCCACTGCTCCGCAAACTGCTTTTTTAAAAGCAATCCAATCTCCCTTATCCTCTCGTCACTTTGGTCACAGGCAGCTGTGCCATCGAGCGTGTCACATAGCGCTCAGATATCAGGGGGCCGCACACAATCCACAAGTGTCCACTGTCCACAAGTGTACGCAGAGATTCAAAATCTCCATTATCCTCTCGTCACTTTGGTCACAGGCAGCTGTGCCATCGAGCGTGTCACATAGCGCTCAGATATCAGTGGGCCGCACACAATCCACAAGTGTCCAGTGTCCACAAGTGTACGCAGAGATTCAAAATCTCCATTATCCTCTCGTCACTTTGGTCACAGGCAGCTGTGCCATCAGGCGTGTCACATAGCGCTCAGATATCAGTGGGCCGCACACAATCCACAAGTGTCCAGTGTCCAAAAGTGTACGCAGAGATTCAAAATCTCCATTATCCTCTCGTCACTTTGGTCACAGGCAGCTGTGCCATCGAGCGTGTCACATAGCGCTCAGATATCAGTGGGCCGCACACAATCCACAAGTGTCCACTGTCCACAAGTGTACGCAGAGATTCTAAAACTCCCCTGTCCTATAGACACCTTGTACCTTGTTTTACATTACTATATAGTTTGTTGGATTTTGTCTACATTTCTACCAAAAATGAGGAAGGCTGGTGGAAGAGGCCGTGGAATTGGGCGGGGGTTGGCAGCTGGTAATGATGGTGTTGGTGGTGGATCTGATGGTAGTGGCAAGAGCAAAATAGGACCGAATGCAGGAGGTGCTGACCCTGCGTCATCGTCTGGCTACATAAGGCCTCGAACGCTTAGTTTTCTAGGAGTTGGCAAACCGCTTTTAAAGGCAGAGCATCAGGAAAAAGTTTTGTCTTACATTGCTGACTCAGCCTCCAGCTCTATCGCCTCCTCTTCTTCAGTTGTAAAAAGTAAAAGCACTGAGTCGTCATTGGAGGCTCATGTTCATGAACCACACCTTTCCTTGTGTCCTTCACCCCAACCAAGATTGAAGGATGACGCAGGCCATACTACTGATTACTCCATGGAGCTGTTTTCACATACCATGCCTGGATTATCAAGTCAAATGGTGAATTACCCAGGCCAAGATGAATCTGACATGGAGTGCACTGATGCACAGCCGCTGATGGATGATTCTGCTGGTACATTCACTCAGAGCACTACATTGTCCTCGCAGTGTACAGAGCCAGATTTTGACCCTGATGAGACTCAGGTGCCCCTTCCCGCACACTATACCACCATACACGGTGACACAGAGAAAGGTGCACATGACATAGAAGAGGAGGTGATGGATGACCCAGTTGTTGACCCAGATTGGCATCCATTGGGGGAAGAGGGTGCTGCTTCCAATAGCTCAGATGAGGAGCATCCACAGCAGACATCAACATCGCAACAGCTGTTATATGGCAGGCCCGGAGCACTCCAAAGACAGGTTCCAAACATCAAAAGAGTTGCTGGACAGCTTGTCCAGAGGGTCAAAAGATCACAGCGTGCTAGGCCGCAAAATGTCTGCCAAAGTAGGAAGAGTGCAGTGTGGCACTTTTTTGAACAAAATCCTCATGATCAGGCCAAGGTTATCTGTAAGAAGTGCGCAAAGACCTTTAGCCGAGGGAAAAATCTGAAAAATTTGAATACCAGTTGCATGCTTAGACATTTAACCAGCATGCACCTGCAAGCGTGGACACAACACCAAACCTCAAGTGCCACATGTGCAACTGATCACAACGAAGGTAGTCAGCAACGCTACATTATTTCCCCCACTGTAAGCCCACCGGTTAGCACAGCAGCAAATGTTGAGGTGTCGTTGCAAGGCCACAGCAGTCAGGGAATCCCACTGTTATATCAACGAAAGACTGATTCTAGGCCATCAGAAAGAACACCAACTCAATCACCATCATCAACCCTCTCTCAGTCCGCCCTGTCCACCGCTACTTCCACCATATGCAGCTCTCAAGTCCAGCTCACCCTCCCAGACACTATGAGTAGGTCAAGAAAGTACTCAGTCTCTCATCCGCGTACACTGGGTTTGAACGCCCACATTGCCAAACTAATCTCGTTTGAGATGATGCCCTTTCGGTTGGTGGAAAGCACAGCTTTCCGCGAACTCATGGCCTATGCAGTACCACGCTATGACCTACCCAGTCGCCACTTCTTCTCTCGCAAAGCCATCCCAGCCCTCCACCATCATGTGAAAGACCGCATTGTCCATGCACTCAAGCAGTCAGTGAGCGGAAAGGTGCACCTCACAACTGATGCATGGTCCAGTCGGCATGGCCAGGGCCGTTACGTGTCCATCACTGCGCACTGGGTTAATGTGGTGGATGCAGGGTCCACAGGGGACAGCGGTGGTGGGACAGTGCTGCCTAGCCCACGGTATAGGAAACAGTTGGCTGTAGGCGTTCGACCCTCCTCCTCCTCCAGAAGCGAAAGCTCATCCACAGAGCGCAGTCGTACGAGCACTCCATCTGCAGCTGCCACTGTTGCACACGAGGTGTCCCCCTATCGAGCAGCTAGTGGAAAGCGTCAGCAGGCTGTGTTGCAGATGATGTGTTTGGGCGACAGACACACCGCCGAGGTGCTGGCCGAGTACTTGAAGCGACAAACTGAGTCATGGCTGGGAAGTGTACATCTTGAGGCAGGCAAGGTAGTTAGTGATAACGGCCGTAATTTTGTGGCAGCCATAGCCCTTTCAAAACTCAGCCACATACCTTGCTTGGCTCACACCTTGAACCTGGTGGTGCAGTGCTTCCTCAACAATTATCCGGAGTTAACAGCCCTGCTCCAGAAGGTGCGAAGACTGTGCGCGCACATCCGCCGGTCGCCTGTACACTCCGTTCGTATGCAGAAGCTGCAGCGATTGCTCCACCTTCCCAACCACCGCCTCATTATCGACATTGCAACAAGGTGGAACTCCACCCTGCACATGGTGGAGCGGCTGTGCGAGCAGAGGCAGGCCATAATGCATTTGTGGGAGGATACACGGCCAGGCACTTTGAGAGCAGACATGGAGTTGACAGGCGTGCAGTGGTCGAAGCTGAAAGACCTTTGTAAAGTCCTTCAGTGTTTTGAGGAATGCACACGGCTGGTAAGCGCAGACGACGCCATCCTAAGCATGAGCATCCCACTTATGCGTCTGCTCATGCAAACTTTGACGCACCTTAAGGAGCAGGCATCTGCAGCCAATGTTGATGAGGAGGAAGAGGAGGAGGGAATCCTTGATGACATTCAGCCATTGTCTGCTCAGGGACCTCTCCTGGACGAGGTGGAGGAAGAAGAGGAGGAGGAGGAGGAGGATGATGGGGATGATTACTTAGGGGAGGAGGATGCATCTCGTGGGGCAAGTGAAAATGTTGGCGTGGCAAGGTCTGGTACAGGGTTTGTGCGTGACTGGAGGGATGTGGATTTGCCAGAAAGTGCTCCTCCACCCAGCACTCGCAGTGCATCATTGACACCGGGAACATTGGCCCACATGTCAGATTATGCCTTGCGGATCCTAAAAAGGGACCCCCGCATTGCCAAAATGATGAACGATGACGACTACTGGTTGGCCAGCATCCTGGATCCACGCTATAAAGGCAAATTACAAAACATCATGCCACAGGAGAACCTTGACCTAATATTGGCTAATAAACAAGCAACTCTGGTAAATCGGTTGCTTGAGGCATTCCCAGCACACAGCAGCGGTGATGGTTCTCACTCGAGCCGTACGGGCCGGGGGCAGCTTGGCAGAGGTGTTCGTGGTGCACACAGCAGAAGTGGCGTTGGAGACAGGGGTTTCATGACAATGTTGTGGACTGATTTTTCAAATACCGCTCACACAACTGGTAATACTGCATCGATGGAAAGTGACAGGAGACAGCAGTTGTCAACTATGGTTACAAACTACTTTTCCTCCCATATCGATGTTCTCCCACACAGGTCATTCCCCTTTGACTATTGGGCCGCTAAACTGGACACCTGGCCTGAATTGGCCCAATATGCCTTACAGGAGCTCGCTTGCCCAGCTGCAAGTGTGCTATCGGAAAGAGTCTTCAGTGCAGCTGGATCAATCCTGACAGAAAAAAGGACCCGTCTGTCAACCCAAAATGTGGATGATCTAACCTTCATTAAAATGAACCACGCATGGGTTTCCAAGGATTTTGTCCCACCTTCCCCTGATGACACATAGGGTGACAGAAAAATGGCTTGCTTTGGTCCACCTCTTCCTGGTACTTCACCTATTTCGCCTTTTGCATCAGCTGAATGTCCAACATCAACATATGCCACTTTCTAAAACTCCCTAACTGTGCTGCCTCCCCCCCCATGGCCGGGGTCACCACCTACCGCACGACACCGTGCGAGTGCCGTTGCCCTGGATAGGTGGGTAGGCCGACTCTTGGGCGCGGGCACTGGCACAGGGTCCCTCATAGTGCAATCAAGTGTCTCTGACGGTGGTGGTGCACACCCGCCGTCAGACACACCGCTGTACTATGAGGGGCCCAGTGCCAGTACCGACGCCCACGAGTGGGCCCCCCCTTGCTTGGCCAGGGCCCCAGCATTTGCAATCTTTACCTCTCCCTGCTCCTCCGCTGTGTAATCTGGGCCGTCAAATCCATACTGTGCCTGACACCGTCTGAGCCTGCCTCCTGAGACATATATTTTGAATGTGTACGCTATCCATACATGTTATCCGGGGATACGGTACCCTTTCTAACCTTTGTGCAATGACGTGCAATCCATACTGGGCCTAACACCGTCTGAGCCTGCCTCATGCTGTATAGACATATATTTTGAATGTGTACGCTATCCATACATGTTATCCGGGGATACGGTACCCCTTCTAACCTTTGTGCAATGACGTGCAATCCATACTGGGCCTAACACCGTCTGAGCCTGCCTCATGCTGTATAGACATATATTTTGAATGTGTACGCTATCCATACATGTTATCCGGGGATACGGTACCCCTTCTAACCTTTGTGCAATGACGTGCAATCCATACTGGGCCTAACACCGTCTGAGCCTGCCTCATGCTGTATAGACATATATTTTGAATGTGTACGCTATCCATACATGTTATCCGGGGATACGGTACCCTTTCTAACCTTTGTGCAATCATGTGCAATCCATACTGGGCGTGAGAACGGCTGGCGAGCTGTTAAGCAAGCTACAGCACCTGTCCAGACTAGTACAGGGATTCCCTAGCGTGGAGACTTATTTGATTGTTTTCTATGTTGGGACAGCAATTTTTGGGGAGCACTATACTCTGGAGAATGATAGATGGGGCCCACCGTACACTGGAACATTCCAAAGGTGGACATCAGACACTGGAGCAGCATTTACAGGGCCCATTATACACTAGAGCATTAGAAATGGGGCCCATTATGTTTGGAGCATTATTTGGGCCCATAAGACAGTGGAGCTTCATCCATGGGGACCAACATATACTGTAGCATTATGTGGAGCTCATCATATACTGTTTCAAACATTATATGGGACCAATGATTCTGTATGGAGAAATAGATGGGCCTCGTCATGAGATGTAAAAAGTGAGGTATTTTTCATTGTACTATACCGCTATTTCTCTGCCGTATCGGAGCATGATGAGTTGTGGTATGTGTTAAAGGGGCGCTCTTTCGCCCAGGGCACATGAAAACCTGCAGCCAGCCCTCCCCCCCCACAAATTTAGCCAAATAACCCCCATTTTTCAGTGCGTAACTTGTATTATGAAGTTAATTAAGGTTGACAAGCTTAAGTAAGAAGAATTGATGCTTTTGGCATTCAAATGGGCACTGTAGGTGTGTTTCCTGTCCTCCTCTCACTGCCGACTTTTATTCCCCATTGACTTACATTGGGTTTCGTGTTTCGGGACGACCCCGACTTTTCCCTATAATCGGACGATCTTGCTCGACCCGACTTTTGGAAAAGTCGGGTTTCACGAAACGAAACGCGACCCTAAAAAAGCAAAAGTCGCTCAACTCTAGTAATGAGTGATTCCCTACTAACATGTAAGAAGGGACTGGACGCCTTTCTTGAAAAGTATGATATTTCAGGGTATATACACTAGTTTCCTTAGTGTTGCGTTGATCCAGGGAGCTAGTCTGATTGCCATATGTGGAGTCGGGAAGGAATTTTTTTCCCCAATGTGAAGCTTACTGTTTGCCACATGGGTTTTTTTTGCCTTCCTCTGGATCAACATGTTAGGGCAAGTTAGGACAGGATATGGGGTGAACTAGATGGACTTAAAGTCTCCCTTCAACCTTAATAACAATGTTACTATGTTACTATATTTTGCGGATAGGAAAAGGGATTCTGCTCAGGCACTGCTTTGTGGGGATAAGGTGTGGCTGTCCACACGAAATATAAATCTTCGATTGCCCTCCGCCAAACTGGGGCCTAAATTTATTAGCCCCTATGAGGTCTTCGAAGTAGTGAACCCGGTAACCTACCGCCTCCGTCTTCCTCCCTCCTTAAAACTTCACATTGTTTTTCATAGGTCGTTACTTAAACCCTTGGGAGCAGTGAAGGAGGATACTGAAACTGCATCTCCTCCAGTCTTGGTTGAGGGACATATGGACTTTGAGGTACAACATATTGTGGATTCCAGGCGGGTTCGGGGGTCTTTGCAGTATTTGGTACATTGGAGGGGGTATGGTCCGGAGGATCGGTCATGGGTACCAGCCAGATCAGTACATGCTGACCGTCTGATTCGTGCATTCCATGCCCGGAATCCTGGGAAGCCTGGGGGTCCGGAGGCCCCCCATTGAGAGGGGGGTACTGTCATGATCTGCTGAGTTCGTGGGATCAGGTAGTTTAGAGGTTAATCTGACAGCCTCACTCTGAGATTCTGGGAGGCTTTTTATAGCCTCATTGTGGGATCACTCCTTGTCGCTTATACTCAGACCCTTGGCCGAGTGTGTGACCCTGGTGTGCTTTGTGACTGTGATACTTTGTGCTTGTTTGGTTTTGATCCGGTTCTGTCCCTGTTACGAGTTCTGCCTGTTCCTTTTGTACTGCTCTGCTATTCCCCTGTATGACTCTTTTGCCTTGGACCTGACTACCTCCCTTGCACTGCGCTGCTATCTCTGTGTATGATTCATTGCTTACGTTCTGACTATTCTCTGCTTGTCCCTCTGGTACCGCGCCGTCCTCCCCGTGTATGACCCCCACTTGTCTGACCTAAGTTTCCCTAGCCTTTGCTCCAGGATTCCTGTAATAGAACCCTATCCTGCAGCAGGACGCTAAGCCACGCCCCCTGTGGTCACATGATCGTAGGTCCTTGTACTGCTAAACTACTTTCAGTGTCGCAGGTCCTGTTGTCTGAATTTCTCTGCAGTATCGGGCCCCGGGTCCTCCCGTAGTCTGGGTGAGTTACCCTGTTCAGCCGCGGTAGCCTGCCGGCGCTGACAGGATCCTGATATTATAAGCGACCGCACATTTTTTAGGGTTTGGGAAAGTTGTGTTTATTCTGTGTAAATTAGCACCGGCGCTGACAGGATCCTGATACCTTCCCTGCCCGATGCCCAGAACCTGCCGATCACTGCCAGATGTCCGGAGTCCGATGCCAGTGTTCTGATGTTCTATCCGAGTCCTGATGTCCGCCTGGTGTCCTGATGTCCAGCCTGTGTCCTGATGTGTTTCGATGTCCGGTCTGTGGTCCAGGGTGTCCTGCCTGTGTCCAGATGTCTGGTCCATGGTCCTGGTAGTCCAGTCTGTGTTCCTGAGTCAGTCCCGCCTGTGTTCCTGGATGGACTCCTTCGTGTTCCTGGGGAGTCTCTAGCCTTGTTTCCTGGTGACGGCTCTGCTTGGATCTGACCAGCCGATGACCTATGTTGCCATGCCGGTCTTCCTGTCCTGCCTGTTTCCCGATGTTCCGCCAGTTCCCTGGGGTCCACCCTGTGATGACGTCTATCCGAGGTCGGTGTCTGATGTTTTCCTGCTGAGCCTGTGCTATGCATGAGGCCTGAGCGAGATGCCGTCCTAGTATGCCCGTGCCAGATGACCCTGGACTGCATCCACCCGTGATGTCCTCATGCCTTCATCTGTTATCCTGAGACATGTACCTTTCCCTGATGTGCAGAATCGGAAGCCTGGCAAAGTTATGTATGTTTCGTTCTTGTACTGTGTTTTCATTTGAGTAAACTTTATGTCTTCAGCAGGGCCGGACTGGGACTAAAATTCAGCCCTGGCATTTGAAGTTACACAGGCCCACTAGTCACATGGTGACTATATAATATCTTTGTACACTTGTAGGTTACAAGAAGTGAGAGGAGATTAACACGACTATATAACGTAGTCCGAGCTGTGACCAGTATTTCAGCTCCGGCATATTTATCGCTTTTAGGTACAGTACTCCTCCCAAAGCTCTGTCCCCTTTTGTACGCATGGTGACAGAATTCCTGGCAGAACTGCTATCCATTGGGCAACCAGACCCCCTGGTCATAGCCGCCCCTATCATACCTCCCAAGTTTTGAAGAAGGGAAAGAGGGAGAAAGACTGCGGCGCACGCTGCGCGCCGCTGCAAATTTTAGGCCACACCCCGGCCACATCCATTTCGCAACTAATCACACCCATGTCCACGCTCAACCGCACCCATTTAGCACTGCTGATCACACTGACTGGTACTGAGGGCACAGTGGCTAGCATTATGGGCATACTGACAGGCACTTAAGGAAGAGAGAAAACGGAGAGAGAGAGAGAAAAAGGAAAACAGAGAGAGAGAAAGAAAGAACAGAGAGAGAAAGAACAGAGAAAGAAAGAAAGAAAGAACAGAGAGAGAAAGAAACAAGTAAAGAAAAGAAAGAAAGAACAGAGAGAAAGAAAGAGAGGAAAGAAAAAGAATGAAAGAGGGGAAAGAAAGAACAGAGAGAGAGAAAGAAAAAGAAAGATTCTATAAAGATACTATAGCAGCCCGGCTCCCATTGTAGTGCCTACCTGAGCCTCCCGATGCAGGACATATCATGATCCGCTCACATGGCCGGCATCCCCGATTCCAAGGCGATCCTGCTGTCTGCGCTGTCGGAGGAGGACATGGTGATGGATCTGAAGCATTCCTAGTTCCGTCACAATCTCCTCATGAAATTATCTCATTTCCGGTCAGCTTCCAGGACATCACTTCCGGTGGAACGTCATGTGTGAGTTTTAAAATGCTCCTCGGGGCTCTGCTGTGTACTCCTGTGTCCGCTGGAAAAGGCCGCTTTGTATGCCTCGTACACACTTGGCTCTGCTCCGTACATCCCATATACATATGGCTCCACTCTGTACACACACGGCTCCGCACACCTCATACATACACGGCTCCGCTCCATACACCTCATACACACGCGGCTCCGTTCTGTACGCCTCGTACACGCGGCTCCTCTCCGTACGCCTCGCACACGTGCGGCTCCTCTCCGTATGCCTCGCACACACGCGGCTCCTCTCCGTATGCCTCGCACACACGCGGCTCCTCTCCGTACACCTCGCACACGCGCGGCTCCTCTCCGTACACCTCGCACACGCGGCTCCTCTCCGTACACCTCGTACACATCCGGCTCCGCTCCGTACACACGCGGCTCCACTCCATACACCTCGTACACATGCGGCTCTGCTCCATATACCTCGTATACACATGGCTCCGCTCCGTACACCTCGTACACACGCGGCTCCGTTCTGTACACCTCGTACACACGCGGCTCCGCTCCGTACACCTCGTATACATATGGCTCCGCACACCTCTCACACACGCGGCTCCTCTCCGTACACCTCGCACACGGGCGGCTCCGCTCCGTACACCTTGTATACATATGGCTCCTCTCCATACACCTCGCACACGTGCGGCTCCTCTCCGTACACCTCCCGTAAACCTCGCACACGCGCGGCTCCTCTTCGCACACCTCGCACACACGCGGCTCCGCTCCGTACACCTCACACACACGCGGCTCCGCTCCGTACACCTCGCACACGCACGGCTCCGCTCCGTACACCTCGTACACGCACGGCTCCGCTGCATACACCTCGTACACACGCGGCTCCGCTCCGTACACCTCGTACACATCCGGCTCCGCTCCGTACACCTCGTACACACACGGCTCCGCTCCGTACACCTCGTACACACGCGGCTCCGCTCCGTACACCTCGTACACACGCGGCTCCGCTCCGTACACCTCATACACACGCGGCTCCTCTCCGTACACCTCGTACACGCGGCTCCTCTCCGTACACCTCGCACATGCGGCTCCTCTCCGTACACCTCACACACGCGGCTCCTCTCCGTACACCTCGTATACACATGGCTCTGCTCCATATACCTCGTATACACATGGCTCCGCTCCGTACACCTTGTACACACGCGGCTCCGTTCTGTACACTTCATACACACGCGGCTCCGCTCCGTACACCTCGTATACATATGGCTCCGCTCCGTACACCTCGTATACATATGGCTCCGCTCCGTACACCTCTCACACACACGGCTCCTCTCCGTACACCTCGCACACGCACGGCTCCGCTCCGTACACCTCGTACACGCACGGCTCCGCTGCATACACCTCGTACACACGCGGCTCCGCTCCGTACACCTCGTACACATCCGGCTCCGCTCCGTACACCTCGTACACACACGGCTCCGCTCCGTACACCTCGTACACACGCGGCTCCGCTCCGTACACCTCGTACACACGCGGCTCCGCTCCGTACACCTCATACACACGCGGCTCCTCTCCGTACACCTCGTACACGCGGCTCCTCTCCGTACACCTCGCACATGCGGCTCCTCTCCGTACACCTCACACACGCGGCTCCTCTCCGTACACCTCGTATACACATGGCTCTGCTCCATATACCTCGTATACACATGGCTCCGCTCCGTACACCTTGTACACACGCGGCTCCGTTCTGTACACTTCATACACACGCGGCTCCGCTCCGTACACCTCGTATACATATGGCTCCGCTCCGTACACCTCGTATACATATGGCTCCGCTCCGTACACCTCTCACACACACGGCTCCTCTCCGTACACCTCGCACACGCACGGCTCCGCTCCGTACACCTCGTATACATATGGCTCCTCTCCGTACACCTCGCACACGTGCGGCTCCTCTCCGTACACCTCGCACACGCGCGGCTCCTCTCCATACACCTCGCACACGCGCGGCTCCGCTCCGTACACCTCCCGTACACCTCGCACACGCGCGGCTCCGCTCCGTACACCTCGCACACGCGCGGCTCCTCTCCGTACACCTCGCACACGCGCGGCTCCGCTCCGTACACCTCGTACACACACGGCTCCGCCGCATACACCTCGTACACACGCGGCTCCGCTCCGTACACCTCAAACACACACGGCTCCACTCCGTACACCTCGTACATACACGGCTCCGCTGCATACACCTCGCACACACGCGGCTCCGCTGCATACACCTCGCACACACGCGGCTCCGTACACCTCGTACACATCCGGCTCCGCTCCGTACACCTCGTACACATCCGGCTCCGCTCCGTACACCTCGTACACATCCGGCTCCTCTCCGTACACCTCGTACACACGCGGCTCCGCTCCGTACACCTCGTACACCTCGTACACACACGGCTCCGCTCCGTACACCTCGTACACATCCGGCTCCGCTCCGTACACCTCGTACACATCCGGCTCCGCTCCGTACACCTCGTACACATCCGGCTCCTCTCCGTACACCTCGCACACGCGGCTCCTCTCCGTACACCTTGCACACGCGGCTCCTCTCTGTACACCTCATATACACATGGCTCCGCTCCATATACCTCGTATACACATGGCTCCGCTCCGTACACCTCGTACACACGCGGCTCCGTTCTGTACACCTCATACACACGCGGCTCCGCTCCGTACACCTCGTATACATATGGCTCCGCTCCGTACACCTCGTATACATATAGCTCCGCTCCGTACACCTCTCACACACACGGCTCCTCTCCGTACACCTCGCACACGCGCAGCTCCGCTCCGTACACCTCGTATACATATGGCTCCTCTCCGTACACCTCGCACACGTGCGGCTCCTCTCCGTACACCTCCCGTACACCTCGCACACGCGCGGCTCCTCTCCGTACACCTCGCACACGCGCGGCCCCGCTCCGTACACCTCGCACACGCGCGGCTCCGCTACGTACACCTCCCGTACACCTCGCACATGCGCGGCTCCGCTCCGTACACCTCGCACACGTGCGGCTCTGCTCCGTACACCTCGTACACACACGGCTCCGCTGCATACACCTCTTACACACGCGGCTCCGCTCCGTACACCTCATACACACACGGCTCCACTCCGTACACCTCGTACACACACAGCTCCGCTGCATACACCTCGCACACACGCGGCTCCGTACACCTCGTACACATCCGGCTCCGCTCCATACACCTCGTACACACGCGGCTCCGCTCCGTACACCTCGTACACACACGGCTCCGCTCCATACACCTCGTACACATCGGGCTCCGCTCCGTACACCTCATACACACACGGCTCCACTCCGTACACCTCGTACATACACGGCTCCGCTGCATACACCTCGCACACACGCGGCTCCGCTGCATACACCTCGCACACACGCGGCTCCGTACACCTCGTACACATCCGGCTCCGCTCCGTACACCTCGTACACATCCGGCTCCGCTCCGTACACCTCGTACACATCCGGCTCCTCTCCGTACACCTCGTACACACGCGGCTCCGCTCCGTACACCTCGTACACCTCGTACACACACGGCTCCGCTCCGTACACCTCGTACACATCCGGCTCCGCTCCGTACACCTCGTACACATCCGGCTCCGCTCCGTACACCTCGTACACATCCGGCTCCTCTCCGTACACCTCGCACACGCGGCTCCTCTCCGTACACCTCGCACACGCGGCTCCTCTCCGTACACCTCATATACACATGGCTCCGCTCCATATACCTCGTATACACATGGCTCCGCTCCGTACACCTCGTACACACGCGGCTCCGTTCTGTACACCTCATACACACGCGGCTCCGCTCCGTACACCTCGTATACATATGGCTCCGCTCCGTACACCTCGTATACATATAGCTCCTCTCCGTACACCTCTCACACACACGGCTCCTCTCCGTACACCTCGCACACGCGCAGCTCCGCTCCGTACACCTCGTATACATATGGCTCCTCTCCGTACACCTCGCACACGTGCGGCTCCTCTCCGTACACCTCCCGTACACCTCGCACACGCGCGGCTCCTCTCCGTACACCTCGCACACGCGCGGCCCCGCTCCGTACACCTCGCACACGCGCGGCTCCGCTACGTACACCTCCCATACACCTCGCACATGCGCGGCTCCGCTCCGTACACCTCGCACACGCGCGGCTCCGCTCCGTACACCTCGTACACACACGGCTCCGCTGCATACACCTCTTACACACGCGGCTCCGCTCCGTACACCTCATACACACACGGCTCCACTCCGTACACCTCGTACACACACAGCTCCGCTGCATACACCTCGCACACACGCGGCTCCGTACACCTCGTACACATCCGGCTCCGCTCCGTACACCTCGTACACACGCGGCTCCGCTCCGTACACCTCGTACACACACGGCTCCGCTCCGTACACCTCGTACACACACGGCTCCGCTCCGTACACCTCGTACACATCCGGCTCCGCTCCGTACACCTCGTACACATCCGGCTCCTCTCCGTACACCTCGCACACGCGGCTCCTCTCCGTACACCTCGTATACACATGGCTCCGCTCCATATACCTTGTATACACATGGCTCCGCTCCGTACACCTCGTACACACGCGGCTCCGTTCTGTACACCTCATACACACGCGGCTCCGCTCCGTACACCTCGTATACATATGGCTCCGCTCCGTACACCTCGTATACATATGGCTCCACTCCGTACACCTCTCACACACACGGCTCCTCTCCGTACACCTCTCACACGCGCGGCTCCTCTCCGTACACCTCGTATACATATGGCTCCTCTCCGTACACCTCGCACACGTGCGGCTCCTCTCCGTACACCTCGCACACGCGCGGCTCCTCTCCGTACACCTCGCACACGCGCGGCTCCTCTCCGTACACCTCGCACACGCGCGGCTCCGCTCCGTACACCTCGCACACGCGCGGCTCCGCTCCGTACACCTCGTACACAAGTATTCTCCAGAGCAAGGAGGGACAACAGGCCTGGGAATAATCCAACAGATTTATTGACCAAAAAACAGGAACAACACGAAGGTAATTTGCAGAGTCCCAAAATAAGTCCACAGGAAACTGATTCGGGGGCACCTCCCGACAATCCTTGTGCCAGATCACAAAACCATAGTCCTTTAAGAGTCCCAGAAATCCACCACGATCACACAGAGGCCGAAGCTTCCTCAGACAGCCTCGTCCTACTCTTTTAGCATCCAACTCACATCTGATCTTAAAGCAAGAATGTATTGTCAGGGCTCCTGGGATCAGTCCATCTGAAGGGGGGTAGGGGTCACACCTACTATTCAATGGTTTGGTCCATCAGAAGATTCTAGAAATGTAAGGGCTCCACTTAGTCTACAGGATGTGTATTGTAGGTTATCTTCTGCTTAGGAAAACAATAGCCAAAGTTCCACTAGCTGTTGACACAAGCCTAAATTAGATTATGGTCCAGCTACATCACAAGACATTGCAAAGTATTGGGGGAAGGAGACATGGTTAATTTACAGCAAATGAACCAGAGGAAAGTTAAATGACATATTATACAAAATACAGGACAGGGCAAGACTGCAAATCATGACAATCCCTTCCCCTCCCAATTTGTGTACGTACTAGGGACCTCTACAGGTCGCTTGTTAAGTACACACAGGCATGGCTGACCAGACTCAGGGCTCCTCCTGCCTGGACAGTCCATCTGCATTTTGGTGTTGGCTGCCTCTTCTATACTGTATGGTAAAGTTATAGGGCTGCAGTGCCAGGCTCCATCGTAGTAAGCGTCCATTGTCCCCAGAGACTCTGTTCAGCCAGGTGAGGGGATTGTGATCAGTAATGACAGTGAATTCTCGTCCATACAGATACGGCCTTAGTTTCCTAAGGGCCCACACTACAGCCAGACATTCTTTTTCAACAGTTGCATAGGCCACTTCTCGGTCCAGCAGTTTCCGGCTGAGGTAGGCAATGGGGTGCTCGTCCCCAGCTGCATTCACCTGGCTGAGGACAGCTCCCAGTCCATAAGCAGAGGCGTCCGTCTGCACAATGAATCTCCTCTTGTAGTCTGGAGCAGCCAGAACAGGGTCACAGACCAGAGCGTCCTTCAGCTGGTTAAAAGCCTCATCACAGGCTGGAGTCCAGATCACCAGCCGGGGCATCGTTTTCTTGGTCAGGTCGGTAAGAGGCTTGGCCACAGTGCTGAAATGAGAAACAAATTTTCGGTAATAACTGGCAGTGCCCAAAAAAGCCATAACTTGTTTCTTAGTTTGGGGTACAGGCCAGTCTCTAATAGCCTGGATTTTGGCAGGTTCGGGACGGAGCTTCCCTCCTCCTACTCTATGCCCTAGGTACTGGACTTCACCCATCCCCAATTGGCATTTATCTGGTCGAATGGTTAGGCCTGCTGCAAGAAGCAGGTCAAGAATAACGGCTACTTGGTTCAGATGTTCCTCCCACGTCTGGCTGAAGATAGCGATATCATCCAAGTAGGCACAAGCAAAGTCACCACATCCCCGGAGGATCTGGTCCACCATTCTCTGGAAGGTGGCCGGGGCATTCTTCATTCCAAAGGGCATATTTAGGAATTCATACAGACCAAAGGGGGTTATAAAAGCGGACCGTTCTCTCCCCTCCTCCGTCAGAGGGATTTGCCAGTATCCCTTACTGAGATCAAAGATAGTGACATATCGGGATCCAGCCAGTCGGTCTAGAAGTTCGTCAATACGAGGCATTGGGTAAGGATCACTGACGGTATGGTCGTTTAGTCGTCGATAGTCCACACAAAATCGAGTACTCCCATCCTTCTTGGGTACTAACACCACAGGAGAGGCCCAAGGGCTATGGGAGGCCTGGATTACCCCAAGCTGTAGCATCTCCTCCAGTTCGTGCTGCATGGTGTTTCGAACTGATTCAGGTACCCGGTAAGGAGCCTGTTGTATGGGACGGATGCCCTGAGTGTCCACATGATGTTGGGTGACGGTGGTTCGACCTGGTTGGGATGAGAAAGCAGCACGTCTCTGTTGAAGCACTCCCAGCATCTGGTTTTTCTGTAAGGAATCCAGGTGATCTCCCAGAGGAACCTGTTCCACAGTGGATGGGGCTCTCGCTGCTTCCACAAGATCAGGTAGGGAGTCCTCATCCTCTTGACTGTCCTCTGAAGCTAGCCGACAGCTTGCTATCATTGGAAGGGTCCGGTCATGGTACTCCTTAATCATATTCACATGGACAGTCTTTTGTCTTAGCCCCTGATCATCTAAAGCAAGAAGGTAATTGGTGTCATTCAGTTTTCTGAGAACCCGGAAGGGACCCTCCCATGTTGTCTGCAGTTTATTCTGCCGATGGGGAACAATCATTAAGACCTGTTGTCCTTCTACAAACTCCCGGTAGCGTGCTTTACGGTCATACCATGTCTTCTGTCTGGTTTGAGCCATCCGCACATGACTCTGGGCAAAACTAGCAAGTTGGGCCAGGGTTTCTCGCAGCTTTAGGACATAAGGGACAACAGGGGCCCCTGTATCTTCAACTTGCCCCTCCCAGTATTCCTTGAGCAGGGTTAAGGGTCCTCGGACCTTTCTTCCAAAGAGTAGTTCAAAGGGGGAGAACCCAGTGGACTCCTGGGGAACTTCCCGATAGGCAAACAAGAGATGGGGTAGGTACTTCTCCCAGTTTGAATCTCTGTCAGTGAAGGCCCTCAGCATATTCTTCAGAGTGCCATTAAATCGTTCACAAAGTCCATTTGTTTGGGGATGATACGGGGTCGTGCGGATCGCTCGTACTCCACAGGTGCGCCACAGACACTGGACCAGCTCTGACATGAACTGGGAGCCTTGGTCCGACAAGATCTCACTGGGAAATCCTACTCTGGTGAAAATGGTAACCAGGGCCTCGGCCACCTTGGCTGCAGAAATACTTGACAAGGCCACCGCTTCTGGATATCGGGTGGCATAGTCCACAACAGTGAGAATGTACTGCTTTCCAGATTTACTTGGTTTAGCCAGAGGTCCAATGATATCAACAGCTACTCTTTGAAAGGGTTCTTCTATTATAGGGAGCGGTTGCAGGGGTGCCTTTGGGTGATCTCCGGGTCGCCCTCTACGCTGACATATGTCGCAAGTTCGGCAGAAATGCGCCACTGCTTGGGAAATCCCAGGCCAATAGAAAGATTGAGTCAATCGCCTCTCGGTGCGGGTTTTGCCTTGATGGCCAGCAGTAGGAATATCATGAGCAAGGTGTAATAGGGGAATTCTGTATTTCTGAGGAACAATCAGCTGTTTGCTATAAGTCCAGGGCTTATCTAGGGAGTCGGCATTGGTAACCCGATATAGAAGTCCATTTTCTCTGATAATTCTTTCTCCATTCTCCCCTAGCTGCCCTATTTCAGCTCGAGCTCTAAAACTAGCTAGGGTGGGGTCAGTCTCCACTTCTTGTCTAAACTGAACTTTATCCCAGGTAACATTCATATTATCCCCACAAGAAGAATCACTCACCGGCTGTGACGGCAGTTCTGGTGGCCTCATTTCCATGGATGGGTTGTACACGTCCACATTTGCTGCTCTCTTGGCTTGACTTCGGGTTACCGCACCGACAAAGTGGCAATGAAGATTCCCCACATCATTTCCTAGAAGAACGTCTGCAGGGAGGCCGCTCATCACACCGACCATGCATTGTTTGGCCCCAAAGCCATAATCCAGGGTCACACTCGCTCTTGGAATATATCTCTGGGTACCTCCAGCCAATTCAATGGCAATTCCTGGTCCCTTTTGAATTGCTTCTGGTTGAATTACTCGGGGATCGGCTATGGTGAGAAAAGCCCCAGTGTCACGGAAGCCAACAACTTTTTGACCATCCAGCACGACCTCCTGTAGATGTTTGTGCTGAAGATCAGAGGAACAGGTGGCTGGGGCTCGCACCCCATAGACTCCTGGTAGGGAAGCCAGGATATCAGAGTCACTTGGCAAGTCATCAGGCACTGAATCCATCTCTTCTCCAGGTGAGGGGGTCTGTAGATAATGAACAGGCAAAGGCGGTCTGTAGGTGTTCTGCCTCCGTACACCTGGACATTGGAATTGCATATGCCCGGGCTGCCCACATCCATAGCATCTGCGCTCTGGGATTCTTCCTCCACGTCGTAGTCCCAAAGGTGGAGCAGGAGTAATGCGAGGCACAGTCACACGAAGGTCACCATGAGTTGATGGTCTAGTGGGATGGTGAATATTGGAGGCAGAAGGACCAGGGGCCGCCAGCGTTGGGGGGCTGGTAGTGTTTTTCTCCCTGAGTAGTAATTTTTTCCACTGAGGCTTGATGGTGAGAGCCTCATCAGCTAGAGCTGCAGCTTCCTCCACTGTTGCTGGTCTCCTTTCGCGCACCCATTCCCGGATCTCAGCGGGGCACTTAAAATAAAACTGCTCTTTTAGGATGACCTGCAGGAACGTTTCCCAGGTTATTGCCTCCTCTGCCTCCAGCCAGCGATGACATATATGTTTGAGTTTGTGAGCATACATCTTGAAGGACACTTCCTCATCACAGGCTAAAGTACGGAACTGAGTCCTGTAAGTGTCTGGGGTTACAGCATAATGTTCTAGAATAGTCTGTTTAATCTCCGCATACTCACAGTTCAACCGAGGGTCCATAGCTCTATAGGCTGCGGCAGCTCCACCCTCTAAGAGCCCCACAAGATGTCGGACGCGCTCCCTTTCCGGGACTTCCATTAATCGACACTGATGCTCAAAGTCCAGGAAGAAGCCCTCAATGTCACCGGAAGCCTCATTAAACGGCTTGAAGTCTTTGCGGGACACTCTGGGGAGTTCCCTCATGGGGGATGCTGTGGGTACAGTCTGTCTGGAGCTTCTCGCTGCCTCCAAAGTGATCTCCCTCTCCAGCATTGCCCTCTCCTCCATCCTGCGCTGCCTCTCCTTGGCTGTGCGCATGACCTCCCTCTTATCTTCTATGGTAGCCTCTTCTCCCAGCAAGGCCATCTCCTCCTCGTACCACACAGCCCACTGACTTTTTTGGGTATTTACCTCCGACTGCCGCCTTTCCTCTCTTTGCTGTGAGGATCCTTCCTCAGCATCATCTTGCAGGTGAACTGCTTCCAAAGCCTCAATCAGCTGCTCCTTGGAGAGTCCCTTGTAGCTGACTCCCAGTTCACGGGCCTTTGTTTGTAGGTTCACCGCAGTCCAGTTCTTGTACTCTGCGGTGCTGGTTCCAGATGTTGATGGGCCGTTGTCCTCCATTCCTTCTGCTCTGATCCCACTGCTGCCACCAGTTTGTGACGGGAGTATTCTCCAGAGCAAGGAGGGACAACAGGCCTGGGAATAATCCAACAGATTTATTGACCAAAAAACAGGAACAACACGAAGGTAATTTGCAGAGTCCCAAAATAAGTCCACAGGAAACTGATTCGGGGGCACCTCCCGACAATCCTTGTGCCAGATCACAAAACCATAGTCCTTTAAGAGTCCCAGAAATCCACCACGATCACACAGAGGCCGAAGCTTCCTCAGACAGCCTCGTCCTACTCTTTTAGCATCCAACTCACATCTGATCTTAAAGCAAGAATGTATTGTCAGGGCTCCTGGGATCAGTCCATCTGAAGGGGGGTAGGGGTCACACCTACTATTCAATGGTTTGGTCCATCAGAAGATTCTAGAAATGTAAGGGCTCCACTTAGTCTACAGGATGTGTATTGTAGGTTATCTTCTGCTTAGGAAAACAATAGCCAAAGTTCCACTAGCTGTTGACACAAGCCTAAATTAGATTATGGTCCAGCTACATCACAAGACATTGCAAAGTATTGGGGGAAGGAGACATGGTTAATTTACAGCAAATGAACCAGAGGAAAGTTAAATGACATATTATACAAAATACAGGACAGGGCAAGACTGCAAATCATGACACACGGCTCCGCTGCATACACCTCGTACACACGCGGCTCCGCTCCGTACACCTCATACACACACGGCTCCACTCCGTACACCTCGTACACACACGGCTCCGTTGCATACACCTCGCACACACGCGGCTCCGTACACCTCGTACACATCCGGCTCCGCTCCGTACACCTCGTACACACGCGGCTCCGCTCCGTACACCTCGTACACACACGGCTCCGCTCCGTACACCTCGTACACACACGGCTCCGCTCCGTACACCTCGTACACATCCGGCTCCGCTCCGTACACCTCGTACACATCCGGCTCCTCTCCATACACCTCGCACACGCGGCTCCTCTCCGTACACCTCGTATACACATGGCTCCGCTCCATATACCTCGTATACACATGGCTCCGCTCCGTACACCTCGTACACACGCGGCTCCGTTCTGTACACCTCATACACACGCGGCTCCGCTCTGTACACCTCGTATACATATGGCTCCGCTCCGTACACCTCGTATACATATGGCTCCGCTCCGTACACCTCTCACACGTGCGGCTCCTCTCCGTACACCTCGCACACGCGTGGCTCCTCTCCGTACACGCGCGGCTCCGCTCCGTACACCTCGTATACATATGGCTCCTCTCCGTACACCTCGCACACGTGCGGCTCCTCTCCGTACACCTCGCACACGCGCGGCTCCTCTCCGTACACCTCGCACACGCGCGGCTCCGCTCCGTACACCTCCCGTACACCTCGCACATGCGCGGCTCCGCTCCGTACACCTCGCACACGCGCGGCTCCGCTCCGAACACCTCGTACACACACGGCTCCGCTGCATACACCTCGTACACACGCAGCTCCGCTCCGTACACCTCATACACACACGGCTCCACTCCGTACACCTCGTACACACACGGCTCCGCTGCATACACCTCGCACACACGCGGCTCCGTACACCTTGTACACATCCGGCTCCGCTCCGTACACCTCGTACACATCCGGCTCCTCTCCGTACACCTCGTACACACGCGGCTCCGCTCCGTACACCTCGTACACACACGGCTCTGCTCCGTACACCTCATACACACACGGCTCCTCTCCGTACACCTCATACACACGCGGCTCCTCTCCGTACACCTCATACACGCGGCTCCTCTCCGTGCACCTCGTACACGCGGCTCCTCTCCGTACACCTCGCACACGCGACTCCTCTCCGTACACCTCGCACACGCGGCTCCTCTCCGTACACCTCGTATACACATGGCTCCGCTCCATATACCTCGTATACACATGGCTCCGCTCCGTACACCTCGTACACACGCGGCTCCGTTCTGTACACCTCATACACATGCGGCTCCGCTCCGTACACCTCGTATACATATGGCTCCGCTCCGTACACCTCGTATACATATGGCTCCGCTCCGTACACCTCTTACACACACGGCTCCTCTCCGTACACCTCGCACACGCGCGGCTCAGCTCCGTACACCTCGTATACATATGGCTCCTCTCCGTACACCTCGCACAGGTGCGGCTCCTCTCCGTACACCTCGCACACGCGCGGCTCCGCTCCGTACACCTCCCGTACACCTCGCACATGCGCGGCTCCGCTCCGTACACCTCGCACACGCGGCTCTGCTCCGTACACCTCGCACACGCGCGGCTTCGCTCCGTACACCTCGCACACGCGCGGCTCCGCTCCGTACACCTCGTACACACGCGGCTCCGCTGCGTACACCTCGTACACACGCGGCTCCGCTCCGTACACCTCATACACACACGGCTCCGCTCCGTACACCTCGTACACACACGGCTCCGCTGCATACACCTCGCACACACGCGGCTCCGTACACCTCGTACACATCCGGCTCCGTACACCTCGTACACATCCGGCTCCGCTCCGTACACCTCGTACACATCCGGCTCCGCTCCGTACACCTCGTACACATCCGGCTCCTTTCCGTACACACACGGCTCCGCTCCGTACACCTCGTACACACACGGCTCCGCTCCGTACACCTCGTATACACATGGCTCCGCTCCATATACCTCGTATACACATCGCTCCGCTCCGTACACCTCGTACACACGCGGCTCCGTTCTGTACACCTAATACACACGCGGCTCCGCTCCGTACACCTCGTATACATATGGCTCCGCTCCGTACACCTCGTATACATATGGCTCCGCTCCGTACACCTCTCACACACACGGCTCCGCTCCATACACCTCATACACACACGGCTCCACTGCATACACCTCGCACACACGCGGCTCCGTACACCTCGTACACATCCGGCTCCGCTCCGTACACCTCGTACACACACGGCTCCGCTCCGTACACCTCATACACACACGGCTCCTCTCCGTACACCTCGTACACACACGGCTCCTCTCCGTACACCTCGTACACGCGCGGCTCCTCTCCGTACACCTCGTACACGCGCGGCTCCTCTCCGTACACCTCGTACACGCGCGGCTCCGCTCCGTACACCTCGTACACGCGCGGCTCCTCTCCGTACACCTCGTACACACGCGGCTCCGCTCCGTACACCTCGTACACACGCGGCTCCGCTCCGTACACCTCGTACACACGCGGCTCCTCTCCGTACACCTCGTACACATCTGTTCCGCTCCGTACACCTCGTACATGCGGCTCCTCTCCGTACACCTCGTACACACATGGCTCCGCTCCGTACACCTCGTACACACGCGGCTCCGCATCGTAAACCTCATACACACGCGGCTCCTCTCCGTACACCTCGTACACACGCGGCTCCACTCCGTACACCTCGTAGACACGCGGCTCCTCTCCGTACACCTCGTACACACGCGGCTCCGCTCTGTACACCTCGTACACGCGCGGCTCCGCTCCGTACACCTCACACACGCGCGGCTCCGCTCCGTACACCTCGTACACGCGCGGCTCCTCTCCGTACACCTCGTACACACACGGCTCCTCTCCATACACCTCGTACACACGCGGCTCCTCTCCGTACACCTCGTACACACGCGGCTCCTCTCCGTACACCTCGTACACACGCGGCTCCGCTCCGTACACCTCGTACACACGCGGCTCCGCTCCGTACACCTCGTACACACGCGGCTCCGCTCCGTACACCTCGTACACACGCGGCTCCGCTCCATACACCTCGTACACATCTGTTCCGCTCCGTACACCTCGTACATGCGGCTCCTCTCCGTACACCTCGTACACACACGGCTCCGCTCCGTACACCTCGTACACACACGGCTCCGCTACGTACACCTCATACACACACGGCTCCTCTCCGTACACCTCGTACACACGCGGCTCCGCTCCGTACACCTCGTACACACGCGGCTCCTCTCCGTACACCTCATACACACGCGGCTCCTCTCCGTACACCTCGTACACACGCGGCTCCGCTCCGTACACCTCGTACACACGCGGCTCCGCTCCGCCGTACACCTCGTACACACGCGGCTCCTCTCCGTACACCTCGTACACATCTGTTCCGCTCCGTACACCTCGTACATGCGGCTCCTCTCCGTACACCTCATACACACACGGCTCCGCTCCGTACACCTCGTACACACGCGGCTCCGCTCCGTACACCTCGTACACACGCGGCTCCGCTCCGTACACCTTGTACACACACGGCTCCGCTCCATACACCTCGTACACACACGGCTCCGCTCCGTACACCTCGCACACGCGACTCCTCTCCGTACACCTCGCACACGCGACTCCTCTCCGTACACCTCGCACGCACGGCTCCTCTCCGTACACCTCGTACACACGCGGCTCCGCTCCGTACACCTTGTACACACACGGCTCCGCTCCGTACACCTCGTACACACGCGGCTCCGCTCCGCACACCTCGTACACACACGGCTGCGCTCTGTACACGTCGTACATGACAACTAGCACAGCAGAGTCCTGCAGACACCAAGAGGCAGGGCTGTGCGCACAGGACCTGTGATGAGGTCACAGGAGGGGCGGAGTCAGGGGTCACATGATCAGGGGTCTGGACAAAGGCTCCTGATCATGTGACCCCTGACTCCTCCCGTCCTGTGACCTCATCACAGGTCCTGTATATAGAGAAGAGAGCAGGCAAGCGACGCTGTGAGTGGCTGCGGGGGGGAGGTCTCAAGCTACAGCGAGGATGGGGTGCGTAGGGGATAGAAAAATTCTGGGAGGGTTGGAAACTATAACCACCGTCCCGCAGAGGGCCGGCGGCAGGAACAACAGCCAGGCCAATGGTCACATCAGCTGGCAAGCGGCCCACATGACATCGGCCCAGAGGGAAAATGCCCGGTTGGGCATATTACCAATCTGGGCCTGGTCTTCAGACCTGAAGTTGTGCAGTGCCATAAAGTTCTGCACGTCGTCATCTCGTCCACATGCTCAGCTGCCACAGACCCTGCTCGCTGCCCTTCCCTAGTCTGGGTAGGTCCAGGTTACTCTTTGTGGTCCAGTGGGTCCACATTCCATACAGACTTGGAATGCCCATACACAAACATTTCCCCTGTGGGGTTCAGCTCAACCTTTTCTATAACGAGTGTTTTACGCCCAGCATAACCACCCACCCTTGTTAAGAATTCGACACTAGCTGTAGCTGCACGGAACACGTTAACCCTGGTGATCTAGTGGCGGTGGCTGATGAGACATGGAGGAAGGCCTCATTAAAAAATAGGACCAATTTAAAGGAGCGGGTCTCCTAGACTTGTAATGTCCATACACTAAGTGTATGGGCTGACAAACATTTCCCCCTGGGGGGGTACATATTTTTTACATTTGGTGACAGCCATCATAGCACCCTTGACAAAAACTAGGGTGGCTGGAGCATGACGGAATAGGTTCACCGTGGTGTTCGAGTGGTGGTGGATGGTGAGGATGAGGACACCAAATAGCAAAAATCAGGAAGTGTATACCCATGTGTGGGTGTGAAGAGGTGCATGGGAATACAAGACAAAGACACTGTGTTGGAGTTCATGCTTCACTGTTAACATTCAGTGGTGTACAGAAGTCTGGCCCAGTCCAGCCCTTGGTCATTGTTATAACAGTCGGCCTGTCAGCATTGTCAGTTGACAGGCGGATGCGCTTATCAGTTATAATTACACCAGCGACACTAAAAGCCCGATGTGACAGAACACTAGCGGCAGGGCAGGCCAGGACCTCCAAGGCAGAGAGCCAGTTCATGCCACGTGTCCAGCTTGGATACCCAATAATTAAAATTTAAACAAAAAAGGAAGAACACTGTAACACCATAACATGCAAACATGAAAAATGAATTGCATCACTGCATAAGAAGAAAAATTGAGAAAGTTTAGCGCATAAAATGGCCAAGTTATGTGTACCTGGAAGCCACGGTAAGGCATTTCTCGTTTTCCAGAACCCTAACTGCCAGTCCTCACTAAGACCGAAGTCTTCATCTGAATGGGATCCTATGTAAATCCTCTGCATAGACTGAAGTCTATATCTCTGTGGAGGGGCGGTGGCCCTGCTTTAATTAAAACCGCCTGCGGCTAACAGGTGGAGTGCTCAGTCAGAAGGTTAATGAATACAAATTTCAAAAACTGACCGTCACATCCAAGCATAAGCATAACTTGGCCATTTTATGCACTAAACTTTCTCAATTCTTCTTACTTCTAATGCAGTGATGCAATTCATTTATCATGTTTGCATGGTTTGGCGCTACAGTGTGCTTCCTTTTTTGCTTGCATGTATATGAGTTGGTGACTCTGGGTTAAGCAGCTGTTCACACTATGCTTATGCTTGGATGTGACGGTCAGTTTTTGAAATTTGTACCTAATAATTAATAGGCACAGAGGAATCACGGAGAACTTTGGTACGGTCAGCAAGGTACTCCCTCAGCATCCGCGTCTGTGAGTATGCTTAAACCTTCTTTCCTCCAGACGTAGAGGATGCCCCCTTGTCCCCGTCACAGGTCTAAGAGTAAAAAGATCATTAGAAAGGTCTCTGTACTGTCCCCGCATATATTTATACATTGTAATAAGATCACCCCTAAGAATAACCCCAGGTGTAATAACCTGTCTTGGTATTGCAGACCCCCCAGTTCCCTAATAACCTTGGTCGCTCTTCTCTGCACCCGCTCCAGTTCAGCTATGTCTTTCTTATACACCGGAGACCAGAAATGTACGCAGGGTCCCGGCTTCCACTATGTTAACCCAATGTGCCGTCAGCGAGGTGTACCGTCCCTGGCCACAAGCACTTGTCCACGTGTCCATGGTTAGGTGGACTTTCCCAGCTATTGCATTGTTGAGGGCACGGGTAATGTTGTGGGACACGTGCTTGTGTAATGCCAGGATGGCACACCAGGAGAAATAATGTCGGCTGGGGACTGAGTACCTTGGGATGGCCGCCGCCATTAGGTTGCGAAAAGTTTCCGTTTCCACAACCCTAAAAGGCAACATTTCGAGCGCAAGCAGATGACAAATATGTGAATTTAGTAGTGTGGCCTGTGGGGCGTTGGCTGTGTCTTTCCGCTTACGTTCCAATGACTGGGGTATGGACAACTGAAGGCTGCGCTGGGACAAGAACGTGGACGGGCTTGATGATGGTGCTATTTGACTGTGGGCAATAGCAGGTGCAGGGCCCAAGGCATCTTCACAGGCACGTGGACAGGGGATTGGCTTGCAAACACATCAGTGGAAGAAGCTGTGGTGTCACATGGAACATGGGGTTGGGCCCACAAAGTCGGGTGCTTTGCTGTCATGTGCCTGATCATGCTGGTGGTGGTAAGGCTGGTAGTTTTGCTACCCCTGATGTGGGCATGGCAAGTGCTGCAAATGGCCTGTTTGGGGTTATCAGGAGACAATTAAAAAAATAACCCGACTCGGGAAGACCTAACAGTTGGACTGGCAACTTCCGTCATGTTGGTGCTATGGGGAATGGATGCACATCTTCTGTCTGCAGCCACCACACTGCTTCTTCCTGCCTGTTGGGGTGCTACGCCTCCCTCCCTGTGTGCTGCTGTCCTCGCTCTGCATGTCCTCCTGCCAGGTTGGGTCAGTTACTATATCATCCACCATCTCGTCTTCCACTTCCGCACCCTGGTCCCCCTCCTGACTTTCCGGCAATTGTGTCTCATCATCGTCCACCTCTTGTGACCGTGGCTGCTCAAATATTTGTGCATCGCTTCATGGAATCTCATTTTGCCCCGCTTCAAGTGGACCAGGCGAGAGGCACGAATCTATAAATGGAAAACTGAACAGCTCTTCGGAGTGTCCGAGTGTGGGATCAGTTGTCTCAGGGTATACAGCATGGTAGGAGGAAGGAGGTTCAGGGAGAGGAATATGTGGTCCAGATTCATGCCTACTCAGACTTCACCGTGTGGAAGACAGGGGGCTGGTGGCCATGTAACTGGAACTATTATGCACTGTCCATCCAACCTTTTCACACTGCTCGGGCTTCAATGGTGGTGTGCTGCTGTGGTCCCCTAGGACTTCGGACACTAAGGTCCAGCGAGCAGATGTGTTTTTGGTGGCCCAATTTCAGCTTGGCCTCGGCGTGTACCATCACATCCACTTCTCCGTCCCTTGCCATGCGCCTTGCCCATTGTAAATGGACTAGAATATTAGACACGTTCACTACAAATGGCTGAATTGGGAATAAATTTGTATGTGATACGTGTGCGGGATAACCACACTTTTACCTATCTGGACCGTAGTCAACAATGTTTTTTTGCTTATCAAATTGGTGTCAATAAGTCCGGTAACAGACTGCAAAAACACTAAAGTATGAGGCCTAAAATGGGCAAATGTTTTGCACAGATAGATGAGGCCTGGCACGGAGATACCACACTGCCAAATATGTGGCCTTTGTTAATGCAAACTAGTGCTGTACATAACTAGAGTGCCAGACAGCGAATAAATGGAATTTAGGGCTAAAATGCCCAAATTTTATTCAGTCGTCCATGACAGCACCACCTGAGAGAGGGGATCCGCCCTTCAGGAACAGGAAAACTACAGATACAAAAAGGACGGCACCTCTCCCACGCATCAGTTGGTTTCCTGCTCCTAGAGGACGGGACTTCCTTCAGATCGTCCGTCATGGAGTCGTCGAGGGATTCCCAGGCCGGCTGACCGACCCAGTTAGCGGGGGGGGGGTATCCTACCTCGGTCAAGCTCGAGGTCCCTGGAAGCGCCATGGCAGTGGTTGGAGCAGGTGGAGCAGAGGGTCCGGTGGACAGCCGCCTCCAGAGTGCCGGCACCAGGAGGTATGTATGCCCCGGGCCCCTCCTGGTGCGCTCCCCCCGGGGTCCGGTCTCCCTTTCCATCCGGGCCGGCGGTTGCGCCCGGTCGGCGGGCGCAGGGCGGCGCACGTGGGGGTTGCGGGCATGTCTGAGCCGGAGGCGCCGTGCCAGCTCCTTCCCGCGGTCTCAGACGAGCGGCGGAAGTGACACGGCGGAAGGGGCGGGGCCGGGAACGCCGAAACCGGAAGTCGGGTGCCGGCCGGCTTTCCGGTGTGCGCCGCGTGTGCGCGGCTGTCCAGGGTGGCGCGCGGCGCCTGGGGAGGGGGGGCCGGAGCATGGGCGGGGGGGTCGCGGGTGGGAGGTGCCACGACCAGAACCCTGCTGACCCGGACACCGGGAGGCCTTATAAGGCAGGAGGTGACTCTGCTGGGGTGCTTCTGAAGGCCCAGCAATGGATACGACAGAAGTCCCCATAGAGCAGCAGGACGAGGTGCAGGGGCACCCACAGAAACAGGCCATGGTGAAGCCTCATGCGAGTGGCCAGCAGAAGAAACAGAGACGAACGAGCGGACAGAGTCGCAGTTCCTCCAGACTAAAGGACCCTTCTGCCTCCCTCCGTGATCTGGTACCTGCCTCTTCTGCATGGGTAAGAGATCTCCGTGAATGTACCCTGATGCAGTGTTCCCTTATGTTTTTTTCACAGGGGAGGAAAGCTACAGGAAAACAGAAGCACAGGGAATGTGCCCTGTGTAGTTGCCCCTTACAAGATGGCCACCCTAAAAAGTTGTGTCAGCCATGCGTGCGACAAACGGTAGGGGTTGAAAGGGGACGTTGGCCCAGGGGTAGATTGACAGGCCCTTACACTCTCCCCCGTCCATACAGGTAGCGGAAGAAACGCCGGACTTCACCACAAGCCTGAGGGAGATAATCAGGACAGAGATGAAGGCCCTATCTAAAGGGGATTCTTCTAGGAGGCGAGAAATTAGTTTCTCGGGTTCGGAGTCCTTGGCCGCCCGTAGGAACGATGACTCCTCAGATTCCCCGGCCTTCACTTCGTCTTCTTCGGAGGAAGACTCTAGCCGATTCTGCTTCCCCTTAGACCAAATGGATAGGCTAGTTAAAGCTATAAGGTCCACCATGGGGGTAGCAGACGCAAAGCCAGAACTTTCGGCACAGGACATGATGTTCGGGGGTCTAGATCCCAGAAAGCGCAGGGCCTTTCCATTAAATGACAAAGTCCAGAGCCTGATAGATAGGAAATAGAAAAGACCTGAAAAAAGGGGCTCCTTGCCATCTGCCTTCAAGCGGAGGTACCCTTTTGATGACCCAGTGGTAAGCAGATGGGATAAGGCCCCTAAGCTGGACGCGGCAGTAGCCAAAGCCTCCAAAAAATCCTCCATACCTTTCGACGACATGGCCTCCTTAAAAGACCCGCTGGATAAAAAGGCGGATTCTTTTCTAAAGGGAACATGGGAGATGTCAGCAGGCGCTCTAAGACCAGCGATAGCTGCCACATGTAAGGCCAGATCCATGATGGTCTGGCTGGATCAACTGGATTCCCAGCTGAAGGACGGAGCCTCAAGAGCATCCATTCGAAAAACTCTACCGATCATCCAAAGTGCTGCTGCTTTTTTGGCTGATGCTTCGGCAGACTCTGCGAGGATGGCGGCTAGGACCGCGGGTTTATCCAACGCAGCTCGAAGGTCTCTCTGGTTAAAATGCTGGCCAGGAGATATCCAGGCCAGGTCACGACTCTGCTCCATTCCGTGTGAGGGGGAATATCTGTTTGGCCCCGTCCTGGATGAACTTTTAGAGAAAGCCGGGGATGATAAAAAGAAGTTCCCCAGTCTGCCGAACCCTTCTTATAGACGTCCCTTTACCAGGAAATGATATTTCCGTAGAAGGCCGTCCAGGGATCAGGGCAGATGGGATGACAAAAGAAGGAAAGGTACAGGATTCATGTTCGGAGGTGGGGGGCGCCAGGAAGGTCCAGCATGTGACACTAAAAAGCCACCCCAATGACTAGTTGCTCCGGTAGGGGGGAGACTAGCTGCCTTCTACCCAGCCTGGTCCATGATTTCTAGTAGTAACTGGATACTGGGGGTGATAGCTGCAGGTCTGCGACTAGAATTCACCCGGGTTTCCCAAGATCGATTTAAGGTCACCCCACTCAGGTCTTCCACATCAGAACAAGCTGCCCTGGAGGCCGAGGTGCATGATCTTTGCTGCAAGAAGGTCCTAACTATGGTTCCAGAGGGAGAAAGGGGGAAAGGTTTCTACTCCCCTCTGTTCCTGGTCCGCAAGCCAGACAGCTCCTTTAGGACTATAATAAATCTTAAGTCCCTCAACGAATTCCTGGTCATACGCCCATTCAAAATGGAGACAATTCAACAATAAAATTGCTGTTTCAAAATTGCTTTATGGTGGTGTTAGATTTAAATGATGCCTACTACCATATACCCATTCATGCAGCTCATCAGCGCTTCCTCAGAGTGGCGGTTCAGTTAGATGGGTCAGTTCAACATTTCCAATATGCAGCCCTCCCCTTTGGGGTGGCAGTCGCTCCCCGTGTGTTTACTAAAGTGGTAGTGGAAGTTATGGCCCATCTACGTGAATCAGACATTCTAGTAGTCCCCTACTTAGACGACTTCCTGATTGTAGGGAAAACGGCAAAACATTGTTTGGAACAGCTATAAAGGGCAATGTCTGCCCTAGAGCGGTTAGGTTGGCTGCTTAACATCAAAAAATCTTGGTTACAGCCGATGATAGTCCAACAATTCTTGGGCCTGATCTTGAATTCTGAGAAACAGGAATGCCGTCTGCCTCTGGAGAAGCTTGTTCGCCTACACTATCAGGTCCTGAATGCTTCCAATAACCCCACCATGTCCCTCAGGAGAGCCATGTCCCTTCTGGGTTGTCTTTCATCCTGTATCCCGGCAGTCCAATGGGCCCAGTTTCATGCAAGAACACTACAGGGTGAGGTTTTAGTGCATCAAAGAATCCTTGGGGGTTACTTAGAGGGCCAGCTACCCTTGTCCCGAAACACAAGGGAGTCCCTAGAGTGGTGGCTAGACAAGGATAATTTATCCAGAGGGGTTCCCTGGGAGTATGACATATCCCGCATAGTCACCACGGATGCTAGCCCTTCCGGTTGGGGGGCTCATATGGGTGAGATCCTGGTCCAGGGCCTATGGGAGCAGCATCAGATAGAAATGTCATCTAACCTGAAAGAGTTGAAAGCAGTAGAGCAGGCAGCTAAGAAGCTACTTGTGTATCTACAGGGCCATCATGTGCGAGTGTTCTCCGACAATCAGGTCACCGTGGCTTATATCATCCACCAAGGCGGGACTCGTTCCAAACCCCTGATGAATGTGGCAGAACGGTTGTTCCGGCTAGCAGAGCTTAGGTTAGAGCAGAGGTTAGTATCCTCAATAGTCAGAACCTCCCACTCCCGTCTCCAAGACTTTACACGTGCCGCGCCAATTCTTTGGAATGCACTTCCCAGGTCAATACGATTAGTCCCCAATCCCCACAATTTTAAGCGTGCCCTGAAAACGCATTTATTCAGACTGGCCTATCGCCTCAACACATTAACCTAACTATCCTTGGGTGGCAGAGCCAAAAGTTTTACCATAACCAGGTTCCCCGCATCATGTTCCCACATGCTTTATGCATCCATTAGCCCTCTGTGTCTGTACTGTTACACACTTAACATTATGGCTGGTCCATACAATCAGGGCAACTGTTACCACCCACCTTTCATAGAATCATAGAATCGTAGAGTTGGAAGGGACCTCCTGGGCCATCTGGTCCAACCCCCTGCTCAAAGCAGGATTCGCTAAATCATCCCAGTCAGATGTCTGTCCAGCCTCTGTTTGAAGACTTCCATTGAAGGAGAACTCACCACTTCTCGTGGCAGCCTGTTCCACTCATTGATCACTCTAACTGTCAAAAAGTTTTTTCTAATATCTAATCTGTGTCTCCTCCCATTCAGTTTCATCCCATTGCTTCTAGTCTTTCCTTGTGCAAATGAGAATAAAGTTGATCCTTCTACAATGTGACAGCCCTTTAGATATTTGTAGACAGCAATTAAGTCTCCTCTCAGTCTTCTCTTTTGCAAACTAAACATTCCCAAATCCTGCAACCTTTCCTCATAAGACAGGGTTTGCAGACCGGTCACCATTCTGGTCGCTCTTTTCTGAACTTGCTCCAGTTTGTTGATGTCTTTTTTAAAATGTGGTGCCCAAAACTGGACACAATATTCCAGATGAGGTCTGACCAAAGAGGAGTAGAGGGAAATAATGACTTCACGTGATCTAGACTGTATGCTTCTGTTAATACATCCTAGAACTGCATTTGCCTTTTTTGCTGCTGCATCACACTGTTGACTCATATTCAGTCTGTGATCTATTAGTACACCCAAGTCTTTTTCACATGTGCTGTCACTTAGCCCTATTCCTCCCATTCTATATATGCTTTTTTCATTTTTATTGCCCAGATGTAGTACTTTGCATTTCTCCCTGTTAAAAACCATTCTGTTAGTTACTGCCCACTTCTCCAGTTTATTTAAATCTTTTTGAATCCTCTCTCTCTCTTCTCTAGTATTAGCTATCCCTCCTAGCTTTGTGTCATCAGCAAATTTAATCAGTTTACCCTCAATTCCTTCATCTAAATCGTTGATAAAGATGTTGAACAATACAGGGCCCAGGACAGAGCCCTGTGGTACCCCACTTGAGACATTCTTCCAACTGGATGTGCAGCCATTTACGACCACTCTTTGGGTCCGATCACTAAGCCAGCTATGAATCCACCTAACAGTTGCCTTGTCCATTCCATACTTAGTCATTTTTTCAATAAGGATTGTATGAGAGACTTTGTCAAATGCTTTGCTGAAGTCAAGATATACTATATCTACAGCATTTCCTTGATCCACCCAATCAGTGATACCGTCATAGAAGGAAATTAAGTTAGTCTGACATGACTTATTAGTTACAAACCCATGCTGACTCTGTTTAATCACTTCATTCTTATCCAGGTATTGACTTACATGTTGTTTAATAATTTGTTCAAAGATCTTTCCTGGTATAGAAGTCAGACTCACCGGCCTATAGTTGCCTGGGTCCACCTTCTTCCCCTTTTTGAAGATAGGAACAACATTTGCTCTTCTCCAGTCTTCTGGCACTTCTCCTATTCTCCAAGAATTTTCAAAGATTATGGAGAGTGGTTCAGAAATTTCTTCTGCTATCTCCTTCAGTACTCTGGGGTGTAATTCATCTGGACCTGGAGACTTGAATTCATTTAGATTAGCTAAGTGTTTCCTCACTATCTTTCTGTTTATAGATATCCTGGATTCTTCTATTCCCTTAATAGGACAGTGAATAACAGTTGGTGTTACATTTCCTTTCTGAGAGAAAACAGATGCAAAATAGGAATTTAAAAGTTCAGCCTTCTCAACATCCTGTCTTACCATTTCATCATTTTCATCCTGTAAAAATCCTATAGCATCTTTGACTTTTCTTTTACTTTTGACATATCCCCAAAATCCTTTATTATTGCTTTTGACATCTCTTGCAAGCCTCAATTCATTTTCAGCTTTAGATAATCTGATTTGTGCCCTGCAGATTCTGCAGACAGCATTATATTCTTCTTTAGATATGCCTCCCTCTTTCCATTTTATAAACATTTTTTTCTTCCTTTTTAGCATGTGCTTAAGTTCTGTGTTCACCCATCCTGGTTTCCTTAAATGCTTCCTATTCTTCCCTCTTTTCGGAATTGTTAACAACTGTGCTTTGAGAATTTCATTTTTCAAGATTTCCCATCCTTCCTGGACATTTTTGTCTTTAAGGATATCCAGCCATTGGATCCCTCCAATTATCTTTCTGAATCCCTTAAAATCTGCCTTTCTGAAATCTAACCTTGACGTCTGAGTCTTCACAGGTCTTCCGCCTCTAGTTATCCAAAATTCTAAAATAGCATGGTCGCTACCTCCTAGAGTTCCAGCCACTTTTACCTCCTCAACCATTTCCTCCCTGTTTATAAGGATTAGATCCAAAGTAGCAGTTCCCCTTGTTTTCTCCCCTACCTTTTGGAAGATAAAGTTGTCAGCAAGAGAGGATAAGAATTTCCTTGACCTGTTAGTTTTGCCTGAGAGAGATTCCCAACAAATGTCTGGATAGTTGAAATCTCCCATGACAACTATATCATATTTTTTGGAGAACTTGGCCATTTGATGCATAAAGAGTTCATCCATATCTTCAGCTTGCACAGGCGGCCTGTAGTAAATGCCTACAATGGTGTCCTTTTGTGTCTCCCTCTTTCCTCATAGACTGTAAGCTTGCGAGCAGGGCCCTCACTCCTCTTGGTGTCTGTTATGATCTATGTGATTATTGTTATGCTGTAATGTCTATTGTCTGTACAAATCCCCTCTGAAATGTAAAGTGCTGCGGAATATGTCGGCGCTATCGAAATAAAATTTATTATTATTATTATTATAGCAGAGCAGCATTTTCTATCTTTAACAGCTCTACATATAAAAGGGAAAGAAAACATCACGGCAGATTTCTTAAGCCGCAATCTGCTAAAGCAAGGAGAATGGTCCCTAAAAAACTTCATCTTCGACCTGATTGTACAAAAGTGGGGACATCCAGAGGTAGATCTCTTCGCCACCATGGAAAACAGAAAATTAAGTCAATTCTGCTCCCTAAATCCCAGAGAGAATCCCCTGGCGGTAGATGCCTTTCTGATAAAGTGGGACTTCAGGCTAGCATACGCCTTCCCTCCCCTATCGCTACTACCCCTGGTGATGAGAAAAATCAGGAGGGACAGTGCAAGGGTTATAGTTATCGCTCCATTTTGGCCCAGGAGGGCATGGTTCTCATTCCTCAGGACCATGTCGGTGTCCGATCCTTGGGTTCTTACGGACATCCCGGATCTCCTATCCCAGGGCCCAGTCTTCCATCCTCAGGTGGCTGGCCTACATCTGACGGCGTGGAGTTTGAACGGACACTGCTAAAAGATAAAGGTTTCTCCCCAGACCTGATTAACACCCTACTTAAAAGCAGAAAAATCATCACTACTAAAATTTATGTCAGAATTTGGAAGAGATTACTTCAGAACTCCGGAATAGTCGCTGGGGGTTCAGCACCTATAAACCAGATCTTAGAGTTTCTAGAGAAAGGTCTGGACATGGGGCTTTCCACCAGTACCCTTAAAGTACAGGTATCAGCCTTGGGGACCCTCTTTAGCTGCAACATCGCGGGTAATTACTGGGTCATTAGATTCATTAAGGCAGCAGGTAGATCCAGGCCAATAGTGAAGGATAGGTTCTTGCCGTGGGACTTGAACCTAGTCCTCAATGCTATGACAGAAGCTCCATTCGAACCCATCTCATCAGCTTCCATAAAAAACCTGTCCCTCAAAGTAGCCTTCCTGGTAGCTCTAACCTCAGCTCGTAGAGTAAGCGACATCCAGGCATTTTCTAGGCGTCCTCCTTATATACAGTTCAAGGACGATAGGGTAATACTCAGACCTGATCCGGCGTACTTACCTAAGGTAGTTTCTAGCTTTCACAGGACACAGGAAATAGTCCTTCCATCCTTCCTCCCTAATCCAACTAATGAGAAGGAAGAGAAACTACACACCCTGGATGTTAGATTAACCTTGGAGGTCCTCTTGTGCTCTGTAATCCAACTGATGCGTGGGAGAGGTGCCGCCCTTTTGTATCTGTAGGTTTCCTGTTCCTGAAGGGCGGATCCCCTCTCTCAGGTGGTGCTGTCATGGACTCCGAAAAATACCGTTAACCGGTGAGTAACTAAGACTTTTAGCACACGGATGTATGAGGCGTGTCACAGACACACCACACTGTAAAATGTGTGGCCTGTCTGTATTTTCCTTTTGGGTTCAGCAAAATGGTGTCAAGAAATTGTATAAGATACTCAAAAAAATTCTACTCCAGCGTACCACATAAAAATGACAGATTTCTCTGCCCACTCAAAAGTGATTTTTGGGACCCCTTTAAAATTGCTGGATTTTCCCGCTGTGCTAAGAAAAGGATCTGGCTGCATTGTGCAGTGTCAAAAAGCAAATGGAGAAATAAAAACAAGGCCCCGGAAGCTTTGGAATAAAATAATCTCTATTAACCTGGGAAAAAAAATTTCCTAGCTAATTAGACCTGGGGCTAGGTATATACGGTCAATATACGCTATAGGGAGCAGCAGGCAGGAAGGGAGTGGACCCTCTTGATGTATGCACTGATATGTATATACACACACACAGGGCCTGCAGGCCTTGCACTGATGTATATACAGCGACGTACGCTACCCTGCCTGCCAAACACCGGAAACCTATATACTCCGGAATTAGTCCTTAGAAGGACTGTTGGTTTAGATGGATTTGAGTACTTTAGGATGGTAGACCCCACACTGACTAAGAAATCCCCAAATCTGACCCTATCTTGGCAGCCTCTCTCCCTACACTCTCTCAATCCGGAGCTGAATGTGCCGAGCAGGGTGGCATCGGGTCTCTTATACCCCTGATGATGCTGTGCTGCCAGCCAATCACTGCACGACCACAACAAGGATGGGCACAGCATTACAGTGCCTGGCAGACAATCCCTGCAGTGTGATTGGGTCCCTAAAGACCGCCAAAAATGCAGGGTGGAGACCGAGTTCCTGCTGAGTAATCCTGGAAATGCTCGGTGCTCGCCGAGTACAGCGACTAATGGGTAGTGGCGAGCATGTTTGCTCATCAATAGTGACACTGTTATGGGGATCTGTGGTGACACTGTTGTGGGGGATCTGTGGTGACACTGTTATGGGGGATCTGTGGTGACACTGTTATGGGGGATCTGTGGTGACACTTATGTCACCCACAAAGCTCTCCACAGTGCAGCACCCCCTACATCTCCTCCCTCATTTCTGTCTATCGGCCTAGCCGACCGCTGCGCTCTGCAAATGACTTTCGACTAACCTCTGCACTAATCCGTACCTCCCACTCCCGACTCCAAGACTTTTCCTGCGCTGTGCCAATCCTCTGGAATGCTCTACCCCGAGAAATTAGGACTGTCCACAATTTCCATAGTTTCAGGCGCTCCCTCAAAACACATTTGTTCAGAGCGGTCTATCACGGTCATTCTCTGTGTAAAGCTGGATTCACACATAGCAACTTACCAGCGATCCCGACAACGATATCAACGTGTCAGGATCGCTGGTGAGTCGCTATGTGATCGCTGGTGAGCTATCACACAGACAGCTTCACCAGTGATCAGCACGCCGATGCCGAGGTGAGGAGCAAGCCCGGGAGCAGCGGACAAGTGTGCCTGTTGTTCCAGTCCTCCACCAGCAGAGGGCGCGCCTGCATCCCCGGCCTCTCCTGGCGGCGTCCTGGTGCCTCCTGGTCCCAAAGCGAGCGGCAGCGGGTACACACTCGGCGGGCTCCTGGTCCCCAGCGTGAGGTGGCGGCAGGCACACACTCCGCGGGCTCCTGGTCCCTAGCGTGAGGCGGCGGCAGGCACACACTCCGCGGGCTCCTGGTCCCTAGCGTGAGGTGGCGGCAGGCACACACTCCGCGGGCTCCTGGTCCCCAGCGTGAGGTGGCGGCAGGTACACACTCCGCGGGCTCCTGGTCCCTAGCGTGAGACGGCGGCAGGCACACACTCCGCGGGCTCCTGGTCCCTAGCGTGAGACGGCGGCAGGCACACACTCCGCGGGCTCCTGGTCCCTAGCGTGAGGTGGCGGCAGGCACACACTCCGCGGGCTCCTGGTCCCCAGCGTGAGGTGGCGGCAGGCACACACTCCGCGGGCTCCTGGTCCCCAGCGTGAGACGGCGGCAGGCACACACTCCGCGGGCTCCTGGTCCCCAGCGTGAGGTGGCGGCAGGTACACACTCCGCGGGCTCCTGGTCCCTAGCGTGAGACGGCGGCAGGCACACACTCCGCGGGCTCCTGGTCCCTAGCGTGAGGTGGCGGCAGGCACACACTCCGCGGGCTCCTGGTCCCTAGCGTGAGGTGGCGGCAGGCACACACTCCGCGGGCTCCTGGTCCCTAGCGTGAGACGGCGGCAGGCACACACTCCGCGGGCTCCTGGTCCCTAGCGTGAGGTGGCGGCAGGTACACACTCCGCGGGCTCCTGGTCCCCAGCGTGAGACGGCGGCAGGCACACACTCCGCGGGCTCCTGGTCCCTAGCGTGAGACGGCGGCAGGCACACACTCCGCGGGCTCCTGGTCCCCAGCGTGAGGTGGCGGCAGGCACACACTCCGCAGGCTCCTGGTCCCTAGCGTGAGGTGGCGGCAGGTACACACTCCGCGGGCTCCTGGTCCCCAGCGTGAGACGGCGGCAGGCACACACTCCGCGGGCTCCTGGTCCCCAGCGTGAGACGGCGGCAGGCACACACTCCGCGGGCTCCTGGTCCCTAGCGTGAGACGGCGGCAGGCACACACTCCGCGGGCTCCTGGTCCCCAGCGTGAGGCGGCGGCAGGCACACACTCCGCGGGCTCCTGGTCCCCAGCGTGAGGTGGTGGCGGCACCTGTAACTCGCTGGTAGCTAAGGGGGGTGTGTCCCTTGGATACCCGAAGTGTACGTTAGTTACCAGCTGCTCGCTGGTCTCCCGCCTGTCACACGCAGCGATGCGTGCTGGCCAGCAGGAGACCAGCGACCAAAGAAATGTCCTGGGCTTTCCTACTGCAATCCCGGCAGGGGGGCCGGCCGCTGTCACACACACGGGGGTCTCGCTGGTGAGATCGCTGTTGTGTCGCCCGGTCCCCATCCCTCCGGCTGAGCCCGACTCAGGAGAGACGCAGCCAATCACACTGCGGAGCCCGGCTCAGGAGAGACGCAGCCAATCACACTGCGGAGCCCGGCTCAGGAGAGACGCAGCCAATCACACTGCGGAGCCCGGCTCAGGAGAGACGCAGCCAATCACACTGCGGAGCCCGGCTCAGGAGAGACGCGGCCAATCACACTGCGGAGCCCGGCTCAGGAGAGACGCGGCCAATCACACTGCGGAGCCCGGCTCAGGAGAGACGCGGCCAATCACACTGCGGAGCCCGGCTCAGGAGAGACGCGGCCAATCACACTGCGGAGCCCGGCTCAGGAGAGACGCGGCCAATCACACTGCGGAGCCCGGCTCAGGAGAGACGCGGCCAATCACACTGCGGAGCCCGGCTCAGGAGAGACGCAGCCAATCACACTGCGGAGCCCGGCTCAGGAGGGACGCAGCCAATCACACTGCGGAGCCCGGCTCAGGAGAGACGCAGCCAATCACACTGCGGAGCCCGGCTCAGGAGAGACGCAGCCAATCACACTGCGGAGCCCGGCTCAGGAGAGACGCAGCCAATCACACTGCGGAGCCCGGCTCAGGAGAGACGCGGCCAATCACACTGCGGAGCCCGGCTCAGGAGGGACGCGGCCAATCACACTGCGGAGCCCGGCTCAGGAGAGACGCGGCCAATCACACTGCGGAGCCCGGCTCAGGAGGGACGCGGCCAATCACACTGCGGAGCCCGGCTCAGGAGAGACGCAGCCAATCACACTGCGGAGCCCGGCTCAGGAGGGACGCAGCCAATCACACTGCGGAGCCCGGCTCAGGAGAGACGCGGCCAATCACACCGCGGAGCCCGGCTCAGGAGAGACGCAGCCAATCACACCGCGGAGCCCGGCTCAGGAGAGACGCGGCCAATCACACCGCGGAGCCCGGCTCAGGAGAGACGCGGCCAATCACACCGCGGAGCCCGGCTCAGGAGAGACGCGGCCAATCACACCGCGGAGCCCGGCTCAGGAGGGACGCGGCCAATCACACCGCGGAGCCCGGCTCAGGAGAGACGCAGCCAATCACACCGCGGAGCCCGACTCAGGAGAGACGCAGCCAATCACACCGCGGAGCCCGACTCAGGAGAGACGCAGCCAATCACACCGCGGAGCCCGACTCAGGAGAGACGCAGCCAATCACACCGCGGAGCCCGGCTCAGGAGAGACGCAGCCAATCACACCGCGGAGCCCGGCTCAGGAGAGACGCGGCCAATCACACCGCGGAGCCCGACTCAGGAGAGACGCAGCCAATCACACCGCGGAGCCCGGCTCAGGAGAGACGCGGCCAATCACACCGCGGAGCCCGGCTCAGGAGAGACGCGGCCAATCACACCGCGGAGCCCGACTCAGGAGAGACGCGGCCAATCACACCGCGGAGCCCGGCTCAGGAGAGACGCGGCCAATCACACCGCGGAGCCCGACTCAGGAGAGACGCGGCCAATCACACCGCGGAGCCCGGCTCAGGAGAGACGCAGCCAATCACACCGCGGAGCCCGGCTCAGGAGAGACGCAGCCAATCACACCGCGGAGCCCGGCTCAGGAGAGACGCAGCCAATCACACCGCGGAGCCCGGCTCAGGAGAGACGCAGCCAATCACACCGCGGAGCCCGGCTCAGGAGAGACGCAGCCAATCACACCGCGGAGCCCGGCTCAGGAGAGACGCAGCCAATCACACTGCGGAGCCCGGCTCAGGAGAGACGCAGCCAATCACACTGCGGAGCCCGGCTCAGGAGGGACGCAGCCAATCACACTGCGGAGCCCGGCTCAGGAGAGACGCAGCCAATCACACTGCGGAGCCCGGCTCAGGAGAGACGCAGCCAATCACACTGCGGAGCCCGGCTCAGGAGAGACGCAGCCAATCACACTGCGGAGCCCGGCTCAGGAGAGACGCAGCCAATCACACCGCGGAGCCCGGCTCAGGAGAGACACAGCCAATCACACCGCGGAGCCCGGCTCAGGAGAGACGCAGCCAATCACACCGCGGAGCCCGGCTCAGGAGAGACGCAGCCAATCACACCGCGGAGCCCGGCTCAGGAGGGACGCAGCCAATCACACCGCGGAGCCCGGCTCAGGAGAGACGCGGCCAATCACACCGCGGAGCCCGGCTCAGGAGAGACGCGGCCAATCACACCGCGGAGCCCGACTCAGGAGGGACGCAGCCAATCACACCGCGGAGCCCGGCTCAGGAGAGACGCAGCCAATCACACCGCGGAGCCCGGCTCAGGAGGGACGCAGCCAATCACACCGCGGAGCCCGGCTCAGGAGAGACGCAGCCAATCACACCGCGGAGCCCGGCTCAGGAGAGACGCAGCCAATCACACCGCGGAGCCCGGCTCAGGAGAGACGCAGCCAATCACACCGCGGAGCCCGGCTCAGGAGAGACGCAGCCAATCACACCGCGGAGCCCGACTCAGGAGAGACGCAGCCAATCACACCGCGGAGCCCGACTCAGGAGAGACGCAGCCAATCACACCGCGGAGCCCGGCTCAGGAGAGACGCAGCCAATCACACCGCGGAGCCCGACTCAGGAGAGACGCAGCCAATCACACTGCGGAGCCCGGCTCAGGAGAGACGCAGCCAATCACACTGCGGAGCCCGGCTCAGGAGAGACGCAGCCAATCACACTGCGGAGCCCGGCTCAGGAGAGACGCAGCCAATCACACTGCGGAGCCCGGCTCAGGAGAGACGCAGCCAATCACACTGCGGAGCCCGGCTCAGGAGAGACGCAGCCAATCACACCGCGGAGCCCGGCTCAGGAGAGACGCAGCCAATCACACCGCGGAGCCCGGCTCAGGAGAGACGCAGCCAATCACACCGCGGAGCCCGGCTCAGGAGAGACGCGGCCAATCACACTGCGGAGCCCGGATCAGGAGAGACGCAGCCAATCACACCGCGGAGCCCGACTCAGGAGAGACGCAGCCAATCACACCGCGGAGCCCGACTCAGGAGAGACGCAGCCAATCACACCGCGGAGCCCGGCTCAGGAGAGACGCAGCCAATCACACTGCGGAGCCCGGCTCAGGAGAGACGCAGCCAATCACACCGCGGAGCCCGGCTCAGGAGAGACGCAGCCAATCACACCGCGGAGCCCGGCTCAGGAGAGACGCAGCCAATCACACTGCGGAGCCCGGCTCAGGAGGGACGCGGCCAATCACACTGCGGAGCCCGGCTCAGGAGGGACGCAGCCAATCACACCGCGGAGCCCGGCTCAGGAGAGACGCGGCCAATCACACCGCGGAGCCCGACTCAGGAGGGACGCAGCCAATCACACTGCGGAGCCCGGATCAGGAGAGACGCAGCCGCTCAGCGACGCCCCCTATGGGCAGGAGGAGACCGCTGCACATGGGGGGAGGCCGGCGAGCAGCCGGCGCAGGCGCACACCCGCCCTCTCCGCGCGCTGTGAGGACGGTTGGCTCCCGGCGCCGCCCCGCGGTGATTGTTATTTGCTCTATGTTTGGCCATTATGGGGATCTTTCTGTGTGGGAGGAGCCTCCAGCGCTCGGCGAGGAGCGGTCACGTGACCGAGTGACGTCACCCGACCCGCAGCCCTGCAGAATCTAGTAATTACTGTCCATAAATCACTGCGACCCTCCACCAGCAGGGGGAGCACCACCCGCACAGGGCTGCTCTGTTTACCTGGACCTCTATCACTATACTGTACAGCCACTCTGTCTGACCAGCGCCCACTCTATGATCCTCACACATGCAGGAGCAGCAGGAAGCAGCGCTGAACGGTGAGTGATGGCAGAGCGCGTGTATATGCTGTATACAGGGTGCAGGGCGGTGTAATACCCCCGTATATACTATATACAGGGTGCAGGGCGGTGTAATACCCCCGTATATACTATATACAGGGTGCAGGACGGTGTAATACCCCCGTATATGCTGTATACAGGGTGCAGGGCGGTGTAATACCCCCGTATATACTGTATACAGGGTGCAGGGCGGTGTAATACCCCCGTATATGCTGTATACAGGGTGCAGGGCGGTGTAATACCCCCGTATATACTGTATACAGGGTGCAGGGCGGTGTAATACCCCCGTATATGCTGTATACAGGGTGCAGGGCGGTGTAATACCCCCGTATATACTATATACAGGGTGCAGGGCGGTGTAATACCCCCATATATACTGTATACAGGGTGCAGGGCGGTGTAATACCCCCATATATGCTGTATACAGGGTGCAGGGCGGTGTAATACCCCCGTATATGCTGTATACAGGGTGCAGGGCGGTGTAATACCCCCGTATATACTATATACAGGGTGCAGGGCGGTGTAATACCCCCGTATATACTATATACAGGGTGCAGGGCGGTGTAATACCCCCGTATATGCTGTATACAGGGTGCAGGGCGGTGTAATACCCCCGTATATGCTGTATACAGGGTGCAGGGCGGTGTAATACCCCCGTATATACTATATACAGGGTGCAGGGCGGTGTAATACCCCCGTATATACTATATACAGGGTGCAGGGCGGTGTAATACCCCCGTATATACTATATACAGGGTGCAGGGCGGTGTAATACCCCCATATATACTATATACAAGGTGCAGGGCGGTGTAATACCCCCATATATACTATATACAGGGTGCAGGCCTGTGTAATACCCCATATATACTATATACAGGGTGCAGGGCGGTGTAATACCCCCGTATATACTGTATACAGGGTGCAGGGCGGTGTAATACCCCCGTATATACTATATACAGGGTGCAGGGCGGTGTAATACCCCCGTATATACTATATACAGGGTGCAGGGCGGTGTAATACCCCCGTATATACTATATACAGGGTGCAGGGCGGTGTAATACCCCCGTATATACTATATACAAGGTGCAGGGCGGTGTAATACCCCCGTATATACTATATACAAGGTGCAGGGCGGTGTAATACCCCCGTATATACTATATACAGGGTACAGGGTGGTGTAATACCCCCGTATATACTATATACAGGGTGCAGGGCGGTGTAATACCCCCGTATATACTATATACAGGGTGCAGGGCGGTGTAATACCCCCGTATATACTGTATACAGGGTGCAGGGCGGTGTAATACCCCCGTATATACTGTATACAGGGTGCAGGGCGGTGTAATACCCCCGTATATACTATATACAGGGTGCAGGGTGGTGTAATACCCCCGTATATGCTGTATACAGGGTGCAGGGCGGTGTAATACCCCCGTATATACTATATACAGGGTGCAGGGCGGTGTAATACCCCCGTATATACTGTATACAGGGTGCAGGGCGGTGTAATACCCCCGTATATACTATATACAGGGTGCAGGGCTGTGTAATACCCCCGTATATACTATATACAGGGTGCAGGGCGGTGTAATACCCCCGTATATACTATATACAAGGTGCAGGGCGGTGTAATACCCCCGTATGTACTATATACATGGTGCAGGGCGGTGTAATACCCCCGTATGTACTATATACATGGTGCAGGGCGGTGTAATACCCCCGTATGTACTATATACAGGGTGCAGGCCTGTGTAATACCCCATATATACTATATACAGGGTGCAGGGCGGTGTAATACCCCCGTATATACTATATACAGGGTGCAGGGCGGTGTAATACCCCCGTATATACTATATACAGGGTGCAGGGCTGTGTAATACCCCCATATATACTATATACAAGGTGCAGGGCGGTGTAATACCCCCGTATATACTATATACAGGGTGCAGGGCTGTGTAATACCCCCATATATACTATATACAAGGTGCAGGGCGGTGTAATACCCCCGTATATACTATATACAGGGTGCAGGGCTGTGTAATACCCCCATATATACTATATACAAGGTGCAGGGCGGTGTAATACCCCCGTATATACTATATACAAGGTGCAGGGCGGTGTAATACCCCCGTATATACTATATACAAGGTGCAGGGCGGTGTAATACCCCCGTATATACTATATACAGGGTGCAGGGCGGTGTAATACCCCCGTATATACTATATACAGGGTGCAGGGCTGTGTAATACCCCCATATATACTATATACAAGGTGCAGGGCTGTGTAATACCCCCGTATATACTATATACAGGGTGCAGGGCTGTGTAATACCCCCATATATACTATATACAAGGTGCAGGGCGGTGTAATACCCCCGTATATACTATATACAAGGTGCAGGGCGGTGTAATACCCCCGTATATACTATATACAGGGTGCAGGGCGGTGTAATACCCCCATATATACTATATACAGGGTGCAGGGCGGTGTAATACCCCCGTATATACTATATACAAGGTGCAGGGCGGTGTAATACCCCCGTATATACTATATACAAGGTGCAGGGCGGTGTAATACCCCCGTATATACTATATACAAGGTGCAGGGCGGTGTAATACCCCCGTATATACTATATACAAGGTGCAGGGCGGTGTAATACCCCCGTATATACTATATACAAGGTGCAGGGCGGTGTAATACCCCCGTATATACTATATACAAGGTGCAGGGCGGTGTAATACCCCCGTATATACTATATACAAGGTGCAGGGCGGTGTAATACCCCCGTATATACTATATACAGGGTGCAGGGCGGTGTAATACCCCCATATATACTATATACAGGGTGCAGGGCGGTGTAATACCCCCATATATACTATATACAGGGTGCAGGGCGGTGTAATACCCCCCTTATTATTATTTCATAATAATAATACATTTTATTTCTATAGCGCCGACATATTCCGCAGCACTTTACATTTCAGAGGGGATTTGTACAGACGATAGACATTACAGCATAACAATAATCACATAGATCATAACAGATACCAAGAGGAGTGAGGGCCCTGCTCGCAAGCTTACAGTCTATGAGGAAAGAGGGAGACACGAAAGGTGGGTGGTAACAGTTGCCCTGATTGTATGGACCAGCCATAATGTTAAGTGTGTAACAGTACAGACACAGAGGGCTAATGGAGGCATAAAGCATGTGGGAACATGATGCAGGGAACCTGGTTATGGTAAAACTTTTGGCTGTGCCACACAGGGATAGGTTAGGTTAATGTGTTGAGGCGATAGGCCAGTCTGAATAAATGCGTTTTCAGGGCACGCTTAAAATTGTGGGGATTGGGGACTAATCGTATTGACCTGGGAAGTGCATTCCAAAGAATTGGCGCGGCACGTGTAAAGTCTTGGAGACGGGAGTGGGAGGTTCTGACTATTGAGGATACTAACCTCAGGTCATCAGCAGAACGGAGGGCGCGGGTAGGGTGGTATACTGAAACAAGGGAGGAGATGTAGGGTGGTGCTGAGCCATGGAGGGCTTTGTGGGTGAGGGTAATAAGTTTAGACTGAATTCTGGAGTGGATGGGTAGCCAGTGTAATGACTGGCACAAGGTAGAGGCATCAGTGTAACGATTGGTGAGGAATATGATCCTGGCTGCAGCATTCAAGACAGATTGGAGAGGGGAGAGTTTGGTAAGAGGGAGACCGATTAGAAGAGAGTTACAATAGTCCAGACGAGAATGAATAAGAGAAACAGTAAGAGTTTTTGCAGAGTCAAAAGTAAGAAAAGGTCGAATTCTAGAAATGTTTTTGAGGTGCAGATGACAAGAGCGAGCCAGTGATCGGATGTGGGGGGCAAAGGAAAGCTCGGAATCAAGTATGACCCCAAGACAGCGGGCCTGTTGCTGGGGAGTAATAGTGGAACCACAGACGGAAATGGCAATGTCGGGTATAGGTACATTAGTAGATGGAGGAAACACAAGGAGTTCAGTCTTTGACAGGTTCAGTTTCAGATATAGTGAGGACATGATATTAGACACAGCGTTTAGACAATCGCCAGTGTTTTCTAGAAAGGCTGGCGTGATGTCAGGAGAAGAAGCGTATAATTGGGTGTCATCAGCATAGAGATGGTACTGGAAACCAAATCTACCGATTGTTTGACCAATAGGGGCAGTGTACAAGGAGGAGAGGAGGGGGCCTAGAACCGATCCTTGGGGGACCCCAACAGTAAGGGGAAGATGAGAGGAGGAGGAACCGGCAAAAGAAACAGTAAAGGAGCGGTCGGAGAGATAGGAGGAGAACCAGGAGAGAACGGTGTCCTTGAGGCCAATGGAACGGAGCATAGTGAGGAGGAGCTGATGATCCACAGTGTCGAATGCTGCAGAGAGATCCAAGAGAATTAGCATGGAGTAATGACCATTTGATTTAGCTGTTAGCAGATCATTAGAGACTTTAGTGAGGGCAGTTTCAGTGGAGTGTAAAGAGCGGAAACCGGATTGGAGAGGGTCGAGAACAGAGTTTTCTGAGAGATAGCGGATAAGACGGGAGTGGACCAGGCGTTCCAGGAGTTTAGAGATGAAGGGAAGATTAGAGACAGGTCTATAGTTAGCGGCACAGTTTTGGTCGAGGGATGGTTTTTTAAGTAGTGGATGTATGATGGCATGCTTAAATGAGGAGGGAAAAATACCAGAAGAGAGAGAGAGGTTAAATATTTTAGTTAGGTGAGGGGTGACAGCAGGGGAAAGGGACTGGAGGAGATGTGACGGAAATGGGTCACTGGTGCAAGTAGTTGGGCGAGAAGATGCAAGGAGCCTGCTTCTTCTTCTGTGACTGGTTCAAAATCAGAGAGTGAGTTAGATGCAGTGGGGGAGGGAGGACAGTGCATGGTATGAGGGGATTTGGAGATAATTTCCTGTCGGATCTGGTCAATTTTTTCTTTGAAGTAATTGGCCAGATCGTCAGCTCGGAGCTCCGTGGTTGGGGCCTGTACTCTTGGATTGAGTAGGGAATGAAAAGTGTCAAAGAGACGTTTCGGGTTATTGGCCAGTGAGGTGATGAGGGTGTTGAAATAGGTTTGTTTGGAGAGGTGAAGGGCAGTGTTGTATGTTCTAAGCATAAACTTAAAATGGATGAAATCTTCGTGTAGATTGGATTTTCTCCACAGACGTTCGGCGCACCTGGAGCACCGCTGCAGGAAACGTGTTTGCACCGTGTGCCAGGGTTGTCGCCGTCTGCGTTGTGGTGTTCTATTTATAGGGGGTGCAAATTCATCCAGGGCACTTTGAAGTGTTTCATTGTAATGCTTCAATGCAGAATCAGGACATGAGAGGGAGGAGATGGGGCCAATGAAGACTGCAAGTTCTTCAGAAGTTTCTGGGTGTTAATGGCCTGTGTGTTTCTATAAGTCTGGACAGTGGGGGTGACCTGAGCAGCCTGGCAGTTCTTGATAGAGAATGAAAGAAGATTGTGGTCAGAGAGCGGGAGAGGGGAGTTTGTGAAATCATCCACTGCACAAAGCCGAGAGAAGACCAAGTCGAGGGAGTTTCCGTCTTCATGCGTTGGAGAATTAGTAAGCTGCGAAAGGCCAAACGAGGAGGTTAGAGATAAAAGGTGAGTAGCAGATGGTGAGAGGGGAAGAGCAATGGGGATGTTGAAATCACCCATGATGAGGGTAGGGATGTCACAGGAGAGAAAATGTGGAAGCCAAGTGGCAAAATGATCCAGGAACTGATGGGAGGGGCCGGGAGGACGATACACCACCGCCACTCGCATGGAGAAGGGGGTGTAGAGTCTGACGGCATGTATCTCAAAGGAAGGGAAGACTAGTGAGGGTACTTGAGGGATAACCTGAAATGTACATTTTGGTGATAGGAGCAGACCAACGCCTCCACCAGCTCTATTGTCTGATCTTGGGGTATGAGAGAAGTGTAGCCCCCCGTATGAAAGAGCAGCAGCAGCGGTAGTATCTGACTGCTGGATCCAGGTTTCAGTAAGAGCCAGAAGGTTAAGAGAATTAGAAAGGAAGAAGTCATGAATGAAGGAGAGTTTGTTACACACTGAGCGAGAATTCCAAAGTGCACAATTAAGAGAGACAGATGGCATGCAGGGAATATTAATAAGATTAGAGGGGTTACTGAGTGTAGCAGTGGGGGGGTTTGACTTTCTGTAATATGGGGGACCAGGGTTGGGAGCAATGTCTCCTGCGACTAGGAGAAGGAGGATAGAAAGAGTGAGCAGATGGTTAAGTGATTTGTGAGAGCGTCTCTGATGTTGAATGGTGGGACTGGCTGGATCTGTGCAATTTAACAATGTGAAAAGAGCATGAGTGCTATACAAAGGAGAGGAAAGAAGAGAGGGGCCGATATGGATGGAGTGTGGTGAGTTAATGCCAGGGCGGTGGATGTGTGTGAATGCAGCGGCAAGGATATACATTACACAAATGCATATGGTATATATTTGTTGTCCTCCAAATGTACAGGTAGTAGATGTATATAAATGTCTTACCTGCCTCCTGCCCTGTCTCCCTGCCATGTTATAACTGCCAGAAGTACTTTGATACATGTACTTCGATTACATGTGCATAAATGCCACCCCTGCATAAATGCTCCCCCTAGCTAGGTCTGAATATATAGGAGGTTGAGGCTAAGTTTTTTTTTTTTTTTTTTTTTTTTTTTGTGGCTCTCTCTCTTCTCGTTAATCAATCACACTAAATTGAGACACAAGGACCCAATAAAATGTTGTGGTCAAATAAACACATGTCCAGCACTACATGGATCATAAAGCACTTTGAAAAGTTTCTTGACCTCACAACATAAGGGGACAAGCAGAGTAAGTTGAAAAAACTATATACCAGATATATGCTTGCAGACTTGAAAACACATAGATAGCATTCAGGATTAACTGCTTGCTGACATTGAATGGAGACACAGGAGTGGATTCAGAGCAGAGATTGGAAAAGCTGGTTACCTGTATGAAGAGAATAGAGATGCGTGTCACATTCATCCATGTTATAACTGCCAGAAGTACTTTGATACATGTACTTAGATTACATGTGCATAAATGCCACCCCTGCAAGGCGTATATATGGCGGTGTAATACCCCCATATATACTGTATACAGGGTGCAGGGCGGTGTAATACCCCCGTATATACTATATACAGGGTGCAGGGCGGTGTAATACCCCATATACACTATATACAGGGTGGAGGGCGGTGTAATACCCCCATATATACTATATACAGGGTGCAGGGCGGTGTAATACCCCCGTATATACTGTATACAGGGTGCAGGGCGGTGTAATACCCCCGTATATACTATATACAAGGTGCAGGGCGGTGTAATACCCCATATACACTATATACAGGGTGCAGGGCGGTGTAATACCCCCGTATATACTGTATACAGGGTGCAGGGCGGTGTAATACCCCCGTATATACTATATACAGGGTGCAGGGCAGTGTAATACCCCCGTATATACTATATACAGGGTGCAGGGCGGTGTAATACCCCCGTATATACTGTATACAGGGTGCAGGGCGGTGTAATACCCCCATATATACTATATACAGGGTGCAGGGCGGTGTAATACCCCCGTATATACTGTATACAGGGTGCAGGGCGGTGTAATACCCCCGTATATACTATATACAGGGTGCAGGGCAGTGTAATACCCCCGTATATACTGTATACAGGGTGCAGGGCGGTGTAATACCCCCGTATATACTGTATACAGGGTGCAGGGCGGTGTAATACCCCCATATATACTATATACAGGGTGCAGGGCGGTGTAATACCCCCGTATATACTATATACAGGGTGCAGGGCGGTGTAATACCCCCATATATACTGTATACAGGGTGCACGGCGGTGTAATACCCCATATATACTAAATACAGGGTGCAGGGCGGTGTAATACCCCATATACACTATATACAGGGTATGGGGCTGTGTATATTTATATAGCGCCATTAATTCCATGGTGCTGTACATGAGAAGGGGTTACATACAAAGTTATAGATATCGGTAACAGTAAACAGATTTACAATGACAGACTGGTACAGAGGGGAGGGGACCCTGTCCTTGCGAACTTACATTCTACGGGAGAGTGGGGAAGAGATAGAAGGTCGGGGGTGCAGCAGCTCTGGTGGTGATGAGGCAGCAGCTCTGGTGGTGATGAGGCGGCAGAATGGTCATTGCGGGCTATAAGCTTTCCTGAAAAGATGGGTTTTCAGGTTCCGTCTGACGGCTCCGAGGGTGGTGGATAATCGGACGTGTAGAGGCATGGAATTCCAGAGCATATGGGATATTCGGGAGAAATCTTGGAGGTGGTTGTGTGAGGAACAAAGAAGTGTGGCGGAGAGTAGGAGGTCTTGGGAGGATCGAAGATTACGTGAGGGAAGGTATCGGGAGATTAGTTCAGAGATATAGGGAGGGGAAAGGTTGTGGAAGGCTTTGTAGATCAGTGTTAGTAGTTTGAACTGGATTCATTGGGGAATTGGGAGCCAGTGGAGGGATTTGCAAAGGGGAGAGACAGGGGAGTAGCGAGGAGAGAGGTGGATTAGTCGGGCAGCAGAATTGAGAGTTAGCAGGAAGGCCACAGAGGAGGGTGTTGCAGTAATCAAGGCGGGAGTTGATGAGGGCATGTACAAGGGTTTTAGAAGATTGAGGGCTGAGGAAGGGACGGATTCTGGAAAGATTTTTGAGTTGGAGGTGGCAAGAGTTTGGACGTGTGGTTTGAAGGACAGGGCAGAGTCGAGAGTTAAGCTGGAGTCACACACAGACAGCTTCACCAGCGATCAGCACAGCGACGCCGAGCGCCTGGCGAGCTGGTGAATAAGGTACACATCGGGTATCTAAGGGGCGTGTGTCCCTTAGATACCCGATGTGTACGTTAGTTACCAGCTGATCGCTGGTCTCCTGCCTGTCACACGCAGCGATGCGTGCTGGCCAGCAGGAGACCAGCGACCAAAAAAATGTCCAGGGCTTTCCTACAGCGATACCGGCAGGGGGGCCGGTCGCTGATCGCTGTCACAGCGATCTCGCTGGTGAGATCGCTGTTGCATCACAAATCTTGTGGCTTAGCATCGATCTCGCTAGCGAGATCACTATGTGTGACGGGGCCCTTACTCCGAGGCAGCGGATTTCAGGTGCAGGAGAGCGCGTGATGCCGTTTACCAAAATAGATAAATCGGGTAGGGAAGATACGTGAGATGGAGGAAAGATAATGAGTTCAGTTTTGTCTACATTGAGTTTTAGGAAACAAGAGGTGAAAAAGGAGGATATGGCTGATAGATACTCTGGGATTCTGGAGAGCAGAGGTGACATCTGGGCCAGAGAGGTAGATCTGAGTGCCGCCCGCATACAGGTGGTACTGGAAGCCATGGGACTTTGAGTTGTCCTAGGCCAAGGGTATAGATGGGGGTGGGGGGGGGAAGTAGGGGCTCCAAGACCAAGCCTTGAGGGACTCCAACAGAGAGAGGGCGGGATGAGGAGGGAGTGGGATACGCTGAATGTATAATCGGAAAGGTAAGAGGTAATCCAGGACAAGGCGAGGTCTTTGATGCAAAGGGAAGAAAGAATCTGTAGCAGTAGGCAGTGATCGTCTGTGTCGAAGGCAGAGGACAGGTCGAGAAGGAGGAGGATGGAGAACTGTCTGTCAGCTTTGGCTGTGAGTAAGTCACTAGTTATTTTGGTCGGCAAAAGGAAGGAAAGGTTGCGGGAGGTAAAGAGGTCGTGGATCACGTGGAGCTTGTTGCAGACGGAGCGAGCATTCCAAAGTGCTCCAGAGACAGGGATTGGGAGGGTGGGGGTCAGTGGCATAGGTTTTAAGTGTGAGCGATTGTGGTAGTTTCTCTTAGTGTGACAGGTCACAGGATAGGGGAGGAGGATGGGGCAGGAGGACAGGTCACAGGATAGGGGAGGAGGACAGGTCACAGGATAGGGGAGGAGGATGGGGCAGGAGGACAGGTCACAGGATAGGGGAGGAGGACAGGTCACAGGATAGGGGAGGAGGATGGGGCAGGAGGACAGGTCACAGGATAGGGGAGGAGGACAGGTCACAGGATAGGGGAGGAGGATGGGGCAGGAGGACAGGTCACAGGATAGGGGAGGAGGACAGGTCACAGGATAGGGGAGGAGGATGGGGCAGGAGGACAGGTCACAGGATAGGGGAGGAGGACAGGTCACAGGATAGGGAAGGAGGATGGGGCAGGAGGACAGGTCACAGGATAGGGGAGGAGGATGGGGCAGGAGGACAGGTCACAGGATAGGGGAGGAGGACAGGTCACAGCAGGGAGTAACTTACAGATTGCAGTTAATAGGACATTTGACTAGCATCAAAGCTGGAGAAAGGCAGAATAAGATGGAAGGATGACACTAGGTGTGAGGAGCACGGACCTATCAATAAGCATACAGTAAGTTTGAAGTATGATACATGGAATTAAAGTGTGGGAAAAAAGCAGCAGCGTACCTGTTAAAACAGAGGAAGGGGAGCCCATGGGGTTCTGGGGTGCAGTGGGTATTCTGGATTAAGAGCGAGGTCAGACGTACCAGATAAGGCGTTGTTACCTCCATATATACAGTGTGCAGGGCGGTGTGACCCCTCCATATATACAGTGTGCAGGGCGGTGTGACCCCTCCGTATATACAGTGTGCAGGGCGGTGTGACCCCTCCGTATATACAGTGTGCAGGGCGGTGTGACCCCTCCGTATATACAGTGTGCAGTGCGGTGTGACCCCTCCGTATATACAGTGTGCAGGGCGGTGTGACCCCTCCGTATATACAGTGTGCAGGGCGGTGTGACCCCCTCCATATATACAGTGTGCAGGGCGGTGTGACCCCCTCCATATATACAGTGTGCAGGGCGGTGTGACCCCCTCCATATATACAGTGTGCAGGGCGGTGTGACCCCTCCGTATATACAGTGTGCAGGGCGGTGTGACCCCTCCGTATATACAGTGTGCAGGGCGGTGTGACCCCCTCCATATATACAGTGTGCAGGGCGGTGTGACCCCCTCCATATATACAGTGTGCAGGGCGGTGTGACCCCCTCCATATATACAGTGTGCAGGGCGGTGTGACCCCTCCGTATATACAGTGTGCAGGGCGGTGTGACCCCTCCGTATATACAGTGTGCAGGGCGGTGTGACCCCTCCGTATATACAGTGTGCAGGGCGGTGTGACCCCTCCGTATATACAGTGTGCAGGGCGGTGTGACCCCCTCCATATATACAGTGTGCAGGGCGGTGTGACCCCCTCCATATATACAGTGTGCAGGGCGGTGTGACCCCTCCGTATATACAGTGTGCAGGGCGGTGTGACCCCTCCGTATATACAGTGTGCAGGGCGGTGTGACCCCTCCGTATATACAGCGTGCAGGGCGGCGTGACCCCTCCGTATATACGGCGTGCGGGGCGGCGTGACCCCCTCCGTATATACGGCGTGCGGGGCGGCGTGACCCCCTCCGTATATACGGCGTGCGGGGCGGCGTGACCCCCTCCGTATATACGGCGTGCGGGGCGGCGTGACCCCCTCCGTATATACGGCGTGCGGGGCGGCGTGACCCCCTCCGTATATACGGCGTGCGGGGCGGCGTGACCCCCTCCGTATATACGGCGTGCGGGGCGGCGTGACCCCCTCCGTATATACGGCGTGCGGGGCGGCGTGACCCCCTCCGTATATACGGCGTGCGGGGCGGCGTGACCCCCTCCGTATATACGGCGTGCGGGGCGGCGTGAGCCCCTCCGTATATACGGCGTGCGGGGCGGCGTGACCCCCTCCGTATATACGGCGTGCGGGGCGGCGTGACCCCCTCCGTATATACGGCGTGCGGGGCGGCGTGACCCCCTCCGTATATACGGCGTGCGGGGCGGCGTGACCCCCTCCGTATATACGGCGTGCGGGGCGGCGTGACCCCCTCCGTGTATACGGCGTGCGGGGCGGCGTGACCCCTCTATATATACGGCCTGCCTATATCCTGGGCCTCTCTTCCTGATGTTCTGTGTTGTTTGCCCGGATTCTGGTTTGTCTTGTTGGGTTTTGTTCTTGCCGCCGTCTGTCTGGTCTGAGCCGCGCACTGCGCCTTATGTGTAGGAGGGTGATGACGCGCTGATTGACGCAGGGGGGATTGTCTCCTTCCTACAAAGTGACAGCTGAGCGCTGCTCCGGGGTGCTGCGGGTGATGAGCGGTGCAGCGGTTGAGCAGTGAGCCATTGCTGCCGGTCTGACATTCCCATTCTGTGATGGGGTGTGAAGCCGGGTCCTGGGCACCGTCCTGCCCCGGGGGGTACGGTCTTCCCCCATCCCGGGGTCCTGGCCACTTGTGACTGATGTCTTTCTCCCGCAGGTCCTTCAGTCTTCTCCGCTGACCCCTGAGACGCCGCCATGTTTGACACGTGCGAGTGGAACGAGGAGGGCGATGTCCGGACCCCGAGCCCAGAAATAACGGAGAGGAAATCCTGCTCCCGGGAGAAGGTGCGACATCCACCGGGGTATTCTCACATCTGACTCACAGCACGGGGGGGGAATGATCTGTCCGATCTCAGCCGGGGGTCACGACAATATCTGCTGATCACACGGGCGAGAACGAGTCTGGGGTCACAGTCTACGGGGTCACTCCTACCTGCAGAGACCGCAGCGTGTCTACTCCCCACCTCCAGAGCTGCAGTTACTATACTGCTATTACATCGTGTCCTATCCTCCAGTCACCTCCAGAGCTGCACTCACTAGTCTGCTGTTACATCGTGTCTTATCCTCCAGTCACCTCCAGAGCTGCAGTCACTATTCTGCTATCACATCATGTCTTATCCCCCACTCACCTCCAGAGCTGCACTCACTATTCTGCTATTACATCATGTCTTATCCTCCAGTCACCTCCAGAGCTGCACTCACTATTCTGCTGCTGTCCCTGGATACATTGCCCTCTGTGTAGATGATGTTTATTAGGGGACAGTATACAATAGGTACAATGTGTCATACAATATGTGTCATGTACAGAGTAGAATAAAGAGATTATAAAGTCTCCAAACCGTCCAAAAGGAGAAGGAGAGAAAAGATGAAAGAGGGAATGGAAAAGGGAGACGGTGACGGGATTATCTGTAGAAGCAAACGATGAGGAAAGAACAAACTGTGAGCGGAGGAGGAGGGAGAGGACGGCGGCGGAGGGGCCGCGTCTAGGGGTGCAGCCTCCCTCCTCTAGGGGTGCACCTGGGTGCTGGGTCCTTGCCCTCCATCTCCATTGGTTTTACACTTCTTGGAGGTTTCTTCTCCCGTTTCTATCTGGATCGTTGGCTGTGAAGTTTCTGAATCCTGGAGACTGGTGTAGACAGGGGGCTAGATGTAAAATCGTAGACTCTCCAGAGGGTCCTCGTCTTATTGGCTGTTCTTCTACCCGTCTGTTACGTGTTACGGAACCGCTCAGCACCCAGAATATGTTGTGCAGTTATATGTATGGATAATAGGTGTGACGGGGTATACGACAGAGCAAGAAGGGACAACAGGCCGAGGGACGATCCAACGAGATTTATTAAGGCAGGGAGCATACAACATCAAATATCCATAATGTCCTTGGAGTCCACAATAAGTCCACACAATGGAAACAAATCCGGGCTCCTCACGATAGTCCTTGTGCCAGATGCGATAACAATAATCCTTGCAATAGTCCACAGGATTCCACACAATCCCACGGACGTCACGAGCTGGCCTCAACTCAGTTCGTGACTCCTTCCACCTCCGCACTCAAATCACAACTGATCTTAAAAGAAGAATGTATTGTCAGGGCTCCTGGGATCAGCCCATCTGAAGGGGGGTAGGGGTCACACCTACTATTCAATGGTTTGGTCCATCAGAAGATTCTAGAAATGTAAAGGCCCCGTCACATTAAGCGACTTACCAGCGATCCCGACACCGATATCAAGGTGTCAGGATTGCTGGTAAGTCACTATGTGATCGCTGGTGAGCTGTCACACAAACCGCTTCACGAGCGATCAGCACAGCGATGCCGAGCGCCCGGCATCGCTGGCCATCCCTGTAAAAAATAGAATCAAAATAAAAAATATAGTTATTCTCACCTTCCGACGTCCCGTTCAGCCATCCCGCCTCTCTTCACGCTCCGGTCCCAGTGATCCTTTGCGAGAATGACCGCGAGATGTCAGGGTCTCGAGGGATAACAAAGTCTCGCGGTCATTCGTGCAAAGGATCACTGGGACCGGAGCGTGAAGAGAGGCGGGATGGCTGAACGGGACGTCGGAAGGTGAGAATAACTATATTTTTTATTTTTTTTTATTTTTTACACCTGATTGCTGGTCTCCCGCCTGTCATACACAGCGATGCGTGCTGCCAGCGGGAGACCAGCGACCAAAGAAATGTCCAGAGGTTTCTTTCAGCGATACCGGCAGGGGGGCCGCTCGCTGATCGCTGTCACACACAGCGATCTCGCTGGTGAGATCGCTGTTACGTCACAAAAGTTGTGACCGATCTCGCTACCGAGATCGCTTAGTGTGACAGGGCCTTAAGGGCTCCACTGAGTCTACAGGATGTGTATTAGGTTATCTTCTGCTTAGGAAAACAATAGCCAAAGTTCCACTAGCTGTTGACACAAGCCTAAATTAGATTATGGTCCAGGTACATCACAAGACATTGCAAAGTATTGGGGGAAGGAGACATGGTTAATTTACATCAACTACAACCAGAGGAAAGTTAAATGACATATTATACAAAATACAGGACAGGGCAAAACTACAAATCATGACAATAGGTTCCATGGGAGATGCATGTCCCTAATGCATCAGCCCACAGGCTGCGCCCAGCCGCCCCCCCCACCTTTGTAATTCCCACAGTAAACATCGGCAGGCTCCGGCCACCTGCGGCTATTGTAATGTATGTCTGGCCTGCTGCTTTTCTATTGGCCTTCCCTCTGTATCTGTGTGATATATTCTGTGTCCTGTGAGTAAAGTGTTGTCAGACTGGAAATACATGGAGAAGCAGTGATCTTTTATATTCCCCCATGTAACCAAGGAATTCCAGCCAACGTCATTCATTCAGACTCCAGCCAAAGCAGAGTGGACCTCCGGAAACATGGGGTGGTACTGAAAGAGGTACCCGAGATAGGAAGACCCCGTTACACTGGTGGCAGACAGCGGGATTTGATACCCCTTCTACAGGAGAAAAAGGAATGAATGGAAAACAACTACCAGAAGTTAAAGAGGACTACATTAAAAGATCTGGTGGAAGCCCGAGGGTTGATCGCCAGCAACAAAACAAAAGCGGATTTGATAGCAGCCATCATGGAACACGACAGTGCAGCGCCCCCCAATGTGAACGTGGAGGAGACCAAATTCCAGAGGGAGGTAAAGAACAGACTGGCATTCTATGGCCCAAACCCTGCGGTAGAGATCATACGAAAGGTGATGGCTGATGTGCGTACTGATCTGAAGGAAAAGATGGCCGAGCGGACCAGGATAGAGCTGGCCAAGATGGAGATGGCAGAGCGGAGAGAGGAGAGTCAGCGAGCAGGGGGAGCTCTGGCCTTCGACCAGGTACCTTCAACAGTAAGCCACAAAAAGATCCAGTATCATGCCTTCCGACAGTTGGGGGAGGCAGAAGAAGACATTAATGGCTTTCTGCAGGACTTTGAGCGGCAGTGTGCCCTTCATCAAGTAAAGCCGGAGGAACAGGTTCAGATTCTTGCCAGCAAGCTGACAGGCCGGGCAGTGGACGCCTATCGCACGGTACCTGATGAGGACTGTATGGACTATGAGCGGATCAAAGAAGTGATCTTGGCCCGGTATGCGCTGACACCAGAGGCATACTGCCAAAAGTTCCGTGGACTTATAAAACGCGTAACCGATACCCACGCTGAATGGGCCTGTAAATTACGGCGGTCACTGCTACAGTGGGTACAAGGGAGCCAAGCAACCACTAAGGAGGACGTCCTCCAGCTCTTCCTGTTAGAAAGATTCTTTAATGGACTAAACCCCGACACACAGGAATGGCTTCGGGACAGGCGGCCAACGACTCTGGAGGAAGCCGCTCGTCTGGCCGATGAACATCATGATGCCAGGAGGCCTCAGTTGTCCGGATCAAAGGTGGTTACTAGGGGCCCGCCCATGGACCTGGAGGGCCCCAAACCACCGAAGATTGTAGGGGGACCAGCTAGAAACCCGGCCTACCACAGTCCCTCTGGGGCGCGATGCCACACCTGCTGTCAGCTGGGCCACCTGCAAAGACAATGTCCCAACCGGACTCTGCATACCCAGTGGCCAAAGGCGGGAACAGCTACCTTCAGCCGGGCTGCTGTACACTGCTACCAAGGCGAAGCTGACCCGGCATTGGGGGCTACGACTAACCAAGGGGTGGAAGAGATGGAGGAAGTGCTGCATGAAGTAGACCCCGTGCAGGCAGCCCGGGCAGATAATCGACAACAGCATCGACAGGTCGTGTGGGTTAATGGGAAACGTATGCAGGGACTAAGAGATTCCGGGGCAACTTTGACCCTTGTGAAGCCTCATCTTGTCCGGGACCAAGAGAAGACGGACCGGACAGTGGCAGTCCGTGTAGCAGGGGGAGCTATACATCGACTGCCCACTGCCAGGATTCACCTGAACTGGGGAGTCGGGGATGGCCTTGTTGAGGTCGGCTTGATGGAGGATTTGCCTGCAGACGTCTTGCTGGGAAACGACTTGGGGCCCATGTTGTCTGCATTCTCGGTTGCCCCTCTGGCTGAGACATATCCTGTGACCACCCGGAGACAAGCTCGAGCTGCGGAGGCGGAATCACACTCAGAGGAGGCCCAGGTAAGACATCCCAGCCCTACATGTATCCCCATAGCCAGACACATTTCTTGGGCCACCCCAGCTGAGTTTAAAAGGGAGTTAATTGAGGATCCTTCATTAGAGGGATATCGTGGGAAGGCACAGGAGGGGAGAGGGGTACTGGAAGGGGAACAGTTTGTATGGAAGCAGGGACTCCTCTACTGGATCACAGAGCAGCACCACACAGGGACGAGCCCCACTATAAAACAGCTGGTAGTTCTCAAGAAGTGTAGGCAGGGGCTACTGCGAATCTCTCATGATATACCCTTGGCCGGGCACTTCGGCTTCAGTCGCACCAGGCATCGTCTGACACAAAACTTCTTTTGGCCGGGGGTAACCTATGATGTTCGTCAGTACTGCCAGACCTGTGACAGTTGCCAGCGCATTGGCAAGAGGGGGGACCAATGCAAGGCCAAATTACGCCCCCTCCCCATTGTGGAGGAACCATTTAGCCGAGTAGCGGTCGATCTGATAGGGCCGTTAGCCAAACCCAGTCCGTCAGGGAAAAGGTATATATTGACAGTGGTAGATTATGCCACACGGTATCCAGAGGCGGCTGCATTACCTAACATACTGGCAGAGACGGTGGCGGCCGCCCTGCTCCAGGTTTTCTCACGGATTGGATTTCCTCGGGAGATTATCTCGGACCAGGGTACCCAGTTTACAGCAGAGGTGACCAACCAACTGTGGAAGCTGTGCGGCGTAAAGTCCATTAGAAGCGACCCGTACCACCCGCAATCCAATGGGTTGTGTGAACGCTTTAACGGGACATTAAAACAGCTCATTGGGACTTTTACCAGGACCTACAGGGACTGGGAGAAATTCTTGCCACACCTCCTGTTTGCCTATCGAGAGGTGCCCCAAGAATCCATGGGGTTCTCCCCGTTCGAGCTGGTATACGGGAGACGGGTAAGGGGACCCCTAGACTTAGTGCTAGAACACTGGGAAGGGGAGGGCCTCATAGAAGGGGTACCTATTGTACCCTATGTGCTGGAATTCCGGGACCGCCTACAGGAGCTGACCCAGGCTGTACGTGAGAACATGCAGGTGACCCAGCGGCGCCAGCGCGTATGGTACGATCGGAAGGCCAGAAAGCGCACATGGAAATAGGACAGAAGGTCCTGGTGTTAGAGCCCACTAAGCAGAACAAGTTTCAAGCTGCATTGTATGGGCCCTACCAGGTAGTGGGGAAAATAGCCGACACAACCTATAATGTCGCCGATTGTGACGACCCCATGGTTATCCGCATGTTCCACGTGAATATGCTGAAGCCCTACCAGGAGCGCCCTGAAGAGGTAGTGGCCATCTGTGCACCTGAAGCAGAGGATTTAGCCGGACTTCCCTTGCCGGATGTCTTAGGGGAAAGGACTCAGTCTAAAACATGGGACCAGGTACACTTGGGTGAAGACCTAGGCCCCCGGGAGAGACAGCAGGCGGAGGAGTTGTTGAGGCAGCGACAGAGGATGTTTTCGGGGAGACCAGGGTACACTCGCCTGGCACAACACAGGGTTGAGACCCAGGATCAGCCCCCCTGTGACAAAACCCCTTCCGCGTCCCTGAGTCTGTACGAGAGGGGATGCGACAAGAGATACAAGAGATGTTGCGTTTAGGGATCATTGAAGAGTCAGTCCCTGGGCATCCCCCGTAGTGTTAGTGCCCAAGAAGGATGGGACTACACGGTTTTGTGTAGACTATCGTAAGCTCAATGAGAAAACAGTGACGCATATTCCATGCCGCGTGTGGATGAGTTGTTAGACCGGCTGGCGGGGGCAAAGTATTTGACCACCATCGATCTATGCAAAGGCTACTGGCAGATTCCCCTTAGTCCTGACGCTATTCCCAAGTCGGCATTTGTCACCCCGTTCGGCTTATTCCAGTTTCGAGTTATGCCATTCGGGATGAAGAATGCCCCGGCGACCTTCCAAAGGCTGGCTGTCCGGCTTCTGGATGGTCTCCAGGACTATGCTTGTGCCTACCTGGACGACATCGCCATCTACAGTGCGACATGGGAAGAGCATCTAAATCACCTAGAGACAGTATTGGACAGGATCCACCAGGCCGGAATCACCCTGAACCCAAACAAGTGTCACGTGGGCAAAGCAGAAGTTCAGTATTTAGGGCATTGGGTGGGAAGTGGGAAACAGCGACCAGAACCAGCCAAGATTGAGGCCATAGCCAAATGGCCCACCCTACGCACTAAAACCCAGGTCATGGCGTTTCTAGGGACAGCGGGGTATTACAGGAAATTCTTTCCCAATTACAGCAGCGTAGCCAAGCCCCTCACTTATCTGACCCGTAAGAACCAACCCCGCCAGGTAACCTGGACCCCAGAGTGTGAGGAAGCCTTCCACCAACTAAAGGACGCCCTCACAATACCCCTGTATTGGCCGCACCCGATCCAACTAAACGTTTCCTGGTTCACACAGACTTTTCTATGTTTGGATGGGGGCAGTGCTGAGCCAAGTCGGGCCGGACGGCCAAGAACACCCGGTAGCTTACCTGAGTCGGGAACTACTGCCCCGTGAAGTAAGCTATGCGGCCATCGAGAAGGAGTGCCTGGCGGTAGTATGGGCACTCAAAAAGTTGCAACCATATTTGTATGGACGACAGTTTTCCCTCCTAACGGACCATAATCCCCTAGTCTGGCTTAATCGGGTCTCCGGAGACTACGCCAGATTGCTGCGGTGGAGTTTAGCCCTACAACCTCTGGACTTCACCATCCACTACAGACCCGGCAAACAAAACGGTAACGCCGATGGACTAAATCGACAAACAGAACTTGTACCAACCCCATAAACTTCGGTCATCCCCAAACCGATCCGTTAAGGATCAGACTGTCTATGCCGATCGCGTCGCTGAAAAGGGGGAGCTGTGTTACGTGTCACAGAACCACTCAGCACCCAGAATATGTTGTGCAGTTATATGTATGTATAATAGGTTCCATGGGAGATGCATGTCCCTAATGCATCAGCCCACAGGCTGCGCCCAGCCGCCCCCCCCCCCCCACCTTTGTAATTCCCACAGTAAACATCGGCAGGCTCCGGCCACCTGCGGCTATTGTAATGTATGTCTGGCCTGCCGCTTTTCTATTGGCCTGCCCTCTGTATCTGTGTGATATATTCTGTGTCCTGTGAGTAAAGTGTTGTCAGACTGGAAATACATGGAGAAGCAGTGATCTTTTATATGCGCCCATGTAACCAAGGAATTCCAGCCAGCGTCCTTCATTCAGACTCCAGCCAAAGCAGAGTGGACCTCCGGAAACACGGGGTGGTACTGAAAGAGGTACCCGAGATAGGAAGACCCCGTTACACCGTCCATGATGGAGGGATTTCCTTGTATCGGTCGAGTATTTTTTGCATTTCTTGAAGTCCCGAGTAATGTTGATCCCTAAGATGCAATGATTTTAGGATCCTCCCAATAATTAGGGAATTCACCTTTCATAGAATATTTTAATTTTGAGTCTCAATGAAATCTTGGAATTTTTGACTTCTCCTCATTAATTTTGTGTTTATGAAGCGAAAGACAAGCATGTCATTAGTATTAGGAGGTCTCCTGTCTCGGGGGAGGCCTCTTCTCGTGGGTTGGATCTGACGAGGTCTACACAAGGCTCCATGGATGACGTGGATAAGATTTGAGATGTTGACCTCCTGTGCCGATGGAAACGTTTAAGTAATGGTTAGTTCCTAGGACTTTGGCTGTGGGATCGCAATTTCCAATGTGTCCTTCACATCTGAGCTTTCATGCCGTCCTATAAATCCAGTTCTATGAAAAGCTTTTTCAGCGTCTACTGAGGACAGAAGAATGAAGGCCGCTTGTTTTCCTGAATGATCGATATTGGGCTGATGAACCTTCTAGTGTTGGAGGAGGGTTGTCCACAAGTCCTATTAGATCGGAGGGTGAGAATGTGGCTACATTGTCTCCGATCTCTGTGTTACATCTGTGTTCAGCAGAGAGGGCGATAAATGTGTGAATTCTGGGTTACCGTCCGGTTTAGGGGCGGCCATGATGTGGGCACGTAGGGATTCCTCTGAATTGGCGGCAGCCTCACAGCGACAGTGCTGACATTAAATTCTGGTGATATTCAGAGATTACCGGCCTTCAATTCTCAGATTGTGAAGATCTCGTCTTTATTGACGGCAGATTTAAAAAGTTGTTTTATTTGTATGAAGTTGGGGAAGAATAACCCGAGAAAGAAACGTCATCTCCTCTCTAGGTTGCGGGCTGATTGGGTCGCCTGTCACCTTATGTAGGGGGGTGTTATGTGTACTAATAAGGGAGGGCAGTGGAAGAGTCGCCAATTTTATGGCTTTCGCTCCTGGTTTTATGTCGGGGTCTTTTATTCATTAGCTGTTATTATAAGGAAAATATTTGTCTTGAAATCTTGATCATTTTACCATGATCCTTTAATAAAAGGGATTTAAATTGTGATCTTGTTTTCATAAGGAGTGTGTGCGCGATGACGGTTATGTTGTGGTTGGTTTTTCTTTCGTATTTTATTGGAATCTCTAGGATGTTTCCTAATATGGATGAGTTTCTCCTGGATTCCGGCCTTGTGGCATCGCACAAGCTGAAGGTGCAGAACGTCACTTACTGTATTGATCAGTGGCTTTGTCCATTGTTTATAGGGAGGACAATTTACAAGACTTGCCCTTTATTCCCAAGGACGGCTTATAGGGAGGGCAATTTACGAGACTTGCCCCTCCATTCCCGAGGATGGCTTATAGGGAGGGCAATTTACAAGACTTGCCCTTCATTCCCAAGGACGGCTTATTGGGAGGGCAATTTACGAGACTTGCCCCTCCATTCCCGAGGACGGCTTATAGGGAGGACAATTTACAAGACTTGCCCTTTATTCCCGAGGACGGCTTATAGGGAGGGCAATTTACGAGACTTGCCCTTCATTCCCAAGGACGGCTTATAGGGAGGGCAATTTACGAGGCTTGCCCCTCCATTCCCGAGGACGGCTTATATGGAGGGCAATTTACGAGACTTGCCCCTCCATTCCCGAGGACGGCTTATAGGGAGGACAATTTACAAGACTTGCCCTTTATTCCCGAGGACGGCTTATAGGGAGGGCAATTTATGAGACTTGCCCTTCATTCCCAAGGACGGCTTATAGGGAGGGCAATTTACGAGACTTGCCCCTCCATTCCCGAGGACGGCTTATAGGGAGGACAATTTTACGAGACTTGCCCCTCCATTCCCGAGGACGGCTTATAGGGAGGACAATTTTACGAGACTTGCCCTTTATTCCCAAGGACGGCTTATAGGGAGGACAATTTACGAGGCTTGCCCCTCCATTCCCGAGGACGGCTTATAGGGAGGGCAATTTACGAGACTTGCCCCTCCATTCCCGAGGACGGCTTATAGGGAGGACAATTTTACGAGACTTGCCCCTCCATTCCCGAGGACGGCTTATAGGGAGGACAATTTTACGAGACTTGCCCCTCCATTCCCGAGGACGGCTTATAGGGAGGACAATTTTACGAGACTTGCCCTTTATTCCCAAGGACGGCTTATAGGGAGGACAATTTACGAGGCTTGCCCCTCCATTCCCGAGGACGGCTTATAGGGAGGGCAATTTACGAGACTTGCCCCTCCATTCCCGAGGACGGCTTATAGGGAGGACAATTTTACGAGACTTGCCCCTCCATTCCCGAGGACGGCTTATAGGGAGGACAATTTTACGAGACTTGCCCCTCCATTCCCGAGGACGGCTTATAGGGAGGGCAATTTACTTTACAAGACTTGCCCTTTATTCCCGAGGACGGCTTATAGGGAGGGCAATTTACGAGACTTGCCCCTCCATTCCCGAGGACGGCTTATAGGGAGGGCAATTTACGAGACTTGCTCCTCCATTCCCGAGGACGGCTTATAGGGAGGACAATTTACGAGGCTTGCCCCTCCATTCCCGAGGACGGCTTATAGGGAGGACAGTTTCCAAGACTTGCCCTTCATTCCCGAGGACGACTTATAGGGAGGTCAATTTATGAGACTTGCCCCTCCATTCCCGAGGACGGCTTATATGGAGGGCAATTTACGAGACTTGCTCCTCCATTCCCGAGGACGGCTTATAGGGAGGACAATTTACGAGGCTTGCCCCTCCATTCCCGAGGACGGCTTATAGGGAGGACAATTTCCAAGACTTGCCCTTCATTCCTGAGGACGACTTATAGGGAGGGCAATTTACGAGACTTGCCCCTCCATTCCCGAGGACGGCTTATAGGGAGGGCAATTTACGAGGCTTGCCCCTCCATTCCCGAGGACGGCTTATAGGGAGGGCAATTTACGAGGCTTGCCCCTCCATTCCCGAGGACGGCTTATAGGGAGGACAATTTCCAAGACTTGCCCTTCATTCCCGAGGACGACTTATAGGGAGGGCAATTTACGAGACTTGCCCCTCCATTCCCGAGGACGGCTTATAGGGAGGGCAATTTACGAGGCTTGCCCCTCCATTCCCGAGGACGGCTTATAGGGAGGACAATTTACGAGACTTGCTCCTCCATTCCCGAGGACGGCTTATAGGGAGGACAATTTACGAGGCTTGCCCCTCCATTCCCGAGGACGGCTTATAGGGAGGACAATTTCCAAGACTTGCCCTTCATTCCCGAGGACGACTTATAGGGAGGGCAATTTACGAGACTTGCCCCTCCATTCCCGAGGACGGCTTATAGGGAGGACAATTTACGAGACTTGCTCCTCCATTCCCGAGGACGGCTTATAGGGAGGACAATTTACGAGGCTTGCCCCTCCATTCCCGAGGACGGCTTATAGGGAGGACAATTTCCAAGACTTGCCCTTCATTCCCGAGGACGACTTATAGGGAGGGCAATTTACGAGACTTGCCCCTCCATTCCCGAGGACGGCTTATAGGGAGGGCAATTTACGAGGCTTGCCCCTCCATTCCCGAGGACGGCTTATAGGGAGGGCAATTTACGAGACTTGCCCCTCCATTCCCGAGGACGGCTTATAGGGAGGGCAATTTACGAGACTTGCCCCTCCATTCCCGAGGACGGCTTATAGGGAGGGCAATTTACGAGGCTTGCCCCTCCATTCCCGAGGACGGCTTATAGGGAGGGCAATTTACGAGGCTTGCCCCTCCATTCCCGAGGACGGCTTATAGGGAGGGCAATTTACGAGACTTGCCCCACATTCCCGAGGACGGCTTATAGGGAGGATGTTATAGGTCATGGCATGGTCAGACTTTGTAATGTTTCCAATTGTTGCTTCTGAAAATGTTTGAATGGATGATCTATCTGTAAGGTAAGGATCCGGTGGCTTCTGGAGGAAGATCTGTGAAGACTCTGGAGTAAAGGTGAATTCCCTACAGGTAAAATTGAGACAGCGAGAAACCTCCTAAAGTTGTTCCCTATTGATCAGTTATTGAGTGATCCTAACGCATGACCTCGGGATGAGGCTGTAGGGTTACGGCTTCTGTTAGGGGTAGTATTAAAGCCTCCCAAAATAATAAGCGTCCTCTCTGGAATTTGGTAACTTTTTTTTCATTAATTTGTTTACAAAGGTTATTTGTCCCCAATTAGGGCCCGATATTATTCTTAATAATAATACTACTAATATACTGTTATTAATAATGATCTCTTTATATAGTGCCAGCATATTCCGTAGCGCTTTACAGACATTATCATCGCTGTCCCCCATGGGGCTCACAATCTACATTCCCAATCAGTATGTCTTTGGAGTGTGGGAGGAAACCGGAGAACCCGGATGAAACCCACGCAAACACGGGGAGAACATACAAACTCCTGCAGATGTCCTTGGTGGGATTTGAACCCAGGACTCCAGCGCTGCAAGGCTGCAGTGCTAACCACTGAGCCACCGTGCAGCAGTGCTAGCCACCGTGCAGCAGTGCGGACCACTGAGCCACCGTGCAGCAGTGCGGACCACTGAGCCACCGTGCAGCAGTGCAGACCACTGAGCCACCGTGCAGCAGTGCAGACCACTGAGCCACCGTGCAGCAGTGCAGACCACTGAGCCACCGTGCAGCAGTGCGGACCACTGAGCCACCGTGCAGCAGTGCGGACCACTGAGCCACCGTGCAGCAGTGCGGACCACTGAGCCACCGTGCAGCAGTGCGGACCACTGAGCCACCGTGCAGCAGTGCGGACCACTGAGCCACCGTGCAGCAGTGCGGACCACTGAGCCACCGTGCAGCAGTGCGGACCACTGAGCCACCGTGCAGCAGTGCAGACCACTGAGCCACCGTGCAGCAGTGCAGACCACTGAGCCACCGTGCAGCAGTGCAGACCACTGAGCCACCGTGCAGCAGTGCAGACCACTGAGCCACCGTGCAGCAGTGCAGGCCACATTATTCTGTGTCTTTAGTGGATTCCAGTTCACAGATTAGTTTATGACTCTCCCGTTGGGATCAGTAACTTCATTTATGAATTGGAAAGAAATGCAGTCTCTCATAGCCGTGAATACTCCGACTTTTAGATGGAGGGGGAAGATCTAAAAGGATGTGGGAAAAACTTATGACTGAATTTTTTTCTCTACAAATTTAGTTTCTTGGCGATAACATCTGCGTGTGACCCCACAGCGTCTGCCGGAGATTCTCGCTGTGGACTATGAAGCCCTTTGACATTTACGGACACAAATTAAGGACATATTAAACAATGTAATTTTGTTACTTTGTAACCAGCACAAGTTGTGGAAGTATTTCTTTTAGAATCGCGAGTTATATCCATGCAGGTTATACACACTAACTTCTACAAACCAAGAAAAACATAAGAGATCTCCGTCATTGACACTTCTCAGATTGACTGACTGAGCTTGGGGTAAAATTCCCAAACACCTCACCCAAAAACAGGGGCACAATGAGCTGCAATGGAAGCCTTGACACGAGGAGGTGTGAGAATAGTAACAATCCCCATTCTAAAGACACAAACCTGGAACATGCCACCAGTTTACCCGTAACCTTCCTGGGCGTCTTCTCGGGAAAGCTCCAACGTTCCTTGAGATCCGTTATTCAGTAGGTTTTCTGGTTGAAGATCAATCGTTTACCTGGGAAACCCCATCTGGGTGGGAGATTTTTCCTCCTAAGGATTGTGGTTATGTCAGTGAAGGATTTTCTTAGTCTCTTTGGAAATGTGCAGGAGATTCCTAACCGAATCATGGGGGTTGGGAGGTTGTTTGCGATCTCGTAGATATCCTAATAATTTTTGCTGCATTGCACTCTGGAAGCGGTCGGCCTCGGTGTCCCTGCGCTGTCGGTGCGGTCTATGACTGTCGGGTAATAGCAGTATCGCTCTCCTCCCCATGTCACCAGGTGAATACCAGCAGAAAGAAGCATCTGAAGAGAAATCACCGACTCCTGGAGGTTCTCCGCACCCTCAGCGCCCCCAGTTCTCTGCACCCTGACCTTCCGACTGCCCCAGACGCCACAACTCCAAAGAAACAGAAGACTCCTGCGCCAGGTCTGATCAGTGGAGCAGTGTCACCAAGAGGGCCAGTGTTACTGCTCTGGGAGCCTGTACGGGACCACCCTGTTGTATGGGGGACGGGGGAGGTGAAGTGGCCACTCCCTTCTCATAGGGCGGGAGGGGGTGAGGGAGTAGAAACGGCCTGTCCTGTCTCGCAGGGGGGGGGGGGGGATTGTGAGATTGCCGGTCCTGTCTGTGGGGTGGAAGGGGGGTGCAGCGGCCGGTCCTGTCTCAGCAGGAGGGGAGGTGAAGTGACCATTTTTGATTTTCTGCAGGCACGTTGCTCTCTGAAGATGCCCCCAGAACTGAGCTAACCCCAGTATCTGAAGAGCGACTGAGCCGCCAACAGTGGAGGAACAAGATAAAGAATAAGAGGAGGAATCGAAACAAGTTCAAGGTCGTGTCAGTGACAGCAGAGGAAACGGAGGGGAACGCTGGTGGAGATGGGAGAGCAGAGGCCTCAGCAGCTCAAAACAAGAGTTCCCAAAGTCAGGGAAGCAAGAAACCCAAATCCCATCAGTTCCTAGGGAAGAGGCAAGGACTTGTGTCTAGGAAAGGAGGTGAGGAAGACACTTTGTGCCCCAAGAGGAGCTCTGTGAAGAATCAGGTGCCTAAGTCACAGCTTCTGACAGCGGGTGAGTGGAGGACCACCGGAAATGCTCTGGCACCAAGTCACCCCACTGCCCCCAAGCAGCAAGTGACCCCTCAAGATCGAGCCCGACTGCAAAAACTGAAGAAGATAATGCAGCGTGAGACCACAGAGACCCCCAGTGAGGAAGACCTCCATGGAGCCAAGAGTAAAGAGGAGCAGTCAGAGACTCATAATAGTGAGGCCATAAGGGACCGATCAGCAGAGCTGCGCTCTCGTATGGAGCAGAGACTAAATTCTGCTCGTTTCCGCTACATCAATCAACAGCTCTACGAGTCGGACAGTCAAGACGCTGCCATCCTCTTCAAGCAGGACCCTGAAGCCTTCACCATCTACCACAGTGGCTTCTCCCAGCAAGTCCAGCGCTGGCCGGTCAACCCCATCACCGAGATCATCAAGTACATTAAGCACAGGTCAGTGCCACCAATATGGTGACTCCTCTTTGTGTAACTTTCTTTTGTGGCGAGAGGTCCCTTGGCTCCCTGACCCGGTGACATGGGGCTAAAACGTCTGAGTGGACTGCTGATAGTGATCGGTTTATCTGCGGTGATTCCTTCCTATCGGCAGCACCCATTGTTCATATACTGATGCAGCACAATGCCAGTCAGCTGCTGCTAAAGCTGAGGATATTGTATTAGAAGCATCCTTCCATGTGAGGTGTCCACCTCTGGTCACTTAAGCATCTGTCGCGAGGCCGCCCTCTCTGTCTGTCGTGAGGCCGCCCTGCTGATTCTCTGCTCTCTTCTAGGCCATCCTCCCTGGTGGTCGCTGATTTCGGTTGTGGAGACGCCCTCCTGGCTCGCAGTGTAAGGAACAGAGTACATTCCTTTGACCTGGTGGCCCTGAATGAGCACGTGACTGTGTGCAACATGGCCAAGGTAAGGGACCTCCCGGCGTGTCTCACTGCCACAGAATAGGTGAGGTTCAGGGAGCGGGTACTGAACGGTTAAGTGTTGAGTCCTGTGACGTCTCATTACGTCTCCAGCGTAACATACACAGAGATTGGACTCTGCACACGGGGTGAGGCTGTCTCTGCTGCCTGCCCGTCTCTGACCATCTCTTTCCTTAGGTGCCGCTGCTGGACGCTTCGGTGGATGTCGCTGTCTTTTGTCTCTCACTGATGGGGAAGAATCTCTCTGATTTTCTACAGGAGGCGAATCGCGTCTTGAAGCCGGAGTGAGTGACTGATGTGTGATGTCAGACTCGTGATGTCATCACCCTGTGGCTGTGTATAAGGCAAGGTCATGGCTGCCATGTTTGTTAGGAGGAGTGTTACTGATAGAACAGAATAAGGATTGGAGCAATGTCCAGTTCATAGTTCTGTCTGTGGAGTGCGACTCAGTGCTACACAGGTAAGCCCTGCATCAGGAGGGAGGGGGCTACACAGGTAAGCCCCGCATCAGGAGGGGGGGGCTACACAGGTAAGCCCCGCGTCAGGAGGGGGGGGCTACACAGGTAAGCCCCGCGTCAGGAGGGGGGGCTACACAGGTAAGCCCTGCGTCAGGAGGGGGGGGGCTACACAGGTAAGCCCTGCGTCAGGAGGGGGGGGGCTACACAGGTGAGCCCCGCGCCAGGAGGGGGGGGCTACACAGGTAAGCCCCGCATCAGGAGGGGGGGGGCTACACAGGTGAGCCCCGCGCCAGGAGGGGGGGGCTACACAGGTAAGCCCCGCATCAGGAGGGGGGGAGGCTACACAGGTAAGCCCCGCATCAGGAGGGGGGGGAGGCTACACAGGTAAGCCCCGCGTCAGGGGGGGGGGCTACACAGGTAAGCCCCGCGTCAGGAGGGGGGGAGGCTACACAGGTAACCCCGCGTCAGGAGGGGGGGGAGGCTACACCGGTAAGCCCCGCGTCAGGAGGGGGGGGAGGCTACACAGGTAAGCCCCGCGTCAGGAGGGGGGGGAGGCTACACAGGTAAGCCCCGCGTCAGGAGGGGGGGGAGGCTACACAGGTAAGCCCCGCGTCAGGAGGGGGGGGAGGCTACACAGGTAAGCCCCGCGTCAGGAGGGGGGGGAGGCTACACAGGTAAGCCCCGCGTCAGGAGGGGGGGGAGGCTACACAGGTAAGCCCCGCGTCGGGGGGGGGGGAGGCTACACAGGTAAGCCCCGCGTCGGGGGGGAGGCTACACAGGTAAGCCCCGTGTCGGGGGGGGGAGGCTACACAGGTAAGCCCCGCGTCAGGAGGGGGGGAGGCTACACAGGTAAGCCCCGCGTCAGGAGGGGGGAGAGGCTACACAGGTAAGCCCCGCGTCGGGAGGGGGGGAGGCTACACAGGTAAGCCCCGCGTCGGGGGGGGGGAGGCTACACAGGTGAGCCCCGCGTCGGGGGGAGGCTACACAGGTAAGCCCCGCGTCAGGAGGGGGAGGGGAGGCTACACTGGTAAGCCCCGCGTCAGGAGGGGGGGGGAGGCTACACTGGTAAGCCCCGCGTCAGGAGGGGGGGGGGAGGCTACACTGGTAAGCCCCGCGTCAGGAGGGGGGGGGCTACACAGGTAAGCCCCGCGTCGGGGGGGGCTACACAGGTAAGCCCCGCGTCGGGGGGGGCTACACAGGTAAGCCCCGCGTCAGGAGGGGGGCTACTTATGTCTTTCTTCTATCTAGCTTTTTTTTGGGTGTTACTTGCCTCATTCTGTCTGGTAACACATTGGTCATGTGAGAGGTTGTTCTGCATTCTCATCTTAGTCTGTTCCCCCAACCATTGTTGTCTCTCAATTTTATTTGTCCCTGCATCCTCTTTGGTTGGGAATGTGGCACTAGTAACAGAGGTAGACAGAGGAGATGTAGGGTGGTGCAGCACTGTGGAGAAGACAGGTAGGTGGTAGGTAGATATGAGGAGGAGATGTAGGGTGGTGCAGCACTGTGAAGAGGATGGGTAGGAGGTAGACAGAGATGAGGAGGGGATGTAGGGTGGTGCAGCACTATGTAAAGGACAGGTAGGTGGTAGACAGAGATGAGGAGGAGAATTAGGGCGGTGCAGCACTGTGGAGAGGACAGGTAGGTGGTAGGCAGAGAAGAGCAAATGTTGTGGGTGATGCAGCACTGTGGAGAGGACAGGTACAGTAGGTGGTATAGTATTTTAGAGTTGGAAGGGGCCTTCAGGGTCATTGTGTCCAACCCCCTACTCAATGCAGAAGTCACTATGCCATCTCAGACAGCCTCTGTTTGAAGACTTCCATTAAGTGAGAACTCGCCAATTCTCGTGGCCGCCTGTTCCTCTCTCTCATTAATCACCCTAACTGTCAAAAAGTTTTTTGTAATATCTAATCTGTATCTTCTCCCTTTCAGTTTTATTCCATTGCTTCCTGTGTTTTCATATGCAAATGAAAATAATGATGATCCCTCTATACTGTGACAGCCCTTCAGATATTTGTAGACCGCTATTAAGTCTCCTCTTAGCCTTCTTTTTTGCAAGCAAACCATTCCCAGATCATTTACCCGTTCCTCGTAGGACATACTTTGCAGTCCACTCACCATCCTGGTCGCTCTTCTCTGAGCTTGTCACAGTATTCCAGATGAGGCCTGACCGCTGACCGAGGAGGAGTAGAGGGGGATAATTACTTCACGTGATCTAGACCCTATGCTTCTCTTAATACATCCTAGAGCTTTGTTTGCCTTTTTTGCACCTGCATCACACTGTTGACTCGTGCAGTCTGTGATCTATTAGTATACCCAAGTCTTTTTCACACGTGCTGTTGCTTAGTTCTATTCCTCCCATTCTAAAGATGTAACTTTCATTTTTCTTGCCTAGATGCATAATCTTGCATTTCTCCCTGTTCTAGAATGGTATTTTAGTCGCTGCACATTGTTTAAGCTTATCTAGGTTCTTCTGGATCCTTTGTCTTCTCTAGTGTTAGTTATCCCTCCTAGCTTTGTAGCGTCTGCAAGTTTGATTAGTTTACCTTCAGTTCCCTTATCTAGATCATTTATAAAAATGTTGAACAACACTGGGACCAGGTCAGAGCCTTGTGGTACCCCACTTGAAACACTCATCCATTTGCATGTGCAACCGTTTATCACCATTCTTTGAGTACGATCACTGAGTCAGTTATCAATCCGCCTAACTGTAGCCTTGTCAATACTTTGGTCATTTTTCAATAAGGATAGTATGAGATACTTTTATCATATGCTTTGCTGAAGTCGAGATATACTATATCTACCACATTTCCCTGATCCACCCAGTCAGTGATTCCATCATAGAAATAAATTAGATTAGTCTGGCATGACTTGTGTGCTACAACCCATGCTGGCTCTGGTTAATTAGCATATGTAAGTACTTGGGTAAGAATACAGTAAGTGCAGTGCTGATGAGGACGGGTAGGTGGTAGACAGAGATGAGGAGTTGTAGGGGTGTTACTTGTTGCCGCAGTTTCTTACCTGCTCTCTTTTTACTCTTTTTACAGTGGGTTGCTACTTGTTGCTGCAGGTTCTGCTCTGCTCTCTTCTTACAGCAGGGTGTTACTTGTTGCAGCAGTCTCATCTGCTCTCTTCTTACAGTGGGGTGTTACTTGTTGCTGCAGTCTCATCTGCTCTCTTCTTACAGTGGGGTGTTACTTGTTGCCACAGTCTCTCATCTGCTCTCTTCTTACAGTGGGGTGTTACTTGTTGCCACAGTCTCTCATCTGCTCTCTTCTTACAGTGGGGTGTTACTTGTTGCCGCAGTCTCATCTGCTCTCTTCTTACAGTAGGGTGTTACTTGTTGCCACAGTCTCTCATCTGCTCTCTTCTTACAGTGGGGTGTTACTTGTTGCCGCAGTCTCATCTGCTCTCTTCTTACAGTGGGGTGTTACTTGTTGCCGCAGTCTCATCTTCTCTCTTCTTACAGTGGGGTGTTACTTGTTGCGGAGGTGAGCAGTCGGTTCGATGATGTCCGTCAGTTCCTTGGTGCGATGTCACACTTGGGCTTTAGAAGTGTCAATAAGGTAACGTTTCCCCCTGGGAATCATCTGTGCAATCTGATCAGTTTTTGTGATTTACTGATCATCAGGTGTCTGGATGATCCTCGATGTGGAGGGCGATGGAGATTATAAATCAGGATATAGAATCCATACAGTGGTGACATAAGGATTGGATGCGTCACCAATATTCTCAGTACAAATCTATTTGTAAAGCTGCTGTTGTCATGAAATTCTCCCCAGATGTCAGTAAAGGCCCCTTTACAGTTAGCGATGCACCTGCGATCCGACCAGCAATACGACCCGGTCAGGATCGCAGGTGCATCGATAAATGATCGCTAGTGAGCTGTCACACAGGCAGATCTCACAGCGATGCAGCAGCGACGCAACGCACGATACTCACCTTTCAGACACAGCGATCCTGACGTCCTCCCGCCCGCCTCCACGCGTCGCTCGACGGCGCAAGCAGGAAGCGCCCGACGAGAAATGGAGCCGGACATTCTCGCGCGATCAGCGATGGACAGCGGGGGAGCCGGTCGGAGGTAAGTATCACACATAGCGATATCGCTAGCACGTCACAAAATCTGTGACGTTATAGCGATATCGCTATGTGTAAAACCCCCTTAACAATCCATCCAATCCACAGAGGAAAGAAATCAGAGATATCCATAACTTATGTGTAATGATGAGGAATGACACCAGGAACAGTACTGAACACAAGAAGAGAGAGCGGAGCAAAACACCCTAGAAAGCCCTGACACCGGCTGAGATCTATCGGTAATAAGAAACCAATCCTGCCACTTAGTGACCAATAATATCAGCAGGTTCATCTGTAAAAAGGTGTCTCGTTTCCCATCATGAGATGTTTCTTCTGTGGCCCCTTGGTAATATCTCATGATGGGTAACATCAGTGTGCTGTCTCAACACCTTTACAACCTTATTGTTGTAAAACATCCTGATGGCATTGGTTACAGAAGTGTTACAGAACCACTCAGCACCCAGAATATGTTGTGCAGTTATATGTATGTATAATAGGTTCCATGGGAGATGCATGTCCCTAATGTATCAGCCCACAGGCTGCGCCCCAGCCGCCCCCCTCCCCCCACCTTTGTAATTCCCACAGTAAATATCTTTTCTATTGGCCTGCCCTCTGTATCTGTGTGATATATTCTGTGTCCTGTGAGTAAAGTGTTGTCAGACTGGAAATACGTGGAGAAGCAGTGATCTTTTATATGCGCCCATGTAACCAAGGAATTCCAGCCAGCGTCATTCATTCAGACTCCAGCCAACGCAGAGCAGACCTCCGAAAATACAGGGTGGTACTGAAAGAGGTACCCGAGATTGGAAGACCCCGTTACAAGAAGAATTTCTAAATTACTGAAGGCTCCAGTGAGCGCTGCTGGGGTTATAATCTTGAGGTGGAAAGATAATTTCACCATAAACTGGACACGACCAGGTGCTCCCTACAAGATTTCACACTGAGGAGGGAGCGTTATCTAAAGACCTGGAATCAGCAGGTACATTTGTTTCACAGAAAACTAATTAATGCAAACAACCTCCATGGCCCGTGCCCACGCTCGCCACGCCGCCTCCATGGCCCGTGCCCACGCTCGCCACGCCGCCTCCATGGCCCGCTCGCCACGCCGCCTCCATGGTCCGTGCCCACGCTCGCCACGCCGCCTCCATGGCCCGCTCGCCACGCCACCTCCATGGCCCGTGCACACGCTCGCCACGCCACCTCCATGGCCCGTGCACACGCTCGCCACGCCGCCTCCATGGCCCATGCGCACGCTCGCCACGCAGTCTCCATGTTCAAGTGCATTTACAGTGTGCACAATAACATTTAAACAAGCTTGTGAAATACTGGGTGAATATAGTCTGGTCAGATGAGACCAAAATCAAATTTTTTGGATGCTATCCGAGAGAAAATGTATGAAAGGAACCAAAGTTCGGAGATGGAGCCACTGAAGCTTCAGGATGTGAGGAAGAATGGCCCAACATCACAGCTGAGCAATGCCTGCGACTAGTTTCTCCATACTGGAGGCGTCTTGAAGCTTCATCACCAACAAAGGCTTTAGTATGAAGTGTTAATTACATGTCAGTAACGTGTTCGATGCACATAATTTATGGAAATCTATAGGGAATTTCTTTCCGGTGTGGATTGGGTAGGATGCCACTGACTTCTGGGCAGAATTTCATGTCAATAACAGCTTTACCAACAGATTTACTTAGAAAATTATAGACGTGTTGGATACTTATTTTACCTGCTGTAAAGGTGCTGCCCTATGGGGAGTAATTACTGGTAAATAGCATGTTTCTTAGATACTGTGGTACTATTTATTACTGGTGGGGATAGTGATTCCCATTATCAGCAGGTGGACGGGATCCGTGTTGGGTGAAGTAATAATTTGGTAATTGCTATTTATTTCTTGTCCCCAGAACACAGAGAATTCGCATTTCTACCTCTTTGAATTCAGTAAGACAGGGCGAGCACGAGATGCGGCAAAGCATCCGGGTCTACAACTGAAGCCATGTCTGTACAAGAAGAGATGAGCGCCAGTCCCTGGTCTGCTCCAGACATCACCTCTGCTGTACAGATGAGCGCCGGTCCCGGGTCTGCTCCAGACATGACCTCTGCTGTACAGCTGAACGCCGGTCCCGGGTCGGCTCCAGACATCACCTCTGCTGTACAGATGAGCGCCGGTCCCGGGTCTGCTCCATACATCACCTCTGCTGTACAGATGAGCGCCGGTCCCGGGTCGGCTCCAGACATCACCTCTGCTGTACAGATGAGCGCCGGTCCCGGGTCGGCTCCAGACATCACCTCTGCTGTACAGATGAGCGCCGGTCCCAGGGTGCTCCAGACATCACCTCTGCTGTACAGATGAGCGCCGGTCCCAGGGTGCTCCAGACATCACCTCTGCTGTACAGATGTGCGCCGGTCCCAGTGTGCTCCAGACATCACCTCTGCTGTACAGATGTGCGCCGGTCCCGGGTCTGCTCCAGACATCACCTCTGCTGTACAGATGAGCCCAGTCCCAGGGTGCTCCAGACATCACCTCTGCTGTACAGATGAGCCCGGTCCCAGGGTGCTCCTCCAGACATCACCTCTGCTGTACAGATGAGCCCGGTCCCAGGGTGCTCCTCCAGACATCACCTCTGCTGTACAGATGAGCCCGGTCCCAGGGTGCTCCTCCAGACATCACCTCTGCTGTACAGATGAGCCCGGTCCCAGGGTGCTCCTCCAGACATCACCTCTGCTGTACAGATGAGTGCCGGTCCAGGGTGCTCTAGATAGCAAAACATCTCTGCTGTACAAAAGACACAGTCATAGGGCTGCTCCAGATATCACATCACCTCTGCTGTACAGCTGAACGCCGGTCCCGGGTCGGCTCCAGACATCACCTCTGCTGTACAGATGAGCGCCGGTCCCGGGTCGGCTCCAGACATCACCTCTGCTGTACAGATGTGCGCCGGTCCCGGGTCGGCTCCAGACATCACCTCTGCTGTACAGATGTGCGCCGGTCCCGGGTCGGCTCCAGACATCACCTCTGCTGTACAGATGAGCGCCGGTCCCGGGTCGGCTCCAGACATCACCTCTGCTGTACAGATGTGCGCCGGTCCCGGGTCTGCTCCAGACATCACCTCTGCTGTACAGATGAGCGCAGGTCCCAGGGTGCTCCAGACATCACCTCTGCTGTAGAGATGAGCGCCGGTCCCGGGTCTGCTCCAGACATCACCTCTGCTGTACAGATGAGCGCCGGTCCCAGGGTGCTCCAGACATCACCTCTGCTGTACAGATGAGCCCAGTCCCAGGGTGCTCCAGACATCACCTCTGCTGTACAGATGAGCGCCGGTCCCAGGGTGCTCCAGACATCACCTCTGCTGTACAGATGAGCGCCGGTCCCGGGTCTGCTCCAGACATCACCTCTGCTGTACAGATGAGCCCGGTCCCAGGGTGCTCCTCCAGACATCACCTCTGCTGTACAGATGAGCCCGGTCCCAGGGTGCTCCTCCAGACATCACCTCTGCTGTACAGATGAGCCCGGTCCCAGGGTGCTCCTCCAGACATCACCTCTGCTGTACAGATGAGCCCGGTCCCAGGGTGCTCCTCCAGACATCACCTCTGCTGTACAGATGAGCCCGGTCCCAGGGTGCTCCTCCAGACATCACCTCTGCTGTACAGATGAGCCCGGTCCCAGGGTGCTCCTCCAGACATCACCTCTGCTGTACAGATGAGCCCGGTCCCAGGGTGCTCCTCCAGACATCACCTCTGCTGTACAGATGAGCCCGGTCTCAGGGTGCTCCTCCAGACATCACCTCTGCTGTACAGATGAGTGCCGGTCCAGGGTGCTCTAGATAGCAAAACATCTCTGCTGTACAAAAGACACGGTCACGGGGCTGCTCCAGATATCACATCACCTCTGCTGTACAGGTGAACGCCGGTCCCGGGTTAGTACAGACATGACATCACCTGTTCTGCACAGATGAGCTCCAGTCACTGGTTTGGTCCAAACATCACATCACCTCTGCTGTATTGATGAGGGGTGGGCCTGGGGCTGCTCTAGAGAGCACATCATCTCTGCTGTACAAAAGACTGCTGGTCACGGGGTTTCTCCAGATGTCACGTTAACTCTGCTGTTCAGTTGAGCAGCGATCTCGGGGTTGCTCTAGACGTCACGTTACCTCTCCTTTTACAGATGAATGCCAGTCCCAGGGTTGTTCCGGAGGTAACGTTATCTCTGTTGTACAAATAAATTATATTTTTGAATTCATATTTTCGTTTGCCAACGGATGCCTTGCGTATCGTCCCGCCCTGCGATTGTGGCTGCCTCGAGCTTTATACTCCCTTATAATCTTATCACCTCACAGTAAACAGGTGTTGATCATCTGAAAAGCCTCCAGGGATTGATCAATTGGTTACCATTCACAACTTACACTATGATAGTGATTACCCGATGCCGGAGGTTACAGGCCGCAGTCCATGAAGTCCCAGGGCCGCTGATGTAATGGGAATAGATAAAACATGGCATATCTGACAATGATCTGTTGCTTCAACGTACAGCACGCTGGGCTTCTGATAATGTACAGGGGAACGTGCCTCATCATACAACACGCTGGGCTTCTGATAATGTACGGGGGAACGTGCCTCATACAGCACGCTGGGCTTCTGATAATGTACAGGGGAACGTGCCTCATCATACAACACGCTGGGCTTCTGATAATGTACGGGGGAACGTGCCTCATCGTACAGCACGCTGGGCTTCTGATAATGTACAGGGGAATGTGCCTCATCGTACAGCACGCTGGGCTTCTGATAATGTACAGGGGAATGTGCCTCATCATACAGCACGCTGGGCTTCTGATAATGTACAGGGGAACGTGCCTCATCATACAGCACGCTGGGCTTCTGATAATGTACAGGGGAACGTGCCTCATCATACAGCACACTGGGCTTCTGATAATGTACAGGGGAACGTGCCTCATCATACAGCACGCTGGGCTTCTGATAATGTACAGGGGAACGTGCCTCATCATACAGCACGCTGGGCTTCTGATAATGTACAGGGGAACGTGCCTCATCATACAGCACACTGGGCTTCTGATAATGTACAGGGGAACGTGCCTCATCATACAGCACGCTGGGCTTCTGATAATGTACAGGGGAATGTGCCTCATCATACAGCACACTGGGCTTCTGATAATGTACAGGGGGAACGTGCCTCATCATACAACACGCTGGGCTTCTGATAATGTACAGGGGAACGTGCCTCATCGTACAGCACGCTGGGCTTCTGATAATGTACAGGGGAATGTGCCTCATCATACAGCACGCTGGGCTTCTGATAATGTACAGGGGAACGTGCCTCATCATACAGCACGCTGGGCTTCTGATAATGTACAGGGGAACGTGCCTCATCGTACAGCACGCTGGGCTTCTGATAATGTACAGGGGAACGTGCCTCATCATACAGCACGCTGGGCTTCTGATAATGTACAGGGGAACGTGCCTCATCATACAGCGTGCTGGGCTTCTGATAATGTACAGGGGAACGTGCCTCATCGTACAGCACGCTGGGCTTCTGATAATGTACAGGGGAACGTGCCTCATCATACAGCACACTGGGCTTCTGATAATGTACAGGGGAACGTGCCTCATCATACAGCACGCTGGGCTTCTGATAATGTACAGGGGAATGTGCCTCATCATACAGCACACTGGGCTTCTGATAATGTACAGGGGGAACGTGCCTCATCATACAACACGCTGGGCTTCTGATAATGTACAGGGGAACGTGCCTCATCGTACAGCACGCTGGGCTTCTGATAATGTACAGGGGAATGTGCCTCATCATACAGCACGCTGGGCTTCTGATAATGTACAGGGGAACGTGCCTCATCATACAGCACGCTGGGCTTCTGATAATGTACAGGGGAACGTGCCTCATCGTACAGCACGCTGGGCTTCTGATAATGTACAGGGGAACGTGCCTCATCATACAGCACGCTGGGCTTCTGATAATGTACAGGGGAACGTGCCTCATCATACAGCGTGCTGGGCTTCTGATAATGTACAGGGGAACGTGCCTCATCGTACAGCACGCTGGGCTTCTGATAATGTACAGGGGAACGTGCCTCATCGTACAGCGTGCTGGGCTTCTGATAATGTACAGGGGAATGTGCCTCATCGTACAGCACGCTGGGCTTCTGATAATGTATAGGGGAACGTGCCTCATCGTACAGCACGCTGGGCTTCTGATAATGTACGGAGGGAACGAGCCTCAACATACAGCACGCTGGGCTTCTGATAATGTACGGGGGAACGTGCCTCATCGTACAGCACGCTGGGCTTCTGATAATGTACAGGGGAACGTGCCTCATCGTACAGCGCGCTGGGCATCTGATAATGTACGGGGGAACGTGCCTCATCGTACAGCACGCTGGGCTTCTGATAATGTACAGGGGAATGTGCCTCATCGTACAGCATGCTGGGCTTCTGATAATGTACAGGGGAACGTGCCTCATCGTCCAGCGCGCTGGGCATCTGATAATGTACGGGGGAACGTGCCTCATCGTACAGCACGCTGGGCTTCTGATAATGTACGGAGGGAACGAGCCTCAACATACAGCACGCTGGGCTTCTGATAATGTATGGGGGAAAGTGCCTCATCGTACAGCGCGCTGGGCTTCTGATAATGTACGGGGGAACGTGCCTCATCGTACAGCGCGCTGGGCTTCTGATAATGTATGGGGGAACGTGCCTCATCGTACAGCGCGCTAGGCTTCTGATAATGTACGGGGGTACGTGCCTCATCGTACAGCGCGCTGGGCATCTGATAATGTACGGGGGAACGTGCCTCAGCGTACAGCGCGCTGGGCTTCTGATAATGTACGGGGGAACGTGCCTCATCGTACAGCACGCTGGGCTTCTGATAATGTACGGAGGGAACGAGCCTCAACATACAGCACGCTGGGCTTCTGATAATGTACGGGGGAACGTGCCTCATCGTACAGCGTGCTGGGCTTCTGATAATGTACAGGGGAACGTGCCTCATCGTACAGCGTGCTGGGCTTCTGATAATGTACTGGGGAACGTGCCTCATCATACAGCACGCTGGGCTTCTGATAATGTACAGGGGAAAGTGCCTCATCACACAGCACGCTGGGCTTCTGATAATGTACAGGGGAACGTGCCTCATCGTACAGCACGCTGGGCATCTGATAATGTACGGGGGAACATGCCTCATCATACAGCACGCTGGGCTTCTGATAATGTACAGAGGAACGTGCCTCATCGTACAGCGCGCTAGGCTTCTGATAATGTACGGGGGAACGTGCCTCATCGTACAGCGTGCTGGGCTTCTGATAATGTACGAGGGAACGAGCCTCAACATACAGCACGCTGGGCTTCTCATAATGTACGGAGGGAACGAGCCTCAACATACAGCACGCTGGGCTTCTGATAATGTACGGGGGAACGTGCCTCATCGTACAGCGCGCTGGGCTTCTGATAATGTACAGGGGAACGTGCCTCATCGTACAGCACGCTGGGCTTCTGATAATGTACGGGGGAACGAGCCTCAACATACAGCACGCTGGGCTTCTGATAATGTACAGTGTGCTGGGCTTCTGATAATGTACAGGGGAACGTGCCTCATCATACAGCACGCTGGGCTTCTGATAATGTACGGGGGAACGAGCCTCAACATACAGCACGCTGGGCTTCTGATAATGTACAGTGTGCTGGGCTTCTGATAATGTACGGGGGAACGTGCCTCATCATACAGCGCGCTGGGCTTCTGATAATCTTTATGGTGAACGTGCCTCATCGTACAGCGCGCTGGGATTCTGATAATGTACGGAGGGAACGAGCCTCAACATACAGCACGCTGGGCTTCTGATAATGTACGGGGGAACGTGCCTCATCGTACAGCACGCTGGGCTTCTGATAATGTATGGGGGAACGTTCCTCATCGTACAGCATGCTGGGCTTCTGATAATGTACGGAGGGAACGAGCCTCAACATACAGCACGCTGGGCTTCTGATAATGTACGGGGGAACGTGCCTCATCGTACAGCACGCTGGGCTTATGATAATGTACAGGGGAACGTGCCTCATCGTACAGCACGCTGGGCTTCTGATAATGTACGGGGGAACGTGCCTCATCGTACAGCACGCTGGGCTTCTGATAATGTACAGGGGAACGTGCCTCATAGTACAGCGCGCTAGGCTTCTGATAATGTACAGGGGAACGTGCCTCATCGTACAGCACGCTGGGCATCTGATAATGTACGGGGGAACGTGCCTCAACATGCAGCGCGCTGGGCTTCTGATAATGTACGGAGGGAACGAGCCTCAACATACAGCACGCTGGGCTTCTGATAATGTATGGGGGAACGTGCCTCATCGTACAGCGCGCTGGGCTTCTGATAATGTACGGGGGAACGTGCCTCATCGTACAGCACGCTGGGCTTCTGATAATGTACGGAGGGAACGAGCCTCAACATACAGCACGCTGGACTTCTGATAATGTACAGGGGAACGTGCCTCATACAGCACGCTGGGCTTCTGATAATGTATGGGGGAACGTGCCTCATCGTACAGCGCGCTGGGCTTCTGATAATGTATGGCGGAACGTGCCTCATCATACAGCGTGCTGGACTTCTGATAATGTACGAGGGAACGTGCCTCATCGTACAGCGCGCTGGGCTTCTGATAATGTACAGGGGAACGTGCCTCATCATACAGCACGCTGGGCTTTTGATAATGTACGGAGGGAACGAGCCTCAACATACAGCACGCTGGGCTTCTGATAATGTACGGGGGAACGTGCCTCATCGTACAGCGCGCTGAGCTTCTGATAATGTACGGGGGAACGTGCCTCATCGTACAGCGCGCTGGGCTTCTGATAATGTATGGGGTGAAGGAGCCTCATCGTACAGCACGCTGGGCTTCTGATAATGTACAGGGGAACGTGCCTCATCATACAGCACGCTGGGCTTCTGATAATGTACGGTGGGAACGAGCCTCAACATACAGCACGCTGGACTTCTGATAATGTACAGGGGAACGTGCCTCATCTTACAGCGCGCTGGGCTTCTGATAATGTACGGAGGGAACGAGCCTCAACATACAGCACGCTGGGCTTCTGATAATGTACGGGGGAACGTGCCTCATCGTACAGCGCGCTGGGCTTCTGATAATGTATGGGGTGAAGGAGCCTCATCGTACAGCGTGCTGTGCTTCTGATAATGTACGGGGGGAACGTGCCTCATCATACAGCGTGCTGGGCTTCTGATAATGTACGGAGGGAACGAGCCTCAACATACAGCACGCTGGGCTTCTGATAATGTACAGGGGAACGTGCCTCATCGTATAGCGTGCCGGGCTTCTGATAATGTACAGGGGAACGTGCCTCATCGTACAGCGCGCTGGGCTTCTGATAATGTACGGAGGGAACGAGCCTCAACATACAGCACGCTGGGCATCTGATAATGTATGGGGGAACGTGCCTCATCGTACAGCGCGCTGGGCTTCTGTTAATGTACAGGGGAACGTACCTCATCGTACAGCACGCTGGGCTTCTGATAATGTACGGGGGAACGAGCCTCAACATACAGCACGCTGGGCTTCTGATAATGTACGGGGGAACGTGCCTCATCATACAGCGCGCTGGGCTTCTGATAATGTACGGGGGAACGTGGCTCATCGTACAGCACTCTGGGCTTCTATTAATGTACGGGGGAACGAGCCTCAACATACAGCACGCTGGGCTTCTGATAATGTACAGTGTGCTGGGCTTCTGATGTACGGGGGAACGTGCCTCATCATACAGCGCGCTGGGCTTCTGATAATCTATATGGTGAACGTGCCTCATCGTACAGAGCGCTGGACTTCTGATAATGTACGGGGGAACGTGCCTCATCATACAGCGTGCTGGGCTTCTGATAATGTACAGGGGGAACGTGCCTAATCGTACAGTGTGCTGGGCTTCTGATAATGTACGGGGGAACGTGCCTCATCATACAGCGTGCTGGGCTTCTGATAATGTACGGGGGAACGAGCCTCAACATACAGCACGCTGGGCTTCTGATAATGTACAGGGGAACGTGCCTCATCGTACAGCGCGCTGGGCTTCTGATAATGTACAGGGGAACGTGCCTCATCGTACAGCGCACTGGGCTTCTGATAATGTATGGGGGAACGTGCCTCATCGTACAGCGCGCCGGGCTTCTGATAATGTACGGAGGGTACGAGCCTCAACATATAGCATGCTGGGCTTCTGATAATGTATGGGGGAACGTGCCTCATCGTACAGCGCGCTGGGCTTCTGATAATGTACGGAGGGTACGAGCCTCAACATATAGCATGCTGGGCTTCTGATAATGTATGGGGGAACGTGCCTCATCGTACAGCACGCTGGGCTTCTGATAATGTACGGAGGGAACGAGCCTCAACATACAGCACGCTGGACTTCTGATAATGTACGGGGGAACGTGCCTCATCGTACAGCGCGCTAGGCTTCTGATAATGTACAGGGGAACGTGCCTCATCGTACAGCGCGCTGGGCTTCTGATAATCTATATGGTGAACGTGCCTCATCATACAGCGTGCTGGGCTTCTGATAATGTACGGAGGAACGTGCCTCATCACACAGCACGCTGGGCTTCTGATAATGTACGGGGGAACGTGCCTCATCGTACAGCACGCTGGGCTTCTGATAATGTACGGAGGGAACGAGCCTCAACATACAGCACGCTGGACTTCTGATAATGTACAGGGGAACGTGCCTCATCATACAGCACGCTGGGCTTCTGATAATGTACAGGGGAACGTGCCTCATCGTACAGCGCGCTGGGCTTCTGATAATGTATGGGGGAACGTGCCTCATCATACAGCACGCTGGGCTTCTGATAATGTACGGAGGGAACGAGCCTCAACATACAGCACGCTGGGCTTCTGATAATGTACGGGGGAACGTGCCTCATCGTACAGCGCGCTGGGCTTCTGATAATGTACAGGGGCACGTGCCTCATCGTACTGCACGCTGGGTTTCTGATAATGTACGGGGTGAACGTGCCTCATCATACAGCGTGCTGGGCTTCTGATAATGTACGGGGGAACGAGCCTCAACATACAGCACGCTGGGCTTCTGATAATGAACAGGGGAACGTGTCTCATCGTACAGCGCGCTGGGCTTCTGATAATGTACGGGGGAACGTGCCTCATCGTACAGCACGCTGGGCTTCTGATAATGTACGGAGGGAACGAGCCTCAACATACAGCACGCTGGGCTTCTGATAATGTACAGGGGAACGTGCCTCATCGTACAGCGCGCTGGGCTTCTGATAATGTATGGGGGAACGTGCCTCATCGTACAGCGCGCTGGGCTTCTGATAATGTACGGGGGAACGTGCTTCATCGTACAGCACGCTGGGCTTCTGATAATGTACGGAGGGAACGAGCCTCAACATACAGCACGCTGGACTTCTGATAATGTACAGGGGAACGTGCCTCATACAGCACGCTGGGCTTCTGATAATGTATGGGGGAACGTGCCTCATCGTACAGCGCGCTGGGCTTCTGATAATGTATGGCGGAACGTGCCTCATCATACAGCGTGCTGGACTTCTGATAATGTACGAGGGAACGTGCCTCATCGTACAGCGCGCTGGGCTTCTGATAATGTACAGGGGAACGTGCCTCATCATACAGCACGCTGGGCTTTTGATAATGTACAGGGGAACGTGCCTCATCGTACAGCGCGCTGGGCTTCTGATAATCTATATGGTGAACGTGCCTCATCATACAGCGTGCTGGGCTTCTGATAATGTACGGAGGAACGTGCCTCATCACACAGCACGCTGGGCTTCTGATAATGTACGGGGGAACGTGCCTCATCGTACAGCACGCTGGGCTTCTGATAATGTACGGAGGGAACGAGCCTCAACATACAGCACGCTGGACTTCTGATAATGTACAGGGGAACGTGCCTCATCATACAGCACGCTGGGCTTCTGATAATGTACAGGGGAACGTGCCTCATCGTACAGCGCGCTGGGCTTCTGATAATGTATGGGGGAACGTGCCTCATCATACAGCACGCTGGGCTTCTGATAATGTACGGAGGGAACGAGCCTCAACATACAGCACGCTGGGCTTCTGATAATGTACGGGGGAACGTGCCTCATCGTACAGCACGCTGGGCTTCTGATAATGTACAGGGGCACGTGCCTCATCGTACTGCACGCTGGGTTTCTGATAATGTACGGGGTGAACGTGCCTCATCATACAGCGTGCTGGGCTTCTGATAATGTACGGGGGAACGAGCCTCAACATACAGCACGCTGGGCTTCTGATAATGAACAGGGGAACGTGTCTCATCGTACAGCGCGCTGGGCTTCTGATAATGTACGGGGGAACGTGCCTCATCGTACAGCACGCTGGGCTTCTGATAATGTACGGAGGGAACGAGCCTCAACATACAGCACGCTGGACTTCTGATAATGTACAGGGGAACGTGCCTCATCGTACAGCGCGCTGGGCTTCTGATAATGTACGGGGGAACGTGCCTCATCGTACAGCACGCTGGGCTTCTGATAATGTACGGAGGGAACGAGCCTCAACATACAGCACGCTGGGCTTCTGATAATGTACAGGGGAACGTGCCTCATCGTACAGCGCGCTGGGCTTCTGATAATGTATGGGGGAACGTGCCTCATCGTACAGCGCGCTGGGCTTCTGATAATGTACGGGGGAACGTGCCTCATCGTACAGCACGCTGGGCTTCTGATAATGTACGGAGGGAACGAGCCTCAACATACAGCACGCTGGACTTCTGATAATGTACAGGGGAACGTGCCTCATACAGCGCGCTGGGCTTCTGATAATGTATGGGGGAACGTGCCTCATCGTACAGCGCGCTGGGCTTCTGATAATGTATGGCGGAACGTGCCTCATCATACAGCGTGCTGGACTTCTGATAATGTACGAGGGAACGTGCCTCATCGTACAGCGCGCTGGGCTTCTGATAATGTACAGGGGAACGTGCCTCATCTTACAGCGCGCTGGGCTTCTGATAATGTACGGAGGGAACGAGCCTCAACATACAGCACGCTGGGCTTCTGATAATGTACGGGGGAACGTGCCTCATCGTACAGCGCGCTGGGCTTCTGATAATGTATGGGGTGAAGGAGCCTCATCGTACAGCGTGCTGTGCTTCTGATAATGTACGGGGGAACGTGCCTCATCATACAGCGTGCTGGGCTTCTGATAATGTACGGAGGGAACGAGCCTCAACATACAGCACGCTGGGCTTCTGATAATGTACAGGGGAACGTGCCTCATCGTATAGCGTGCCGGGCTTCTGATAATGTACAGGGGAACGTGCCTCATCGTACAGCGCGCTGGGCTTCTGATAATGTACAGAGGGAACGAGCCTCAACATACAGCACGCTGGGCATCTGATAATGTATGGGGGAACGTGCCTCATCGTACAGCGCGCTGGGCTTCTGTTAATGTACAGGGGAACGTACCTCATCGTACAGCACGCTGGGCTTCTGATAATGTACGGGGGAACGAGCCTCAACATACAGCACGCTGGGCTTCTGATAATGTACGGGGGAACGTGCCTCATCATACAGCGCGCTGGGCTTCTGATAATGTACGGGGGAACGTGGCTCATCGTACAGCACTCTGGGCTTCTATTAATGTACGGGGGAACGAGCCTCAACATACAGCACGCTGGGCTTCTGATAATGTACAGTGTGCTGGGCTTCTGATGTACGGGGGAACGTGCCTCATCATACAGCGCGCTGGGCTTCTGATAATCTATATGGTGAACGTGCCTCATCGTACAGAGCGCTGGACTTCTGATAATGTACGGGGGAACGTGCCTCATCATACAGCGTGCTGGGCTTCTGATAATGTACAGGGGGAACGTGCCTAATCGTACAGTGTGCTGGGCTTCTGATAATGTACGGGGGAACGTGCCTCATCATACAGCGTGCTGGGCTTCTGATAATGTACGGGGGAACGAGCCTCAACATACAGCACGCTGGGCTTCTGATAATGTACAGGGGAACGTGCCTCATCGTACAGCGCGCTGGGCTTCTGATAATGTACAGGGGAACGTGCCTCATCGTACAGCGCGCTGGGCTTCTGATAATGTATGGGGGAACGTGCCTCATCGTACAGCGCGCCGGGCTTCTGATAATGTACGGAGGGTACGAGCCTCAACATATAGCATGCTGGGCTTCTGATAATGTATGGGGGAACGTGCCTCATCGTACAGCGCGCTGGGCTTCTGATAATGTACGGAGGGTACGAGCCTCAACATATAGCATGCTGGGCTTCTGATAATGTATGGGGGAACGTGCCTCATCGTACAGCACGCTGGGCTTCTGATAATGTACGGAGGGAACGAGCCTCAACATACAGCACGCTGGACTTCTGATAATGTACGGGGGAACGTGCCTCATCGTACAGCGCGCTAGGCTTCTGATAATGTACAGGGGAACGTGCCTCATCGTACAGCGCGCTGGGCTTCTGATAATCTATATGGTGAACGTGCCTCATCATACAGCGTGCTGGGCTTCTGATAATGTACGGAGGAACGTGCCTCATCACACAGCACGCTGGGCTTCTGATAATGTACGGGGGAACGTGCCTCATCGTACAGCACGCTGGGCTTCTGATAATGTACGGAGGGAACGAGCCTCAACATACAGCACGCTGGACTTCTGATAATGTACAGGGGAACGTGCCTCATCATACAGCACGCTGGGCTTCTGATAATGTACAGGGGAACGAGCCTCAACATACAGCACGCTGGGCTTCTGATAATGTACGGGGGAACGTGCCTCATCGTACAGCGCGCTGGGCTTCTGATAATGTACAGGGGCACGTGCCTCATCGTACTGCACGCTGGGTTTCTGATAATGTACGGGGTGAACGTGCCTCATCATACAGCGTGCTGGGCTTCTGATAATGTACGGGGGAACGAGCCTCAACATACAGCACGCTGGGCTTCTGATAATGAACAGGGGAACGTGTCTCATCGTACAGCGCGCTGGGCTTCTGATAATGTACGGGGGAACGTGCCTCATCGTACAGCACGCTGGGCTTCTGATAATGTACGGAGGGAACGAGCCTCAACATACAGCACGCTGGACTTCTGATAATGTACAGGGGAACGTGCCTCATCGTACAGCGCGCTGGGCTTCTGATAATGTACGGGGGAACGTGCCTCATCGTACAGCACGCTGGGCTTCTGATAATGTACGGAGGGAACGAGCCTCAACATACAGCACGCTGGGCTTCTGATAATGTACAGGGGAACGTGCCTCATCGTACAGCGCGCTGGGCTTCTGATAATCTATATGGTGAACGTGCCTCATCATACAGCGTGCTGGGCTTCTGATAATGTACGGAGGAACGTGCCTCATACAGCACGCTGGGCTTCTGATAATGTACGGGGGAACGTGCCTCATCGTACAGCACGCTGGGCTTCTGATAATGTACGGAGGGAACGAGCCTCAACATACAGCACGCTGGGCTTCTGATAATGTACGGGGGAACGTGCCTCAACATACAGCGCGCTGGGCTTCTGATAATGTACGGGGGAACGTGCCTCAACATACAGCGCGCTGGGCTTCTGATAATGTACAGGGGAACGTGCCTCATCGTACAGCGCGCTGGGCTTCTGATAATGTACGGAGGGAACGTGCCTCATCATACAGCACGCTGGGCTTCTGATAATGTACAAGGGAACGTGCCTCATCATACAGCGCGCTGGGCTTCTGATAATGTACGGGGGAACGTGCCTCAACATACAGCGCTCTGGGCTTCTGATAATGTACGGGGGGAACGTGCCTAATCGTACAGTGCGCTGGGCTTCTGATAATGTACGGGGGAACGAGCCTCAACATACAGCGCGCTGGGCTTCTGATAATGTACAGGGGAACGTGCCTCATCGTACAGCACGCTGGGCTTCTGATAATGTACGGAGGGAACGAGCCTCAACATACAGCACGCTGGGCTTCTGATAATGTACAGGGGAACGTGCCTCAACATACAGCACGCTGGGCTTCTGATAATGTACGGGGGAACGTGCCTCAACATACAGCACGCTGGGCTTCTGATAATGTACGGGGGAACGAGCCTCAACATACAGCGCGCTGGGCTTCTGATAATGTACGGGGGAACGAGCCTCAACATACAGCGCGCTGGGCTTCTGATAATGTACAGGGGGAACGTGCCTCATCATACAGCGCGCTGGGCTTCTGATAATGTATGGGGGGAACGAGCCTCAACATACAGCACGCTGGGCTTCTGATCATGTACAGGGGAACGTGCCTCATACAGCGCGCTGGGCTTCTGATAATGTACGGGGGAACGTGCCTCAACATACAGCACGCTGGGCTTCTGATAATGTACAGGGGAACGTGCCTCATCATACAGCGCGCTAGGCTTCTGATAATGTACGGGGGAACGTGCCTCAACATACAGCGCGCTGGGCTTCTGATAATGTACAGGGGAACTTGCCTCATCATACAGCGCGCTGGGCTTCTGATAATGTACGGGGGAACGAGCCTCAACATACAGCACGCTGGGCTTCTGATAATATACAGGGGAACGTGCCTCATCATACAGCGCGCTGGGCTTCTGATAATGTACGGGGGAATGTGCCTCAACATACAGCGCGATGGGCTTCTGATAATGTACGGGGGAATGATCCTCAACATACAGCGCGCTGGGCTTCTGATAATGTACAGGGGAACGTGCCTCATCGTACAGCACGCTGGGCTTCTGATAATGTACGGGGGAACGTGCCTCAACATACAGCGCGCTGGGCTTCTGATAATGTACGGGGGAACGAGCCTCAACATACAGCGCGCTGGGCTTCTGATAATGTACAGGGGAACGTGCCTCATCGTACAGCACGCTGGGCTTCTGATAATGTACGGAGGGAACGAGCCTCAACATACAGCACGCTGGGCTTCTGATAATGTACAGGGGAACGTGCCTCAACATACAGCACGCTGGGCTTCTGATAATGTACGGGGGAACGTGCCTCAACATACAGCACGCTGGGCTTCTGATAATGTACGGGGGAACGTGCCTCAACATACAGCGCTCTGGGCTTCTGATAATGTACGGGGGAACGAGCCTCAACATACAGCGCGCTGGGCTTCTGATAATGTACGGGGGAACGAGCCTCAACATACAGCGTGCTGGGCTTCTGATAATGTACAGGGGAACGTGCCTCATCGTACAGCACGCTGGGCTTCTGATAATGTACGGAGGGAACGAGCCTCAACATATAGCACGCTGGGCTTCTGATAATGTACAGGGGAACGTGCCTCAACATACAGCACGCTGGGCTTCTGATAATGTACGGGGGAACGTGCCTCAACATACAGCACGCTGGGCTTCTGATAATGTACGGGGGAACGTGCCTTAACATACAGCGTGCTGGGCTTCTGATAATGTACAGGGGAACGAGCCTCAACATACAGCGCGCTGGGCTTCTGATAATGTACGGGGGAACGAGCCTCAACATACAGCGCGCTTGGCTTCTGATAATGTACAGGGGAACGTGCCTCATCGTACAGCACGCTGGGCTTCTGATAATGTATGGGGGAACGAGCCTCAACATACAGCGCGCTGGGCTTCTGATAATGTATGGGGGAACGAGCCTCAACATACAGCATGCTGGGCTTCTGATAATGTACGGGGGAACGAGCCTCAACATACAGCGCGCTGGGCTTCTGATAATGTACGGGGGAACGAGCCTCAACATACAGCACGCTGGGCTTCTGATAATGTACTGGGGAACGTGCCTCAACATACAGCGTGCTGGGCTTCTGATAATGTACGGGGGAACGTGCCTCATCATACAGCGTGCTGGGCTTCTGATAATGTACGGGGGAACGAGCCTCAACATACAGCGCGCTGGGCTTCTGATAATGTACGGGGGAACGAGCCTCAACATACAGCGCGCTGGGCTTCTGATAATGTACAGGGGAACGTGCCTCATCGTATAGCACGCTGGGCTTCTGATAATGTACGGAGGGAACGAGCCTCAACATACAGCACGCTGGGCTTCTGATAATGTACGGGGGAACGTGCCCCAACATACAGCACGCTGGGCTTCTGATAATGTACGGGGGAACGTGCCTCAACATACAGCGCTCTGGGCTTCTGATAATGTACGGGGGGAACGAGCCTCAACATACAGCGCGCTGGGCTTCTGATAATGTACAGGGGAACGTGCCTCATCGTACAGCACGCTGGGCTTCTGATAATGTACAGGGGAACGTGCCTCAACATACAGCGCTCTGGGCTTCTGATAATGTACGGGGGGAACGAGCCTCAACATACAGCACGCTGGGCTTCTGATAATGTACAGGGGAACGTGCCTCAACATACAGCACGCTGGGCTTCTGATAATGTACGGGGGAACGTGCCTCAACATACAGCACGCTGGGCTTCTGATAGTGTACGGAGGGAACGAGCCTCAACATACAGCACGCTGGGCTTCTGATAATGTACAGGGGAACGTGCCTCAACATACAGCGCTCTGGGCTTCTGATAATGTACGGGGGGAACGAGCCTCAACATACAGCACGCTGGGCTTCTGATAATGTACGGGGGAACGTGCCTCATCATACAGCGTGCTGGGCTTCTGATAATGTACAGGGGAACGAGCCTCAACATACAGCGCGCTGGGCTTCTGATAATGTACGGGGGAACGAGCCTCAACATACAGCGCGCTGGGCTTCTGATAATGTACAGGGGAACGTGCCTCATCGTATAGCACGCTGGGCTTCTGATAATGTACGGAGGGAACGAGCCTCAACATACAGCACGCTGGGCTTCTGATAATGTACGGGGGAACGTGCCCCAACATACAGCACGCTGGGCTTCTGATAATGTACGGGGGAACGTGCCTCAACATACAGCGCTCTGGGCTTCTGATAATGTACGGGGGGAACGAGCCTCAACATACAGCGCGCTGGGCTTCTGATAATGTACGGGGGAACGAGCCTCAACATACAGCGCGCTGGGCTTCTGATAATGTACAGGGGAACGTGCCTCATCGTACAGCACGCTGGGTTTCTGATATTGTACGGAGGGAACGAGCCTCAACATACAGCACGCTGGGCTTCTGATAATGTACAGGGGAACGTGCCTCAACATACAGCACGCTGGGCTTCTGATAATGTACGGGGGAACGTGCCTCAACATACAGCACGCTGGGCTTCTGATAATGTACGGGGGAACGTGCCTCATCATACAGCACGCTGGGCTTCTGATAATGTACAGGGGAACGTGCCTCAACATACAGCGCGCTGGGTTTCTGATAATGTACGGGGGAACGAGCCTCAACATACAGCACGCTGGGCTTCTGATAATGTACGGGGGAACGACCCTCAACATACAGCGCGCTGGGCTTCTGATAATGTACGGGGGAACGAGCCTCAACATACAGCGCGCTGGGCTTCTGATAATGTACGGGGGAACGTGCCTCATCGTATAGCACGCTGGGCTTCTGATAATGTACGGAGGGAACGAGCCTCAACATACAGCACGCTGGGCTTCTGATAATGTACAGGGGAACGTGCCTCGACAAACAGCACGCTGGGCTTCTGATAATGTACGGGGGAACGTGCCTCAACATACAGCGCTCTGGGCTTGTGATAATGTACGGGGGAACGAGCCTCAACATACAGCGCGCTGGGCTTCTGATAATGTACGGGGGAACGAGCCTCAACATACAGCACGCTGGGCTTCTGATAATGTACAGGGGAACGTGCCTCAACATACAGCACGCTGGGCTTCTGATAATGTACGGGGGAACGTGCCTCAACATACAGCATGCTGGGCTTCTGATAATGTACGGGGGAACGTGCCTCAACATACAGCGCTCTGGGCTTCTGATAATGTACGGGGGAACGAGCCTCAACATACAGCACGCTGGGCTTCTGATAATATACAGGGGAATGTGCCTCATCATACAGCGCGCTGGGCTTCTGATACTGTACGGGGGAACGTGCCTCAACATACAGCGCGATGGGCTTCTGATAATGTACGGGGGAACGAGCCTCAACATACAGCACGCTGGGCTTCTGATAATGTACAGGGGAACGTGCCTCAACATACAGCGCGCTGGGCTTCTGATAATGTACAGGGGAACGTGCCTCAACATACAGCACGCTGGGCTTCTGATAATGTACGGGGGAACGAGCCTCAACATACAGCACGCTGGGCTTCTGATAATGTACGGGGGAACGAGCCTCAACATACAGCGCGCTGGGCTTCTGATAATGTACAGGGGAACGTGCCTCAACATACTGCACGCTGGGCTTCTGATAATGTACGGAGGGAACGTGCCTCATCATACAGCACGCTGGGCTTCTGATAATGTACAAGGGAACGTGCCTCATCATACAGCGCGCTGGGCTTCTGATAATGTACGGGGGAACGTGCCTCAACATACAGCGCTCTGGGCTTCTGATAATGTACGGGGGGAACGTGCCTAATCGTACAGTGCGCTGGGCTTCTGATAATGTACGGGGGAACGAGCCTCAACATACAGCGCGCTGGGCTTCTGATAATGTACAGGGGAACGTGCCTCATCGTACAGCACGCTGGGCTTCTGATAATGTACGGAGGGAACGAGCCTCAACATACAGCACGCTGGGCTTCTGATAATGTACAGGGGAACGTGCCTCAACATACAGCACGCTGGGCTTCTGATAATGTACGGGGGAACGTGCCTCAACATACAGCACGCTGGGCTTCTGATAATGTACGGGGGAACGAGCCTCAACATACAGCGCGCTGGGCTTCTGATAATGTACGGGGGAACGAGCCTCAACATACAGCGCGCTGGGCTTCTGATAATGTACAGGGGGAACGTGCCTCATCATACAGCGCGCTGGGCTTCTGATAATGTATGGGGGGAACGAGCCTCAACATACAGCACGCTGGGCTTCTGATCATGTACAGGGGAACGTGCCTCATACAGCGCGCTGGGCTTCTGATAATGTACGGGGGAACGTGCCTCAACATACAGCACGCTGGGCTTCTGATAATGTACAGGGGAACGTGCCTCATCATACAGCGCGCTAGGCTTCTGATAATGTACGGGGGAACGTGCCTCAACATACAGCGCGCTGGGCTTCTGATAATGTACAGGGGAACTTGCCTCATCATACAGCGCGCTGGGCTTCTGATAATGTACGGGGGAACGAGCCTCAACATACAGCACGCTGGGCTTCTGATAATATACAGGGGAACGTGCCTCATCATACAGCGCGCTGGGCTTCTGATAATGTACGGGGGAATGTGCCTCAACATACAGCGCGATGGGCTTCTGATAATGTACGGGGGAATGATCCTCAACATACAGCGCGCTGGGCTTCTGATAATGTACAGGGGAACGTGCCTCATCGTACAGCACGCTGGGCTTCTGATAATGTACGGGGGAACGTGCCTCAACATACAGCGCGCTGGGCTTCTGATAATGTACGGGGGAACGAGCCTCAACATACAGCGCGCTGGGCTTCTGATAATGTACAGGGGAACGTGCCTCATCGTACAGCACGCTGGGCTTCTGATAATGTACGGAGGGAACGAGCCTCAACATACAGCACGCTGGGCTTCTGATAATGTACAGGGGAACGTGCCTCAACATACAGCACGCTGGGCTTCTGATAATGTACGGGGGAACGTGCCTCAACATACAGCACGCTGGGCTTCTGATAATGTACGGGGGAACGTGCCTCAACATACAGCGCTCTGGGCTTCTGATAATGTACGGGGGAACGAGCCTCAACATACAGCGCGCTGGGCTTCTGATAATGTACGGGGGAACGAGCCTCAACATACAGCGTGCTGGGCTTCTGATAATGTACAGGGGAACGTGCCTCATCGTACAGCACGCTGGGCTTCTGATAATGTACGGAGGGAACGAGCCTCAACATATAGCACGCTGGGCTTCTGATAATGTACAGGGGAACGTGCCTCAACATACAGCACGCTGGGCTTCTGATAATGTACGGGGGAACGTGCCTCAACATACAGCACGCTGGGCTTCTGATAATGTACGGGGGAACGTGCCTTAACATACAGCGTGCTGGGCTTCTGATAATGTACAGGGGAACGAGCCTCAACATACAGCGCGCTGGGCTTCTGATAATGTACGGGGGAACGAGCCTCAACATACAGCGCGCTTGGCTTCTGATAATGTACAGGGGAACGTGCCTCATCGTACAGCACGCTGGGCTTCTGATAATGTATGGGGGAACGAGCCTCAACATACAGCGCGCTGGGCTTCTGATAATGTACGGGGGAACGAGCCTCAACATACAGCATGCTGGGCTTCTGATAATGTACGGGGGAACGAGCCTCAACATACAGCGCGCTGGGCTTCTGATAATGTACGGGGGAACGAGCCTCAACATACAGCACGCTGGGCTTCTGATAATGTACTGGGGAACGTGCCTCAACATACAGCGTGCTGGGCTTCTGATAATGTACGGGGGAACGTGCCTCATCATACAGCGTGCTGGGCTTCTGATAATGTACGGGGGAACGAGCCTCAACATACAGCGCGCTGGGCTTCTGATAATGTACGGGGGAACGAGCCTCAACATACAGCGCGCTGGGCTTCTGATAATGTACAGGGGAACGTGCCTCATCGTATAGCACGCTGGGCTTCTGATAATGTACGGAGGGAACGAGCCTCAACATACAGCACGCTGGGCTTCTGATAATGTACGGGGGAACGTGCCCCAACATACAGCACGCTGGGCTTCTGATAATGTACGGGGGAACGTGCCTCAACATACAGCGCTCTGGGCTTCTGATAATGTACGGGGGGAACGAGCCTCAACATACAGCGCGCTGGGCTTCTGATAATGTACAGGGGAACGTGCCTCATCGTACAGCACGCTGGGCTTCTGATAATGTACAGGGGAACGTGCCTCAACATACAGCGCTCTGGGCTTCTGATAATGTACGGGGGGAACGAGCCTCAACATACAGCACGCTGGGCTTCTGATAATGTACAGGGGAACGTGCCTCAACATACAGCACGCTGGGCTTCTGATAATGTACGGGGGAACGTGCCTCAACATACAGCACGCTGGGCTTCTGATAGTGTACGGAGGGAACGAGCCTCAACATACAGCACGCTGGGCTTCTGATAATGTACAGGGGAACGTGCCTCAACATACAGCGCTCTGGGCTTCTGATAATGTACGGGGGGAACGAGCCTCAACATACAGCACGCTGGGCTTCTGATAATGTACGGGGGAACGTGCCTCATCATACAGCGTGCTGGGCTTCTGATAATGTACAGGGGAACGAGCCTCAACATACAGCGCGCTGGGCTTCTGATAATGTACGGGGGAACGAGCCTCAACATACAGCGCGCTGGGCTTCTGATAATGTACAGGGGAACGTGCCTCATCGTATAGCACGCTGGGCTTCTGATAATGTACGGAGGGAACGAGCCTCAACATACAGCACGCTGGGCTTCTGATAATGTACGGGGGAACGTGCCCCAACATACAGCACGCTGGGCTTCTGATAATGTACGGGGGAACGTGCCTCAACATACAGCGCTCTGGGCTTCTGATAATGTACGGGGGGAACGAGCCTCAACATACAGCGCGCTGGGCTTCTGATAATGTACGGGGGAACGAGCCTCAACATACAGCGCGCTGGGCTTCTGATAATGTACAGGGGAACGTGCCTCATCGTACAGCACGCTGGGTTTCTGATATTGTACGGAGGGAACGAGCCTCAACATACAGCACGCTGGGCTTCTGATAATGTACAGGGGAACGTGCCTCAACATACAGCACGCTGGGCTTCTGATAATGTACGGGGGAACGTGCCTCAACATACAGCACGCTGGGCTTCTGATAATGTACGGGGGAACGTGCCTCATCATACAGCACGCTGGGCTTCTGATAATGTACAGGGGAACGTGCCTCAACATACAGCGCGCTGGGTTTCTGATAATGTACGGGGGAACGAGCCTCAACATACAGCACGCTGGGCTTCTGATAATGTACGGGGGAACGACCCTCAACATACAGCGCGCTGGGCTTCTGATAATGTACGGGGGAACGAGCCTCAACATACAGCGCGCTGGGCTTCTGATAATGTACGGGGGAACGTGCCTCATCGTATAGCACGCTGGGCTTCTGATAATGTACGGAGGGAACGAGCCTCAACATACAGCACGCTGGGCTTCTGATAATGTACAGGGGAACGTGCCTCGACAAACAGCACGCTGGGCTTCTGATAATGTACGGGGGAACGTGCCTCAACATACAGCGCTCTGGGCTTGTGATAATGTACGGGGGAACGAGCCTCAACATACAGCGCGCTGGGCTTCTGATAATGTACGGGGGAACGAGCCTCAACATACAGCACGCTGGGCTTCTGATAATGTACAGGGGAACGTGCCTCAACATACAGCACGCTGGGCTTCTGATAATGTACGGGGGAACGTGCCTCAACATACAGCATGCTGGGCTTCTGATAATGTACGGGGGAACGTGCCTCAACATACAGCGCTCTGGGCTTCTGATAATGTACGGGGGAACGAGCCTCAACATACAGCACGCTGGGCTTCTGATAATATACAGGGGAATGTGCCTCATCATACAGCGCGCTGGGCTTCTGATACTGTACGGGGGAACGTGCCTCAACATACAGCGCGATGGGCTTCTGATAATGTACGGGGGAACGAGCCTCAACATACAGCACGCTGGGCTTCTGATAATGTACAGGGGAACGTGCCTCAACATACAGCGCGCTGGGCTTCTGATAATGTACAGGGGAACGTGCCTCAACATACAGCACGCTGGGCTTCTGATAATGTACGGGGGAACGAGCCTCAACATACAGCACGCTGGGCTTCTGATAATGTACGGGGGAACGAGCCTCAACATACAGCGCGCTGGGCTTCTGATAATGTACAGGGGAACGTGCCTCAACATACTGCGCGCTGGGCTTCTGATAATGTACGGGGGAACGAGCCTCAACATACAGCACGCTGGGCTTCTGATAATGTACAGGGGAACGTGCCTCATCGTGCAGCACGCTGGGCTTCTGATAATGTACGGGGGAACGTGCCTCAACATACAGCACGCTGGGCTTCTGATAATGTACGGGGGAACGAGCCTCAACGTACAGCACGCTGGGCTTCTGATAATGTACAGGGGAACGTGCCTCAACATACAGCGCGCTGGGCTTCTGATAAAGTACAGGGGAACGTGCCTCAACATACAGCGCGCTGGGCTTCTGATAATCTATATGGTGAACGTGCTTCATCGTACAGCGCGCTGGGCTTCTGATAATGTACGGAGGGAACGAGCCTCATCGTACAGCGCGCTGGGCTTCTGATAATGTACAGGGGAACGTGCCTCATCGTACAGCACGCTGGGCTTCTGATAATGTACGGGGGAACGTGCCTCATCGTACAGCACGCTGGGCTTCTGATAATGTTCAGGGGAACGTGCCTCAACATACAGCACGCTGGGCTTCTGATAATTTACGGGGGAACGTGCCTCATCGTACAGCGCGCTGGGCTTCTGATAATGTACGGGGGAACGTGCCTCATCGTACATCACGCTTGGCTTCTGATAATGTACAGGGGAACGTGCCTCATCGTACAGCACGCTGGGCTTCTGATAATTTACGGGGGAACGTGCCTCATCGTACAGCGCGCTGGGCTTCTGATAATGTACAGGGGAACGTGCCTCATCGTACAGCACGCTGGGCTTCTGATAATGTACGGGGGAACGTGCCTCATCGTACAGCACGCTGGGCTTCTGATAATGTACGGGGGAACGTGCCTCATCGTACAGCACGCTGGGCTTCTGATAATGTACGGAGGGAACGAGCCTCAACATACAGCACGCTGAGCTTCTGATAATGTACAGGGGAAAGTGCCTCATCGTACAGCGCGCTGGGCTTCTGATAATGTATGGAGTGAAGGAGCCTCATCGTACAGCACGCTGGGCTTCTGATAATGTACAGGGTGAAGGAGCCTCATCATACAGCGCGCTGGGCTTCTGATAATGTACGGGGGAACGTGCCTCATCATACAGCACGCTGGGCTTCTGATAATGTACGGGGGGAAGGAGCCTCATCGTACAGCGCGCTGGGCTTCTGATAATGTACAGGGTGAAGGAGCCTCATCATACAGCACGCTGGGCTTCTGATAATCTATATGGTGAACGTGCTTCATCGTACAGCACGCTGGGCTTCTGATATTGTATGGGGGAACATGCCTCATCGTACTGCGCACTGGACTTCTGATAATGTACGGGGCAACGTGCCTCATCGTACAGCGAGCTGGGCTTCTGATAAAGTACAGGGGGAACGTGCCTCTTCGTACAGCGAGCTGGGCTTCGAATAATGTACGGAGGGAACGAGCCTCAACATACAGCACGCTGGGCTTCTGATAATGTACAGGGGAAAGTGCCTCAACATACAGCGCGCTGGGCTTCTGATAAAGTACAGGGGAACGTGCCTCAACATACAGCGCGCTGGGCTTCTGATAATCTATATGGTGAACGTGCTTCATCGTACAGCGCGCTGGGCTTCTGATAATGTACGGAGGGAACGAGCCTCATCGTACAGCGCGCTGGGCTTCTGATAATGTACAGGGGAACGTGCCTCATCGTACAGCACGCTGGGCTTCTGATAATTTACGGGGGAACGTGCCTCATCGTACAGCGCGCTGGGCTTCTGATAATGTACAGGGGAACGTGCCTCATCGTACAGCACGCTGGGCTTCTGATAATGTACGGGGGAACGTGCCTCATCGTACAGCACGCTGGGCTTCTGATAATGTACGGGGGAACGTGCCTCATCGTACAGCACGCTGGGCTTCTGATAATGTACGGAGGGAACGAGCCTCAACATACAGCACGCTGAGCTTCTGATAATGTACAGGGGAAAGTGCCTCATCGTACAGCGTGCTGGGCTTCTGATAATGTATGGAGTGAAGGAGCCTCATCGTACAGCACGCTGGGCTTCTGATAATGTACAGGGTGAAGGAGCCTCATCATACAGCGCGCTGGGCTTCTGATAATGTACGGGGGAACGTGCCTCATCATACTTCGCGCTGGGTTTCTGATAATGTACAGGGTGAAGGAGCCTCATCATACAGCACGCTGGGCTTCTGATAATCTATATGGTGAATGTGCTTCATCGTACAGCACGCTGGGCTTCTGATATTGTATGGGGGAACATGCCTCATCGTACTGCGCACTGGACTTCTGATAATGTACGGGGCAACGTGCCTCATCGTACAGCGAGCTGGGCTTCTGATAAAGTACAGGGGGAACGTGCCTCTTCGTACAGCGCGCTGGGCTTCGAATAATGTACGGGGGAAGGAGCCTCATCGTACAGAGCACTGGGCTTCTGATAATGTGCGGGGGAACGTGCCTCATCGTACGGTGCACTGGACTTCTGATAATGTACGGGGGAACGTGCCTCATCGTACAGCGCGCTGGGCTTCTGATAATGTACAGGGGAACGAGCCTCAACATACAGCACGCTGGGCTTCTGATAATGTACGGGGGAACGTGCCTCATCATACAGCGCGCTGGGCTTCTGATAATCTATATGGTGAACGTGCCTCATCGTACAGCACGCTGGGCTTCTGATAATGTACGGGGGAACGTGCCTCATCGTACAGCGCGCTGGGCTTCTGATAATGTACAGGGGAACGTGCCTCATCGTACAGCACGCTGGGCTTCTGATAATGTACTGGGGGAAGGAGCCTCATCGTACAGCACGCTGGGCTTCTGATAATGTACGGTGGGAAGGAGCCTCATCGTACAGCACGCTGGGCTTCTGATAATGTACGGTGGGAAGGAGCCTCATCGTACAGCACTCTGGGCTTCTGATAATGTACAGGGGGAACGTGCCTTATCGTACATCGCGCTGGGCTTATGATGTACAGGGGAACGTGCCTCATTGTACAGCGCGCTGGGCTTCTGATAATGCTCGTTCCCCTGTACCTCATTGTACAGCGCGCTGGGCTTCTGATAATGTACAGGGGGAACGTGCCTCATCGTACAGCACGCTGGGCTTCTGATAATGTACAGGGGGAACGTGCCTTATCGTACAGCGAGCTGGGCTTCTGATAATGCTCGTTCCCCTGTACCTCATTGTACAGCGCGCTGGGCTTCTGATAATGTACAGGGGGAACGTGCCTCATCGTACAGCATGCTGGGCTCCTGATAATGTACAGGGGGAACGTGCCTCATCGTACAGCATGCTGGGCTTCTGATAATGTACAGGGGGAACGTGCCTTATCGTACAGCGAGCTGGGCTTCTGATAATGCTCGTTCCCCTGTACCTCATTGTACAGCACGCTGGGCTTCTGATAATGTACGGGGGAACGTGCCTCATCGTACAGCATGCTGGGCTCCTGATAATGTACGGGGTGAAGGAGCCTCATCATACAGCAGACCATAATCCGCTAGATATTGTGACGTTAGTCACTTCTTACGGCCAAGAGTGGTCAAGGAGTCCGAGGTCAGAAGATAGGAGGGTACGTCATAAACCGAAGAGACAAAAGCGTAGTCAGGTAAAAATCTGAGGTCAGAATACCGGGAGGATAGCAGATCAGAGCTGAAGGGGTTAAATAGGGGAATTGTCAGAATAAAGTCCAAGGTTGGGCAACAGATCAATCATATAGAACTCAAGGCACAGGACAGCACAAACCTCACAAGATGAATGTACATCTGGCAGTGTTCTGGGAAACTCAGCTCAGTTAAGAAGCATGGCCATTAATTGGAGTAATGAACACATGAGACAGACGACTCCCCGCAGTCACAGATTGGCTAGTCAAGCTGTCAAAAAAACACTGACAGCTCAGCACGCCCCTGAACCAGACTGGATGGCCATGCTGCCAATCAAAGTACTGATAGCTTCAGCTTGCCCATGGACCTGATTGGATGGCCGAGCTGTCAGTAACTGAGGAGTGTAACCATGACAGATATATTGCACAGGGAAAATTAATCCTATCCCCACAATGACCAACACCACCATGTAAATAGGGAAACTTATGCACGAGCAAAGTGTATTCCTATGGCCAAATGGATGGCATGGTAGCATGCAATGTTAAAGTGCAGGTGCAGAGAAAGATAAATTCCACTGGTAGAGCCGTGTCTCAGAATAGAACACAGTAATAGCAATTTCTGCAAGTGTGCTTTTGTTCAGTGTTCACACTAAAGATTCAATAAACTGCGTCATGCACATATTCCCTGGGTGTGTGCTGCTCTAAAAAAGAGATGCTGAGTGGCACTCTGACCCTCCCGACCCCGACGCGCGTTTAGCTCATGCTTCTTCCTGGGGGTAAGTCTAGATGATGGGCGTCATTGGAGTTATAGTATCTTGCAGCCCATGGGGATGGATGGCGAAGGTCCAACCGAGGGCAGCTCGTTCACGTCTTATGATAGTCTGGGCCCCGCCCATCTGCGTCATGACATTAACTATACAACCCGTACTAAGCAGGGATGCTTGATGAGATTTCAGCCGAGATATGCCTACCACAGGTCTGAGAACTCATGGTGTGAACAAATTCAAATAATGCCAGGTAGCACAGCAAACAATGTAGCTGGATAATCAAATAATTCTATGGAATGTGACCAGCGCGATTTTTCAAATGTAAATAGGACACATACATGACATGTCCACATCAAAGAGTGATGCCTCAGAATGCCTAGGAGTGACGCATGATCGTAGGGGCATATGCAGGTCCACAAATATAGGAGGGATCATAGAGGGAGAATTGCAGCCCCTCCGAGAAGATGAATAAATGGGTTAATGTGGATATGGGCCGCGCTGCTGAATAATTGTAAGGCCGAGATTGCTTCATATATAGAATGGTGGTTTAGAAAAAACTTACCATCAATATCTATATTTTACTTAGATAAATGTTGTGTCTATGTATGAAGGCCTCATGTGCTGTATCTGTGACATTGATTGCCGTGTGATCCATTGACGCCGTTATTTGGAATTCTGCCTATTTGAACAGCAACCCTTTTCTGATTCTGTATACGAGTGGTGTTTCCTGATGAAGTCACTTAGACTTTGAAACGCGTTGAATGAACCACCTTTCTATATGTGAAGCAATCTCGGCCTTACAATTATTCAGCAGAGCGGCCCATGTCCACATTAACCCACTCATCTATCTCCAGTACGGTCACGTTCTGACCTGCGGATCTGCTGCAGCGGAGATCTCTACATGCTCCATCAATTGCTCTATCTGCTGAGTCTAATCTCATTGTATTATTTCACTCTGCATCGGATTACACCCCATTTGCGCTGATTTCTCCAGCGGTATTTCATTAGCCCCTCCGAGAACCAGGGCCGCCATCAGGGCATGACAGCCCTTACTGCTGTATGGTTCAAAGTAAAATAGACTGTCTACAATCACTTACTGCTGTATGGGGCCCGGTGAACAGCAGTACAGAAGGGGGCCCACAGATCAGGGGCCCCGCTCCTGTGCTTACAGTCATTGGGCCCCAAGTGTACGCTGCGGCCGGGCCTGCAGCGCAGACAGCAGAGCCGCCACAGCGGCCGACATCTGAAAGCTACAGAAGTGCTGAAGGACGTGTGGTGATGTCATTACCACAGGCCTTCACCTGTTATGAATGGGTCACCGAGGCGGAACAACAAAAAGCTAAGTCCCAGAAAACCAGAGAGGTTGGTCACTATGCAGATTGCAGATCCCTGATCTTAACCACACACAGCAGTGGAGCGTTCCTACGTTGTTCCTAGACGCCTCGTCACCGCCGGAGGACTACATAAACCTAAAGCAAGAAAAGGGAAAACTAACTGCCCCAGAGCAGACCCCAAAGGAAAAGACAGCCCCCCACATGTATTGACGGTGAAGCAAGATGAAAACACAAACACAGGCAGAAAAATAGGCTGAGCAAACGATGGGGCCTGACTAACTAGAAAGGACAGGAAAGGAAAGCCACTGTCTGCAATCTGCCAAAAAACCATACAAAATAATGTCCAACACTTCTGATAGCAAAATTAACCCTGAAGTCACTAGACTTCTCCCACTATATCAGCACTCTGAAATATTCTGAAACAGAGCAAAAAGAGGGCAATCTAATAAGGGACAAAAAGGCAAATTGGCAAATACAGATAAATAGGAGTGGAAGTTCAGCATAGCCCCAGCAGGGGCAAGCTGACCACAGAAGAAACTGAATTGACCAACAAGCGCAAGTGTGAACATTAGCAAAAAACAAACTTAACTTAAGACTGGAAGAGAGCTGAAGTCCAAGACCTGAGAAGCAGACTGAATCACCAGCACTAGGATAGGGCGTCGGCTGTCTTATATCCAGTCTGATACTCCAGAGATCCAATCGTTATCCTCATCAGGTGGCAGATCACTACCACTTAAACCAACCTCACTACCTCCTGTCACCACCAGAGGGAGAAGGGAAGAACTCTCAACTGGGGGAGCAGAAAATGAACTCATAACATTCACCATTGATCAGCTCCGCCCCCTGATCACATGACAATGACATCACCACAGGTCCCTTCAGCTCTCACAGCAGCAGCTGCATCTTCAAAGCAGGAGCACGGCCAGGTAAGAAAGTTTTTATTACTGAAAGGGGCAATATGGTTCCCTGGCAGAATGGAGACTCAGGGGCAGGATTGGAGACACAGGGGCAAATATGTAGACATGAAGGCAGAATGCAGGCATGATGGGGCAGTATGCGAGACACTGATGCAGAATGCAAGTAATGAGGGCAGAATGTGACAGTGAGACACAGGAGGGGCAGAATGTGACAGACACAGGAGGGGGCAGAATGTGACACACAGGAGGGGCCAGAATGTGACCGAGACACAGGAGGGGGCAGAATCTGACAGACACAGGAGGGGCCAGAATGTGACAGGGAGACACAGGAGGGGCAGAAAGTGACAGCGAGATACAGGAGGGGGCAGAAAGTGACAGCGAGACACAGGAGGGGGCAGAATGTGACAGCGAGACACAGGAGGGGCAGAATGTGACAGCGAGACACAGGAGGGGCAGAATGTGACAGCGAGACACAGGAGGGGGCAGAATGTGACAGTGAGACACAGGAGGGGGCAGAATGTGAGTGAGACACAGGAGTTGGCAGAATGTGACAGACACACAGGAGGGGGAAGAATGCAAGATACGGGGGCCGAATGACCATGGGGGCAGAATGTGACAGACACGGGGCAGAATGTGACAGTGAGACACAGGAGGGGGCAGAATGTGACAGTGAGACACAGGAGGAGGCAGGATGGGAGACACATGGTGCAGGATCATGGGGCAGGATGAGAGAAAACATGGCTGGAGCCAGGAATGAAACACAAGGGGGCCAGGATGGGGGATATTATTACCTCAGGGGCTAATTAAGGGATATTATTACTGCAGTGATGTATTTATTTTATTTTTTGAGGATACTGTTTTAAATGGGGGGGGGTCCTGTTGCTGTGTAAAGTGATACTATGTTGCCTTTTTTTCTTCATCTGGTGTAGTGTAGAAGTTGGGAAAAAATTAAGCAATGGGTTCTGCAAGCGGAGCTCTAGATACAGTAACTGTTATTTCCTGCAGAGACTAGCCCTGGCTGGAAGAAGTGATGGCGGTCTGTGCTGGATGAAAGATGAAAAGCGAGGATAAAGGACCTCACCTAGAGACGTCACTGGTGAGTCAGTGTGTTACCTGTACAATGACACTATACACTATATACAGAGTTCCTTTGTAAAATGTCACCAGTGATCACTGTATTACCTTTGCACTGACACTATATACAGAACTCCTGTGTATGTCACCGGTGATCACTGTATTACCTGTACACTATATACAGAGCTCTTGTGTATAATGTCACTGGTGATCACTGTATTAACTACACTATACAATATATACAGAGCTCCTGTGTATAATGTCACTGGTGATCCCTGTATTACCTGTACACTAACACTATATACAGAGCTCCTATGTGTAATGTCACTGGTGATCACTGTATTATCTGTACACTGACACTATATACAGAGCTCCTGTGTATGTCACTGGTGACCACTGTATTACTTGTACACTGACACTATATATAGAGCTCCTGTGTATAATGTCACTGGTGATCACTGTATTACCTGTACACTATACACTATATACAAAGCTCCTGTGTATAATGTCACTGGTTATCCCTGTATTACCTGTACACGGACACTACATACAGAGCTCTTGGGTATAATGTCGCTGGTGATCACTGTATTACCTGTACACTGACACTATATATAGAGCTCCTGTGTATAATATCACTGGTGATCACTATATTACCTGTACACTATATACAGAGCTCCTGTGTATAATGTCACTGGTGATCCCTGTATTACCTGTACACTATACGCTATATGTGTGTATATATATATATATATATATATATATATATATATACAGCGCTCTTGTGTATAATATCATGGGTGATCACTGCATTACCTGTACACTGACACTATATACAGAACATCTGTGTATAATGTCACTGGTGATCCCTGTATAACCTGTACACTATACACTCTATACAAATCTGTATATAATGTCACTGGTGATCACTATTACCTGTATACTATATACAGAGCTCCTGTGCATGTCACTGGTGATCACTATTACCTGTACACTATATACAGAGCTCCTGTGTATAATGTCACTGGTGATCCCTGTATTACCTGTACACTATACAAAGCTCCTGTATATAATGTCACTGGTGATCACTGTATTACCTGTATACTATATACAAAGCTCCTGTGCATAATGTCACTGGTGATCACTGTATTACCTGTACACTATATACAGAGCCCCTGTGTATAATGTCACTGGTGATCACTGTATTACCTGTATACTGACACTATATACAAACCTCCTGTGTATAATGTCACTGGTGATCCCTGTAATACCTGTACACTATACACTCTATACAAAGCTCCTGTATACAGTTGTGGCCAAAAGTATTGACACCCCTGCAATTCTGTCAGATAATACTCAGTTTCTTCCTGAAAATGATTGCAAACACAAATTCTTTGGTATTATCTTCATTTAATTTGTCTTAAATGAAAAAACACAAAAAGAATTGTCCTAAAGCCAAATTGGATATAATTCCACACCAAACATAAAAAAGAGGGTGGACAAAAGTATTGGCACTGTTCGAAAAATCATGTGATGCTTCTCTAATTTGTGTAATTAACAGCACCTGTAACTTACCTGTGGCACCTAACAGGTGTTGGCAATAACTAAATCACACTTGCAGCCAGTTGACATGGATTAAAGTTGACTCAACCTCTGTCCTGTGTCCTTGTGTGTACCACATTGAGCATGGAGAAAAGAAAGAAGACCAAAGAACTGTCTGAGGACTTGAGAAACCAAATTGTGAGGAAGCATGAGCAATCTCAAGACTACAAGTCCATCTCCAAAGACCTGAATGTTCCTGTGTCTACCGTGCGCAGTGTCATCAAGAAGTGTAAAGCCCATGGCACTGTGGGTAACCTCCCTAGATGTGGACGGAAAAGAAAAATTGACAAGAGATTTCAATGCAAGATTGTGCGGATGTTAGATAAAAAACCTCGACTAACATCCACACAAGTTCAAGCTGCCCTGCAGTCCGTGGGTACAACAGTGTCAACCCGTACTATCCGTCGGCATCTGAATGAAAAGGGACTGTATGGTAGGAGACCCAGGAAGACCCCACTTCTTACCCCGAGACATAAAAAAAGCCAGGCTGGAGTTTGCCAAAACTTACCTGAAAAAGCCTAAAACGTTTTGGAAGAATGTTCTCTGGTCAGATGAGACAAAAATAGAGCTTTTTGGGCAAAGGTATCAACATAAGAGCTTACAGGAGAAAAAAGGCATTCAAAGAAAAGAACACGGTCCCTACAGTCAAACATAGCGGAGGTTCCCTGATGTTTTGGGGTTGCTTTGCTGCCTCTGGCACTGGACTGCTTGACCGTGTGCATGGCTTTATGAAGTCTGAAGACTACCAACAAGTTTTGTAGCATAATATAGGGCCCAGTGTGAGAAAGCTGGGTCTCCCTCAGAGGTCATGGGTCTTCCAGCAGGACAATGACCCAAAACACACTTCAAAAAGCACTAGAAAATGGTTTGAGAGAAAGCACTGGATACTTCTAAGATGGCCAGCAATGAGTCCAGACCTGAATCCCATAGAACACCTGTGGAGAGATCTAAAAATGGCAGTTTGGAGAAGGCACCCTTCAAATATCAGGGACCTGGAGCAGTTTGCCAGAGAAGAATGGTCTAAAATTCCAGCAGAGCATTGTAAGAAACTCACTGATGGTTACCGGAAGCGGTTGGTCGCAGTTATTTTGGCTAAAGGTTGTGCAACCAAGTATTAGGCTGAGGGTGCCAATACTTTTGTCTGGCCCATTTTTGGAGTTTTGTGTGAAATGATCAATGTTTTGCTTTTTGCTTCATTCTCTTTTGTGTTTTTTCATTTAAGACAAATTAAATGAAGATAATAATACCAAAGAATTTGTGTTTGCAATCATTTTCAGGAAGAAACAGTATTATCTGACAGAATTGCAGGGGTGTCAATACTTTTGGCCACAACTGTATAATGTCACTGATGATCACTGTATTACCTGTACACTATATACAGATCTCCGGTGTATAATGTTACTGGTGATCACTGTTTTACCTGTATGCTATATTCAGAGCTCCTGTGTATAATGTCAGTGGTGATCACTGTATTACCTGTACACTATACACAGAGCTCTTGTGTATGTCACTGGTGATCCCTGTATTACCTGTACACTGACACTATATACAGAGCTCCTGTGTATAAAGTCACTGGTGATCACTGTATTACCTGTTCACTGACACTATATAAAGAGCTCCTGTGTATAATGTCACTGGTGATCACTGTATTACCTGTACACTATATTCAGAGCTCCTGTGTCTAATGTCACTGGTGGTCACTGTATTACCTGTACACTGACACTATATACGGAGCTCCTGTGTATAATGTCACCGGTGATCACTGTATTACCTGTACACGGACACTATATACAGAGCTCCTGTGTATAAAGTCACTGGTGATCACTGCATTACCTGTACACTGACACTATATACAGAGCTCCTGTGTATAATGTCACTGGTGATCACTGTATTACTTGTACACTGACACTATATACAGAGCTCCTGTGTATAATGTCACCGGTGATCCCTGTATTACTTGTACACTATACACTATATACAGAGCTCTTGTGTATAATGTCACTGGTGACCAGTATTTCCTGTACACTGACACTATATACAGCGCTCCTGTGTATAATGTCACCGATAATCACTGTATTACCTGTACACTGACTATATACAGAGCTCCTGTGTATAATGTCACTGGTGATCACTGTATTTTCTGTACACTATACACTATATACAGCTCCTGTGTATAATGTCACTGGTGATCACTGTATTACCTGTATACTATACACTATACACAGAGCTCCTGTGTATAATGTCACTGGTGATCACTGTATTACCTGTACACTGTCACTATATACAGAGCTCCTGTGTATAATGTCACTGGTGATCACTGCATTACATGTACACTATACACTATATACAGAGCTCCTGTGTATAATGTCACTGGTGATCACGGTATTACCTGTATACTATACACTATACACAGAGCTCCTGTGTATAATGTCACTGGTGATCACGGTATTACCTGTACACTACCACTATATACAGAGCTCCTGTGTATAATGTCACTGGTGATCACTGCATTACATATACACTATATACAGAGCTCCTGTGTATAATGTCACTGGTGATCACTGTACTACCTGTACACTGACACTATATACAGAGCTCCTGTGTATAATGTCACTGGTGATCACTGTATTACCTGTACACTATACACAGTATGCAGAGCTCCTGTGTATAATGTCACTGGTGATCACGGTATTACCTGTACATTATACACTATATACAGAGCTCCTGTGTATAATGTCACTGGTGATCACTATATCACCTATACACTATATACAGAACTCCTGTGTATAATGTCACCAGTGATCACTGCATTACCTGTACACTATACACTATATACAGAGCTCCTGTGTATAATGTCACTGGTGATCCCGATATTACCTGTACACTATACACTATATACAGAGCTCCTGTGTATAATGTCACTGGTGATCCCTGTATTACCTGTACACTATACATTATATACAGAGCTCCTGTGTATAATGTCACTGGTGATCCCTGTATTACCTGTACACTGACACTATATACAGAGCTGTGTATTTCACTGGTGATCACTGTATTACCTGTACACTGACACTATATACAGAGCTCCTGTGTATAATGTCACTGGTGATCACTGTATTACCTGTACACTGACACTATATACAGAGCTCCTGTGTGTAATGTCACTGGTGATCACTGTATTACCTGTACACTGACACTATATACAGAGCTCCTGTGTGTAATGTCACCGGTGATCACTGTATTACCTGTACACTATACACTATATGCAGAGCTCCTGTGTATAATGTCACTGGTGATCACGGTATTACCTATACACTATATACAGAGCTCCTGTGTATAATGTCACTGGTGATCACTATATCACCTATACACTATATACAGAACTCCTGTGTATAATGTCACCAGTGATCACTGCATTACCTGTACACTATACACTATATACAGAGCTCCTGTGTATAATATCACTGGTGATCCCAATATTAGCTGTACACTATATACAGAGCTCCTGTGTATAATGTCACCGGTGATCACTATTACCTGTACACTGACACTATATACAGAGCTCCTGTGTATAATGTCACCGGTGATCACTGTATTACCTGCACACTGACACTATATACAGAGCTCCTGTGTGTAATGTCACTGGTTATCCCTGTATTACCTGTACACTGACACTATATACAGAGCTGTGTATTTCACTGGTGATCACTATATTACCTGTACACTGACACTATATACAGAGCTCCTGTGTATAATGTCACTGGTTATCCCTGTATTACCTGTACACTGACACTATATACAGAGCTCCTGTGTATAATGTCACTGGTGATCACTGTATTACCTGTACACTGACACTATATACAGAGCTCCTGTGTATAATGTCACTATTCCTTTGGGGTCTGCTCTGGGGCAGTTAGTTTTCCCTTTTCTTTAGGCTTATATACTCCTCCGGCTGTGACGAAGCATCTAGGATCATTGTAGGCACCCTCCACGGCTGCTGCTAGTTGTGTGGTAGGATCAGGAATCTGCATAGTTACCAACCTCTCTTGTTTTCTGTGACTTAGCTTGTTTTGCTTTTTTCTCCTCAGTGACCCATTCATAACAGAATCACCAGCCATACCGCAGATTCTAGGGTACTCAAAAGCAGGAAAAGTTGTAAAACAAAAACAAAAGTGTCAGAATTTTTTTTTTTTTTTTATATTTTTTCCTCTTTTTCTCTGGGGCCGTAGGAGAATTTTTTTTTTTTTCTTTTTCCTAATGGAGATTAAGCAATTGTCTGATCGTATGGAGCAGCTCACTGCTGAAGTGCGGGGAATTTCCACCTACCTCATTCAGTCACATGCTGCTGAACCTAAGATCCCTACTCCTGATGTGTTTTCTGGGGATCGGTCTAAATTTCTGAATTTTAAGAATTGTAAATTATTTCTTGCCTTGAAGCCTAACTCATCGGCGAGCTCTGTGCAGCAGTTTAAAATTGTCATCTCCTTGCTGTGCGGCGATTCCCAGGATTGAGCTTTTCTTTGAAATCTGAAAATCCTATTCTGACTAATGTGGATGCATTTTTTCAGGCCTTGGGGTTGTTGTATGATGAACCTAATGCTGTTGATCAAGCTGAGAGAACCCTGTTGGCATTAAACCAGGGTCAGGATTCTGCAGAGTTATACTGTCAAAAATTCCAAAAGTGGGCGGTCCTTACTACATGGAATGATAGTGCATTGACAGCCCTCTTTCGGAAAGGTTTATCAGAGACCTTAAAAGATGTTATGGTGGGATTTCCTGTTCCCTCTGGTCTGGATGGCTCTAAGTCATTAGTCATTCAAGTTGATCAGCATTTACGTGAACGTAAAACTACACGGGAGGCGCTGCCACCTTTTTGAACAAACGTCTGAACCTATGCAATGTGATGGGGTTTTGTCTAGGGCGCAACGTCGGAAGTTTAGAAGGCGTAATAAGCTGTGTTTTTTCTGTGGAGACGTCTCTCATACTATTTCTGTCTGCCCTAAACTAGAGAAACATTTTCCACACACAATTGCTGTGGGCAGTGTACAACCTAAGTTCCTTTTGGCAATTACTCTGATCTGCTCCCTTTCCATATTTTCAACTAAGGCTTTTGTGGATTCAGGAGCAGCTCTGAACCTGATGGATTTGGACTTTGCTAAACGTTGTGGTTTTTCCACGACGCCTCTGCGGACGCCTTTCCCTTTGAGGGGTATTGATGCTACTCCTTTGGCGGAGAATAAACCTCAGTTTTGGACCCAGGTGATAATGCGAGTCGCCCCAGACCACCAAGAAAATTGTAAATTTTTGGTGCTGCATAATCTGCATGATACTATTGTTCTGGGTTTTCCTTGGTTGCAAACTCATAATCCAGTTTTGGATTGGAATTCTCGGACTGTGGTGAGTTGGGGTTGTCAGTGTGTTCTTAGGGACGCTCCTGTTTTCTCCACCTCTCCTCAGTCTCATGATATTCCTGATTATCTGGCTGAATTCTCTGATGTATTTAGTGAGAGTAAGTCTGCGTCTTTGCCTCCTCATAGGAGTTATGACTGTGCAATTGAGTTGATTCCTGGGTGTAAATTTCCCAAGGGTCGGCTTTTCAACTTATCTGTACCCGAACATGATGCTATGCGGTCCTATATTAAGGAGTCATTGGAGAAGGGTCATATTAGACCATCCTCGTCACCTTTAGGTGCTGGGTTTTTTTGTGGCCAAGAAAGATGGTTCATTAAGACCGTGTATTGATTATCGTTCCCTTAACAAGATGAGGGTTAAATATCAGTACCCGTTACCCCTGATTTCTGATCTATTCTCTAGAGTTAAGGGTGCCTGCTGGTTTACTATGGTTGACCTCAGGGGGGCGTATAATCTTATTCGCATCAAGCACAGGGATGAATGGAAGACGGCGTTTAATACTCCGGAGGGACATTTTGAGTACCTGGTGATGCCTTTTGGGCTCACTAATGCCCCTTCTGTCTTCCAGTCCTTTATGAATGATATTTTCCGGGACTTTGTGGATAAGTTTTTGATCATCTATCTGGATGATATTTTGATCTTTTCTAGTGATTGGGATTCTCATGTGGAACATGTTCGGACTGTGTTCTGGATTTTGAGGGAGAATTCCCTGTTTGTTAAGGGATCGAAATGTCTCTTTGGTGTACAGAGGATTTCATTTTTGGGATTTATCTTGTCTCCATTGACTATTGAAATGGACCCGGCCAAGGTACAGGCCATTTATGATTGGGTTCAGCCCACTTCTTTGAAGGCTCTCCAGAAGTTTTTGGGTTTTGCTAATTTCTATCGTAAATTTATAGCTAATTTTTCTGGTATTGTCAAACCACTGACTGATCTGACCAAGAAGGGAGCTGATGTGCTGAATTTTACGGCAACCTGATGTCTCACTTCCATTTCAGGTGGAGGTAGATGCTTCTGAGATTGGTGCAGGAGCTGTTTTGCCCCAAAAAGACCCTGTGACTTCTAAGATGAATCCCTGTGCCTTCTTTTCTCGAAAGTTCTCTCCATCTGAACGCAACTATGACGTAGGGAATCGGGAATTGTTGGCCATGAAGTGGGCATTTGAGGAGTGGAGACATTGGTTGGAGGGAGCTAGACATCAAGTTGTGGTTCTCACCGATCACAAGAATTTGATTTATCTGGAGTCGGCCAAACGCTTGAATCCTAGACAGGCTAGATGGGCCTTGTTTTTCACGCGTTTTAATTTTGTGGTCTCTTTTCTTCCGGGCACTAAGAATGTTAAGGCAGACGCCCTTTCCAGGAGTTTCTTTGCTGATTCTCTTAATGTGACTGAGCCTACTACCATCCTAGGTGAGGGGGTAGTTCTTTCTGTCATTTCGCCCGATTTGAGACGCGCCCTGGAGGAATTTCAGGAGGATAAACCTGAACGTTGCCCTATGGGAAGATTGTATGTTCCTGACCAGTGGAGAAAGAGAGTGATGTCTGAAGTTCATTGCTCCGCATTGTCTGGTCATCTAGGTATTTTTGTTACCAGAGATTTGGTGAGTCGGTCGTTTTGGTGGCCTGCCTTATCTCGTGACGTCAGGAATTTTGTGCAGTCCTGTGGGACTTGTTCTCGGTCTAAACCCTGTTCTTGTTCTAGTGGGTTGCTGATGCCCTTGCCGGTGCCCAAGAGGCCATTGTAACGGGGTCTACCAAGCTGGGGTACCTCTTTCAGTACCACCCCGTGTTTTCGGAGGTCCGCTCTGCATTGGCTGGAGTCTGAATGAATGACGCTGGGTGGAATTCCTTGGTTACATGGGCGCATATAAAAGATCACTGCTTCTCCATGTATTTCCAGTCTGACAACACTTTACTCACAGGACACAGAATATATCACCCAGATACAGAGGGCCGGCCAATAGAAAAGTGGCAGGCCAGACATGCATTACAAAAGCCGCAGGTGTACGGAGCCTGCCGATGTTTACTGTGGGAATTACAAAGGTGGGGGGAGGGCAGACAAAAGGAGAATATCGTGTCCCCTCTGCCCAGGGGCGCAGCCTGTGGGCTGATGCATTAGGGACATGCATCTCGCATGGAACCTATTATCCATACATATAACTGCACAACATATTCTGGGTGCTGAGTGGTTCTGTAACACGTAACAGCCATGGACCCATATCTCAATGGATTTTATTTCTGATCTTCCTGTCTCTCAGAGAATGACTGTTATCTGGGTGATTTGTGATACATTTTCAAAGATGGTCCATCTTGTACCACTCCCAAAGTTGCCATCTTCCGCTGAGTTGGTGCCCTTGTTTTTACAACAGGTGGTTCGGTTACATGGGATTCCTGAGAACATTGTGTCCGACAGAGGAGTCCAGTTTGTTTCCAGATTCTGGAAAGCCTTTTGTTCCAATCCGGGAATTCAGTTATCCTTCTCCTCCGCGTTTCATCCCCAGACCAATGGACAGACTGAGAGAACAAACCAGACCTTGGAGTCTTATTTGAGATGTTTGTTCTGCCACTTTGATGTCACCCTTTTTCTGTAATTTTGGGTTTCATCCTCGATTCTCTTCAGGGCAAGTGGAATCGTCGTCCTGCCCAGGTGTGGACACTGTGGTTGTGAGAATGCAGCAGATATGGGACCAAGTGGTGGATAAGTTGTCACTCTCTCAGGAAAAGGCCCAGCGATATTCCAACCGGCATAGGACCATTGGTCCCCGGTTTAAAGTGGGTGATATGGTTTGGTTGTCGTGTAAGAATATTCCTATGAAGGTTGCATCTCCTAAATTTAAGCCAAGATTTATTGGTCCTTATAAGATTTTGGAGATTCTTAATCCTGTTTCGTTTCGATTGGCTCTTCCAGTTACGTTCAAGATCCATAACGTATTTCACAAATCTCTGTTGAAGAGGTTTGTTGAGCCAGTGGTTCCTATGGCAGCACCTCCTGACCCTGTGTTGGTTGAAGGCAATGTGGAATATGAGGTAGAGAAAATATTGGATTCTCGTTTGGTTAGACGGAGACTCCAGTATTTGGTCAGGAGAATAATTCTTGGGTCTCTGCCTCTGATATTCATGCCAATAGATTGGTTCGTGCTTTTCACCGGGCCCATCCTGATCGGCCTGGTGGCGTGGATGAGGGTTCGGTGACCCCTCCTCAAGGGGGGGTACTGTTGTGAGTTCATTCTCTGGTTCACCAGTTGTGAGTTCTCCTTCCAGACTTCCTCTGGTGTTAACAGGAGGTAGTGAGGCTGATTTGATCGGTGGAGATCTGCCACCTGAGAATGAGGATGACGATTGGACCTCAGGAGGCTCAGATTGGATTTGACAGCCGACGCCCTATTCAGTTGCTGGTGATTCCTTCTGGCTTGTCAGCTCTTGGTTTTCAGCTCTGTTCCAGTCATCTAAAACTAAGTTTTTCTGCTAATGTTCACACTTGATTTTGTTGGTCTATTCAGGTTTTTTGTGTGGTCTGCCAGCCCCGGCTGGGGACTGAGCTGAATTTCCACCCTTATTTATCAGTATTTTGCCAATTTGTTTTTTGTCCCTTACTAGTTTGGCCTCTTTTTGCTCTGTCTCAGAATATTTCAGAGTGCTGATATAGTGGGAGAAGTCTAGTGACTTCAGTGTTAATTTTGCTATCAGAAGTGTTGGACATTCTTTTTGTAGGGTTTTTGCAGGTTGCAGACAGTGCCTTTCCTTTCTAGTTAGTTTGGGCCCCATCGTTTACTCAGCCTATTTTCCTGCCTGTGTTTGTGCTTTCATCTTGTTTCACCGTCAATACATGTGTGGGGGCTGTCTTTCCTTTGGGGTCTGCTCTGGGGCAGTTAGTTTTCCCCTTTTCATGCTTCAGGCTTATTTAGTCCTCCGGCTGTGACGAATCGTCTAAGAACATCGTAGGTATGCTCCACGGCTGCTGCTAGTTGTGTGGTAGGATGAGGGATCTGCATAGTTACCAACCTCTCTGGTTTTCTGTGACTTAGCTTGTTTTGCTTTTTTCTCCTCGGTGACCCATTCATAACAATTACCTGTACACTATATACAGAGCTCCAGTGTATAATGTCACTGGTGATCACTGTATTACCTGTACACTATACACTATATACAGAGCTCCTGTGTATGTCACTGGTGATCACTAGTACCTGTACACTATACACTATATACAGAGCTCCTGTGTATAATGTCACTGTTGATCACTGTATTTTCTGTACACTATATACAGAGCTCCTGTGTATAACGTCACTGGTGATCACTGTATTACCTGTACACTGACACTATATACAGAGCTCCTGTGTATAACGTCACTGGTGATCACTGTATTATCTGTACACTGACACTATATACAGAGCTCCTGTGTATAATGTCACTGGTGATCACTGTATTACCTCTGTTCACACTGTATACTAAGTACAGATCTCCTGTGTATAATGGCACTTATGGTGATAATGTTTTTTTTGTTAATGATCAATATTGTAGTATCTAGTCACCATGTGCTGGTGATATGTGGTCTGGACATGGTGCGGTGGTATTTGTCCCTTGTATGTGCTATTCTGTCACTGGTGATATGTAGTCTGGTCATGGTGTGGTGGTATTTGTTCTTTGTATGTGGTGGTATTGGTCACCTTGTGGTAATATGTTGCCTGGTCATGGTGTGGCTGTATTTGTTCCTTGTATGTGGTATTATAGGTCACATTGTGGTGGTAATATGTGGTCTGGACATGGTGTGGCGGTATTAGATCCTTGTATGTGGTATTATTGGTCACCATGTGGTGGTAATATGGTGTCTGGTCATGGTGTGGTGGTATTTATCCCTTTTGGATGTGATATTGGTCATTTTAAAAATTGAAAATTAAATAAAAAATATATCTAGATTGTATTGAATATTTTAGCAAATGTTTAATAGGTTAGCGTAGAGTAGAGCTCAGCCAAAAGAGTCTACCTTTTCATGGTGGCAGATTTAAAAAAAATCTTTTTTGGCCAAAACAAGAGCTGCCGGCTATGTGTGTGATCTGGAGATGGGAACTGTTAAAGTGTGATTGGTAAGAAGGAGTTTTTCCAAGAGAGAGTGGTGGGGCTGTGGAGAGTTCGAGGGGTGGAGGCGGGGCTGGGGTGGAGCCCGGGCGGAGTCTCAAGGGGGCCCCAAAAATTTTGCCAGTATGGGGCCCCGAAATTCCTAGTGGCAGCCCTGCTCATATATATATATCTGACCCAGAAGGATTTCTCAGGACATTATTTTCACTTAGGATGACACTGTCACCTATAACCACCGGGTGGCGCTCCAGCATCTGATCATTGCCTGCTTATTTCACCTTCTATTTCTGTATTTTTACATGAATTTTGTGCTCTCCTCACTTGGGTATACAGATATTAATATGAAGATCTGGGTCGTACTGTCTTTATTCGGATGTATCTATGATTGATTAATACTTCTGTCTCTGGTAAAATGTTCCCCTTTTATTCCAGCTTTTAACGGTATGGTTTATTGTACTTTACCGATTAAAGCTGAAATATTTTTATGGATTAATTGGGCAGTTTAATTTCTGTTTGCATTTTATTTTATCTTCCAGGCAGCGAGTGCCCATAGCCTGGAAGAGCGAAGGTATAAAAGACGACCTTTGCCTTAAGTAGACAGGTATAACTAATCTCACCTGTATGCCCATATTCACAACTGAGACGGGTCCCTTTAATGAGACCCACATGACCTCACTTATTAACCACTGGCATTCTCCCAGGCGAGGTGGAAGGACATAGTGTTCTCCAAGCCTTGTAAAAATGACCGTCCAGATGACACTGCTTGATAGAAGGATTGGATCCTGCCAACATAAACCCATTTTCCTCTCCTCCAATGGTGGGGATTTGCAGCAACAGTACCGGCATTGGCCAATTTCTCACGCGTTGATGACATGATTTGTGTCACTATTACACCGGTGTGATAGGTTCTCCTCCTCACAGACTGCACAGCTCTCCAACCCTACAATGGCCGCCGGTGGAGGAACATGTGACCTGACCCGCTCATCACTCTCCACATAGAGAAGCCGCTTTCCCATGTGAGGTTTCCTATAGGAAGAGACTGATGAGACTAGAACAACATGGGAAGGGAAGCAAAAGGCCAGAAAAAGCCATACACCTGACAAATGCTATTGAGAACTCTGCTATTAGAAGTGGAAAGGAAGAACAAAGACGAAAGAATCTAATTAATAAAAATATTGGAGAAAGAGAAACCAATCACAAACTAAAATGTTTCTATACTAATGCACAAAGCATGGGCAACAAACAAGGAGAATTGGAACTACTAACACAGGAAAAGAAATATGATGTCATTGGAATCACTGAGACTCGGTGGGACGATACACATGATTGGAGCACAATCCAACCAAAAAACGTTTTATTGCTATTTCCAGCAGAAAAGTTCAAAGAGTATTTTGAAGATACAAAATAAGTTGTTTTTTTATTACATCAAATAATTAAATTACACAATAAGACAGAGCAACTCTCTAAGCAGGCAAGTAACACGGGGGTTAACTCATACCATGGTAGCTCAGAAAAACACAGTACAGAAACTGATTCCCAGCAGGCAATAACAATTATATACCATTGCCCCACAGATCAAACTCACCATGTAACAAAAATTATTTTAACCATATAGTGGTATTCAATTCAAAACTGGAGCTGATTTTGGCCACGCCTCCTGATGAAGAAGCGGTGAAACGCGCACTGAGGCGGCAGGCCAGGGGGACATTACTATTCACAGTTAGATGTAAGTATTAGGCTGGTTTCACACTTGCGTTTTTTTTGCGCTGTTTTTTAGCGCAAAAAAAGCATGCGTTTTTTCCCATATCTTTTACATGGGTGCGCATAGGTGCGCATACTGTCATGAACTCACATTCTGCTCCACCAGTTGAGCGTTCCCCTTCCGTTCTCCCTCTGGTGGTGACAGGAGGTAGTGCGGTTGGTTTAAGTGGTAGTGATCTGTCACCTGATGAGGAACATAATGATTGGATCTCTGGAGTATCAGACTGGATATAAGACAGCCGACGCACTATCCGGGTGCTTGTGATTCAGTATGCTTCTCAGGTCCTGGACTTCAGCTCTCTTCCAGTCTTCTCAAGTTAAGTTTGTTTTTTGCTATTGTTCACACTTGCGCTTGTTGGTCAATTCAGTTTGTTGTGTAATCAGCCTGCCCCTGCTGGGGCTATGCTGAATTTCCACTCCCATTAATCAGTATTTGCCAATCTGCTTTTTGTCCCTTATTAGATTGGCCTCTTTTTTGCTCTGTCTCAGAATATTTCAGAGTGCTGATGTAGGTTTAGAAGTCTAGCGACTTCAGGGTTAATTTTGCTATCAGAAGTGTTGCACAATATTTTTTTGTAGGTTTTTTTGGCAGATTGCAGACAGTGTCTTTCCTTTCCTGTCCTTTTTAGTTAGCCGGGCCCCATCGTTTGCTCAGCCTATTTTCCTGCCTTTGTTTGTATTTTCATCTTATTTCACCGTCAATACATGTGGGGGGCTGTCTTTCCTTTGGGGTCTGCTCTGGGGCAGTTAGTTTTCCTCTTTTCCTGCTTTAGGCTTATGTAGTTCTCCGGTTGTGACGAGGCATCTAGGACCATAGAAGGAACGCTCCACAACTGCTGCTAGTTGTGCGGTTAAGATCAGGGATCTGCAATCTGCATAGTTACCAACTTCTCTGGTTTTCTGAGACTTAGCTTGTTGTCTTTTTTTCCTCCTCGGTTACCCATTCATAACAGCATACACATGCGTTTGTATGCGCATGCGCTTTTTTGTAGTGTGCGCTCGGGTGCACAAAATGCATCCTGTTGCATTTTTTGTGCATCCGACTTACCCGATAGCTGCCAACTTCTCTGGTTTTCTGGACTTAGCTAGCATTTCTGTTTTTGCCTCCTACGGTGACCCATTCATAACAGAATCACCAGCCATACCGCAGATTCTAGGGTACTCAAAAGCAGGAAAGAATTGATAGAGAAAGAAGAGAAAAAAAAAAGGAAAAAAAAAGTGTCAGAATTTTTTATTTTTTTTATTATGTATTTTTTCCTTTTTCTCTGGGGCCGTAGGAGGATTTTTTTTTTCTTTTTCCTAATGGAGATTAAGCAACAGTCTGATCGTGTGGAGCAACTTGCTGCTGAAGTGCAGGGAATTTCCACCTACCTCATTCAGTCACATGCTGCTGAATCCAAGATTCCTACTCCTGATGTGTTTTCTGGGGATCGGTCTAAATTTCTGAATTTTAAGAATAATTGTAAATTATTTCTTGCTTTGAAGCCTAACTCATTGGGGAGCTCTGTGCAACAGGTTAAAATTGTCATCTCCTTGCTGCGCGGCGATCCCCAAGATTGGGCTTTTTCTCTAACACCTGAAAATCCTATTCTGACTAATGTGGATGCATTTTTTCAGGCCTTGGGGTTGTTATATGATGAACCTAATGCTGTTGATCAAGCTGAGAGAACCCTGTTGATATTAAACCAGGGTCAGGATCCTGCAGAGTTGTAATGTCAAAAAATCCGAAAGTGGGCGGTCCTTACTACATGGAATGATAGTGCATTGGCAGCTCTCTTTCGGAAGGGTTTATCAGAGACCGTAAAAGATGTTATGGTGGGATTTCCTGTTCCCTCTGGTCTGGATGGCTCTATGTCATTAGCCATTCAAGTTGATGGGCGTTTACGTGAACGTAAATCTACACGGGAGGCGCTGCCACCTTTTGAACAAATGTCTGAACCTATGCAATGTGACGGGGTTTTTTCTAGGGCGCAACGTCAGGAGTTTAGAAGGCGTAATAAGCTGTGTTTTTTCTGTGGAGATGCCTCTCATGCTATTTCTGTCTGCCCTAAACGAGAGTAACGTTTTTCACACACATTTGCTGTGGGCAGTGTACAACCTAAGTTTCTTTTGGCAATTACTCTGATCTGCTCCTTATCCACATTTTCCACTAAGGCTTTTGTGGATTCAGGAGCGGCCTTGAATCTAATGGACTTGGATTTTGCTAAACGTTGTGGTTTTCCTATGACACATCTGCGGACGCCTATTCCTTTGAGGGGTATTGATGCTACTCCTTTGGCGAAGAATAAACCTCAGTTTTGGACCCAGGTGATAATGCGGGTCGCCCCAGACAACCAAGAAAATTGTAAATTTTTGGTGCTGCATAATTTGCATGATACCATTGTTCTGGGTTTCCCCTGGTTGCAAACTCATAACCCAGTTTTGGATTGGAAATCTGGGTCTGTGGTGAGTTGGGGTTGTCAGTGTGTTCTTAAGGACGCTCCTGTTTTCTCCACCTCTCCTCAGTCTCATGATATTCCTGATTATCTGGCTGAATTCTCTGATGTATTTAGTGAGAGTAAGTCTGCGTCTTTGCCTCCTCATAGGAGTTATGACTGTGCAATTGAGTTGATTCCTGGGTGTAAATTTCCCAAGGGTCGGCTTTTCAACTTATCTGTAGCTGAACATGATGCTATGCGATCCTATTTTAAGGAGTCGTTGGAGAAGGGTCATATTAGACCATCCTCGTCACCGTTAGGCGCTGTTTTTTTTTAGGTGGCCAAGAAAGATGGTTCATTAAGACCGTGTATTGATTATCGTTCCCTTAACAAGATGACTGTTAAATATCAGTACCCGTTACCTCTGATGTCTGATCTATTCTCCAGAGTTGAGTGCCTGCTGGTTTACTAAGCTTGACCTCAGGGGGTCAGGGGGGCGTATAATCTTATTCGCATCAAACACGGGGATGAATGGAAGACGGCGTTTAATACTCCGGAGGGACATTTTGAGTACCTGGTGATGCCTTTTGGGCTCACTAATTCCCCTTCTGTCTTCCAATCCTTTATGAATGATATTTTCCAAGACTTTGTGGATAAGTTTTTGATCATCTATCTGGATGATATTTTGATCTTTTCTAGTGATTGGGATTCCCATGTGGAACATGTCCGGACTGTGTTCCGGATTTTGAGGGAGAATTCCCTGTTTGTTAAGGGATCGAAATGCCTCTTTGGTGTACAGAGGATTTCATTTTTGGGATTTATCTTGTCTCCATCGACTATTGAAATGGACCCGGCCAAGGTACAGGCTGTTTATGATTGGGTTCAGCCTACTTCTTTGAAGGCCCTCCAGAAGTTTTTGGGTTTTTCTAATTTCTATCGTAAATTTATAGGCAACTTTTCTAGTATTGTCAAACAACTGACTGATCTGACCAAGAAGGGCGCTGATGTGCTGAATTGGTCTCCTGAGGCTGTCTCAGCATTTCAGGAGCTTAAGCGGAGATTTACTTCAGCTCCAGTTTTACGGCAACCTGATGTCTCACTTCCATTTCAAGTGGAGGTGGACGTTTCTGAGATTGGTGCAGGAGCTGTGTTGTCCCAAAAAGACCCTGTGACTTCTAAGATGAATACCTGTGCCTTCTTTTCTTGAACGTTTTCCCCATCTGAACGCAACTATGACGTGGGGAATCGGGAATTGTTGGCCATGAAGTGGGCATTTGAGGAATGGAGACATTGGCTGGAGGGAGCTAGACATCAATTTGTGGTCCTCACCGATCACAAGAATCTGATTTATCTGGAGTCGGCCAAACGCTTGAATCCTAGACAGGCTAGATGGGCCTTGTTTTTCACGCGTTTTAATTTTGTGGTCTCTTTTCTTCCGGGCACTAAGAATGTTAAGGCAGACGCCCTTTCCAGGAGTTTCTTTGCTGATTCTCTTAATGTGACTGAGCCTACTACCATCCTAGGTGAGGGGGTAGTTCTTTCTGTCATTTCGCCCGATTTGAGACGCGCCCTGGAGGAATTTCAGGAGGATAAACCTGAACGTTGCCCTATGGGAAGATTGTATGTTCCTGACCAGTGGAGAAAGAGAGTGATGTCTGAAGTTCATTGCTCTGCATTGTCTGGTCATCTAGGTATTTTTGTTACCAGAGATTTGGTGAGTCGGTTGTTTTGGTGGCCTGCCTTATCTCGTGATGTCAGGTATTTTGTACAGTCCTGTGGGACTTGTTCTCGGTCTAAACCCTGTTCTCGTTCTAGTGGGTTGCTGATGCCCCTGCCGGTGCCCAAGAGGCCATGGACCCATATCTCAATGGATTTTATTTCTGATCTTCCTGTCTCTCAGAGAATGACTTATCTGGGTGATTTGTGATAGATTTTCGAAGATGGTCCATCTTGTACCACTCCCAAAGTTGCCATCTTCTGCTGAGTTGGTGCCCTTGTTTTTACAACAGGTGGTTCGGTTACACGGGATTCCTGAGAACATTGTGTCCGATAGAGGGGTCCAGTTTGTTTCCAGATTCTGGAGGACTTTCTGTTCCAAGCTGGGAATTCAGTTATCCTTCTCCGCGTTTCATCCCCAGACCAATGGGCAGACTGAGAGAACAAACCAGACCCTGGAGTCTTATTTAAGATGTTTTATATCTGCTGATCAAGATGATTGGGTCTCATTTTTGCCCTTGGCCGAATTTGCGCTGAACAATAGAGTATATATAGCAAGTTGGTTTGGATATATTACAAAGAATATTAAAACTTAACTTTTAATCACATGTTTAAAACCTATATAGTGAAAATTATGGTGCCAAAACATAATAGTGCCTGTGCAAAAAGTGCCAATAAAACCAAATTATGAGACGCCTTATTTTCTCCAAATACTGAGCGGATTATTTCTCTTTTTATTGTCTATATGTGGCCCGGTATTAATATTCCAGATACATTAGCCATATACCATCTCAACATATATAACGACACTTTTTTTGTTCTTACAGTATCCAATTTAGGAAGCTATTACGTTTCCTGCTTCCATTTCAAACCTTAAGAACAGTTGTAGAGACAAGGCGAATCAATAAGGAGAAAATTATTTCTCCAACTCCAATATATCTATATTATAGCCGCATATTTTACAGGTCAAAATGAATGATACAAAGCAGCTATGGAGTCCAGTGTAATATATTACCCTATGTTCCACAATATTACTGCCTATTAAATACTCTCATGGTGCAATAATAATATGACATTATACTCATCTCATGTGTATTAGTCCTATACACCGATGCCTGTATATGCGCTCTTGTAAGGGGGCCCCCACTCTCAGCATATCCTAATGCCCGCATTCATCTGGGCGGCCTTTTTCATACACCGTTCTCCCAACGCGTTTCATCTATTCAGGACTCATCAGGGGAGTTTATGGAGTTCAATTAGACACATAGCGCGCAGATATCACTTCTCCTTACTTTATAATAACTGAGCACCACATGGTAACCTATCAGTTTCCGGACGCCGGGTACCGTACTTCCGGTCCCTCCATGTGCAATGGACCGTCGCCGTCTGCATGCCCCACTTCCTGGGCTCGGCTTAGGGCCATACGCGTCACATCCGGTCCCGGGGATACAGCGTCATCCCAGCATCGCTCATAAGACCCATAGTGTCATGACAACCTGACGCTGCACCTCCTCACCTGGTCGCATTTCTGCCATATGTCTTACATATAGTATTAGTGCAGCTTATCTCCACAATACTAAAAACGGCTGCATCCAGGTTTTAAGTAATTTTATTCAGGCTTGTTTATTATTTTGCTGAATACCCCAATAATGGACACCTTGCATGGATTCCATAACCAAATTTTTCGTTCACATTTACAATAGAAAAAGGACAAAAGGAACGTGTCTACAGCAAATCACACCCCGAAAAAATATAATAAATGGGAATCATATATGGGGGTCATATAATCATCTGGTATGATGTAAAATATAGGTCATATAATCATCTAGTATGTTGTTGAATGCTAATTAGGGACACCACGGATCTTCTTACTTATAGAAAAATAGAAAAATAGAAAGGGTGCTCACTAGGTCTCTCCCTAATGATCCCTCACTAACTACTCCCTACCTCACGCGGAGGTTGGCACCCTAAAATCCTGCGCAAGTGGCGCCCCCACTCAACGGCGGCTCTCCCTAGTATAACTCACCCTGTTGTTCTCTCCCTACAAGAAGGAAGAAAAGGAGAGTGTATCGTTTAGTCCATTAGGGTACACTGTTTGTAGGGTAAAAATCCAATACGTTTCTCTTTGGAGGATGTATTTGTCCCAATCACCCCCTCTCTGATTTCTGGATACCTTTTCGATACCTATAAAGCTAGCCATCTTTAGATCTCCCTTATGAATCTGATTAATATGATTGGCTACTGGAGTATCGCGTTTATTGATGGTATCCCTATGATGCTCTCCTACCCTTACCCTGAGTTCCCTCCTTGTCTTGCCGACATATTCTAGACCACATCTGCACGTCATCTTATATATAACCCCTACAGATCTGCAGTTAATGAATTGCTGAATGGGGTATATTTTTCTTGTGATATTGCTGCAGAATTCGTTGTTTTTTCCAATCGACATACAGTATTTGCAGCAACCACATTTAAAGCATCCTTTTGGTTGGGTGCCTAGCCATGTGGCGCTGTCAGCACTTTTTGGGGCAAAATGGCTACGGACCAACCTATCTTTCAACGAACGGCCCTTTTTATATGTAATCTGTGGGTGACTAGGAATGATTCTCGTGAGATCCTGATCCATACACAGAATCGGCCAGTGTCGATTTATTATTTCTTTTAAGTCTTTGGCTCCATTACAATATTTAGTGATGAATCTTATAGTACCTTCATCCCTAGTTTTCTGTGAAGGGATGAGTAGATCTTTTCTATCCCTAGCCAGAGATGTCCTGTATGCATTCCTTAAGATCCCATCCGGGTACCCCCGTTCTAGGAAAGGTGATCTCAAATCATCAGCTTGCAACTTATAGGTATCTCGATCTGAACAATTCCTTCTCATTCGAAGGTACTGCCCTTTAGGGATGCCTTTTTTCAAAGGAACTGGATGGTTAGATTCCCATCTCAAAAGTGAATTAGAAGATGTAGGTTTTCTATATGTTTTTGTTAGAAGGCGTCCATTCTCACCCCGTTCAATCAGTATTGTGGAGATAAGCTGCACTAATACTATACGTAAGACATATGGCAGAAATGCGACCAGGTGAGGAGGTGCAGCGTCAGGTTGTCATGACACTATGGGTCTTATGAGCGACGCTGGGATGACGCTGTATCCCCGGGACCGGATGTGACGCGTATGGCCCTAAGCCGAGCCCAGGAAGTGGGGCATGCAGACGGCGACGGTCCATTGCACATGGAGGGACCGGAAGTACGGTACCCGGCGTCCGGAAACTGATAGGTTACCATGTGGTGCTCAGTTATTATAAAGGAGAAGTGATATCTGCGCGCTATGTGTCTAATTGAACTCCATAAACTCCCCTGATGAGTCCTGAATAGATGAAACGCGTTGGGAGAACGGTGTATGAAAAAGGCCGCCCAGATGAGTGCGGGCATTAGGATATGCTGAGAGTGGGGGCCCCCTTACAAGAGCGCATATACAGGCATCGGTGTATAGGACTAATACACATGAGATGAGTATAATGTCATATTATTATTGCACCATGAGAGTATTTAATAGGCAGTAATATTGTGGAACATAGGGTAATATATTACACTGGACTCCATAGCTGCTTTGTATCATTCATTTTGACCTGTAAAATATGCGGCTATAATATAGATATATTGGAGTTGGAGAAATAATTTTCTCCTTATTGATTCGCCTTGTCTCTACAACTGTTCTTAAGGTTTGAAATGGAAGCAGGAAACGTAATAGCTTCCTAAATTGGATACTGTAAGAACAAAAAAAGTGTCGTTATATATGTTGAGATGGTATATGGCTAATGTATCTGGAATATTAATACCGGGCCACATATAGACAATAAAAAGAGAAATAATCCGCTCAGTATTTGGAGAAAATAAGGCGTCTCATTATAATTTGGTTTTATTGGCACTTTTTGCACAGGCACTATTATGTTTTGGCACCATAATTTTCACTATATAGGTTTTAAACATGTGATTAAAAGTTAAGTTTTAATATTCTTTGTAATATATCCAAACCAACTTGCTATATATACTTTTGACCGGTATTGGTATAATAGACCCCCGCTATCAAAAAAAAAAAGAAAAAAAAAAGCTGAACAATAGAGCTAGTTCTGCCACTCTGATGTCACCTTTTTCTGTAATTTTGGGTTTCATCCTCGATTCTCTTCAGGGCAAGTGGAATCGTCGTCCTGCCCAGGTGTGGACACTGTGGTTGTGAGAATGCAGCAGATATGGGACCAAGTGGTGGATAAATTGTCACTCTCTCAGGAAAAGGCCCAGCGTTTTTCCAACCGGCATAGGACCATTGGTCCCCGGTTTAAAGTGGGTGATATGGTTTGCCTGTCGTCTAAGAATATTCCTATGAAAATTGCATCTCCAAAATTTAAGCCAAGATTTATTGGACCTTATAAGATTTGGGAGATTCTTAATCCTGTTTCTTTTCGATTGGCTCTTCCAGTTACGTTCAAAATCCATAACGTATTTCACTAGTCACTGTTGAAGAGGTTTGTTGAGCCAGTAGTTCCTGTGGCGGCACCTCCTGACCCTGTATTGGTTAAAGGTAATGTGGAATATGAGGTAGAGAAAATATTGGATTCTCGTTTGGTTAGACGGAGACTCCAGTATTTGATCAAATGGAAGGGTTATGGCCAGGAGGATAATTCTTGGGTCTCTGCCTCTGATATTCATGCCAATAGGTTCGTGCTTTTCACCGGGCCCATCCTGATCAGCCTGGTGGCATGGATGAGGGTTCGGTGACCCCTCCTCAAGGGGGGTACTGTCATGAATTCACTTTCTGCTCCACCAGTTGAGAATTCCCCTTCCGTTCTCTCCCTCTGGTGGTGACAGGAGGTAGTGCTGTTGGTTTAAGTGGTAGTGATCTGCCACCTGATGAGGAAGATAACGATTGGATCTCTGGAGTATAAGACTGGATATGACAGGCGACGCCCTATCCAGGTGCTGGTGATTCTGTCTGCTTCTCAGGTCCTGGACTTCAGCTCTCTTCCAGTCTTCTCAAGTTAAGTTTGTTTTTTGCTATTGTTCACACTTGTGCTTGTTGGTCAATTCAGTTTTTTGTGTAATCAGCCTGCCCCTGCTGGGGCTATGCTGAATTTCCACTCCCATTAATCAGTATTTGCCAATCTGCTTTTTGTCCCTTATTAGATTGGCCTCTTTTTTGCTCAGTCTCAGAATATTTCAGAGTGCTGATATATGTTATGAATGAGTCACCGAGGATGAAAAAACAAAAAGCAACTAGTGGATTGCAGACCCCTGATCCTATCCACAACAACTAGCAGTAGCCGTGGAGCGTGCCTACGGTGGTCCTAGACACCTCGTCACGGCCAGAGAACTAAATAAGCCTAAAGAAAGAAAGGTAAAATCTAAACTGCCCCAGAGCAGACCCCAAAGCAATAGACAGCCCCCAACATGTATTGTCGGTGAAACAAGATGAAAACACAAACACAGGCAGAAAGATAGGCTGAGCAAACGATGGGGCCCTCGCTAACTAGAAAGGACAGGAAAGAAAAGCTGCTGTCTGCAATCACGCAAAAAACCCTGCCAAAAAGAATGTCCAACACGTCTGATAGAAAAAGGCCCTCAAGTCGCTAGACTTCAATTCCCTACATCAGCACTCAGGTATATTCTGAAGACAGAGCAAAAGAGATCAACTGATCAGAGACAAAATGGAGATTCAGCCCAGTCCCAGCCAGGGCTGGCTGAACACAAAAACTAAGTAAACCAGACAAAAACTCATATGAACAATAGCAGAGAAAACTTAGCTTTAAGAAGGCAGGAATCAAGCTGGAAACCAGGAGCCACAGTCAGGAAAAATCACCAGCAAGAAACTAGGAAGTCGGCTGCCTTAAATCCAATCAGAAACTCCTGATGTCCAATCGCAGTCCTCTTCCTCAGGTGGCCGGTCTCTGCCATTTAGATCAGCTTCATTGCCTCCCTTCACCAACAGTGGGAGTCCAGATAGAGAACTCACTACTCCTCTGTCAGCACAGCCAGCTCCATAACCCTCACCAGAAGCCAGAGGCAAACCTGAAAATGAGCTCACAACAGATATAGGTTTAGAAGTCTAGTGACTTCAGGGTTAATTTTGCTATCAGAAGTGTTGCACAATATTTTGTGTAGGTTTCTTTTGGCAGATTGCAGACAGTGTCTTTCCTTTTCTGTCCTTTTTAGTTAGCCAGGCCCCATCGTTTGCTCAGCCTATTTTCCTGCCTTTGTTTGTATTTTCATCTTGTTTCACCGTCAATACATGTAGGGGGCTGTCTTTCCTTTGGGGTCTGCTCTGGGGCAGTTGGTTTTCCTCTTTTCCTGCTTTAGGCTTATGTAGTTCTCCGGTCGTGACGAGGCGTCTAGGACCATCGTAGGAACGCTCCACAACTGCTGCTAGTTGTGCGGTTAAGATCAGGGATCTGCAATCTGCATAGCTACCAACTTCTCTGGTTTTCTGAGACTTAGCTTGTTGTCTTTTTTTCCTCCTCGGTTACCCATTCATAACAGCATACACATGTGTTTGTATGCGCATGCGTTTTTTTGTAGTGTGCGCTCGGGCGCACAAAATGCATCCTGTTGCATTTTTTGTGCGTCCAACTTACCCCCAAAAAACGCATGCGCACGCAATGCGTTTTTTTAGAGCTAAACACCCATTAAAGTCTATGGGTGTGCATATGTGCGCATTGTAATGCGCACGTATGCGCAAAAAAACATGTGTTTTTTTTTTTTAAAACACACCAAAACCCGCAAAAAAACACACAAATGCATTATGCGTTTTTTTCATGCGTTTGTGTGCGCAAAGAACGCACAGCAAAAAAACGCAAGCGTGAAAGTAGCCTTAGTCACAGTTTACATACAGGCATTGATGTTTGTTATGCACTAGAAGCAATTTAGGTTACTGTTATCTATCTTTAATATATGCATATGCCTAACCTGCCAGTATTGATGAATCGAATACCACTACATGGTTAAAATTTTTGTTACATGGTGTGTTTGATCTGTGGGGCAATGGTATATAATTATTGCCTGCTGGGAATCAGTTTTTGTACTGTGTTTTTCTGAGCAACCATGGTATGTTTTAACCCCCGTGTTACTTGCCTGCTTAGAGAGTTGCTCTGTCTTATTGTGTAATTTATTTACTTGATGTAATAAAAAATTATTATTTTTATCTTCAAAAAACTCTTTGAACTTTTGTGCTGGAAACAGCGATAAAAAGTTTTTTGGTTGGAATATATACTGGAATTGTTGGATTTAATAGTGTATTCCATAATTAATGGGAATTTTTTGGTATATATGATTGGAATACAAGGCTAGAAGGATACAACTTATTTGCAAGAAACAGACTTGATAAATGAGGAGGAGGTGTCGCATTGTATGTTAGAAAAACGTAACAGAGATCCAAGCTTCAGAGACTGGGAGTTCTGTGGACACTGGGTAAGAATACAAGGACGGAACAATGGAAATGACACCATTGTAGGCATTTACTACAGGCCGCCTGTGCAAGCTGGAGATATGGATGAACTCTTTATGCATCAAATGGCCAAGTTCTCCAAAAATATGACACAGTTGTCATGGGAGATTTCAACTATCCAGACATTTGTTGGGAATCTCTCTCAGGCAAAACTAACAGGTCAAGGAAATTCTTATTCTCTCTTGCTGACAACTTTATCTTCCAAAAGGTAAGGGAGAAAACAAGGGGAACTGCTACCTTGGATCTAATCCTTATAAACAGGCAGGAAATGGTTGAGGAGGTGAAAGTGGCTGGGACCGTAGGAGGTAGCGACCATGCTATTTTAAAATTTTGGATAACTAGAGGAGGAAGACATGTGAAGACTCAGACTTCAAGGTTAGATTTCAGAAAGGCAGATTTTAAGGGATTCAGAAAGAGAATTGGAGGGATCCAATGGCTGGATATCCTTAAAGACAAAAATGTCCAGGAAGGATGGGAAATCTTGAAAAATGAGATTCTCAAAGCACAATCATTAACAATTCTGAAAAGAGGGAAGAATAGGAAGCATTTAAGGAAACCAGGATGGATGAACACAGAACTTAAACATTTCTTTCTTCCTTTTTAGCATGTGTTTATCAAATGGAAAGCGGGAGGCATATCTAAAGAAGAATATAATGCTGTCTGCAGAACCTGCAGGGCACGAATCAGATTAACTAAAGCTGACAAAGAATTAAGGCTTGCAAGAGATGTCAAAAGCAATAATAAAGGATTTTGGGGATATGTCAAAAGTAAAAGAAAAGTCATAGATGCTATAGGATTTTTACAGGATGAAAATGATGAAATGGTAAGACAGGATGTTGAGAAGGCCGAACTTTTAAATTCCTATTTTGCATCTGTTTTCTCTCAGAAAGGAAATGTAACATCAACTGTTCTTCACTGTCCTATTAAGGGAATAAAAGAATCCAGGATATCTATAAACAAAAGATAGTGAGGAAACACTTAGCTAACCTAAATGAATTCAAGTCTCCAGGTCCAGATGAATTACACTCCAGAGTACTGAAGGAGATAGCAGAAATTTTTGAACCTCTCCATAATTTGAAAATTCTTGGAGAACAGGAGAAGTCCCAGAAGACTGGAGAAGAGCAAATGTTGTTCCTATCTTCAAAAAGGGAAATGCTGTAGATATAGTATATCTTGACTTCAGTAAAGTTTTTGACAAAGTATCTCACACAATCCTTATTGAAAAAATGGCTAAGTATGGAATGGACAAGGCAACTGTTAGGTGGATTCATAACTGGCTTAGTGATCGGACCCAAAGAGTGGTTGTAAATGGCTGCACATCCAGTTGGAAGAATGTCTCAAGTGGGGTACCACAGGGCTCTGTATTGTTCAACATCTTTATCAACGATTTAGATGAAGGAATTGAGGGTAAACTGATTAAATTTGCTGATGACACAAAGCTAGGAGGGATAGCTAATACTAGAGAAGAGAGAGAGAGAGGATTCAAAAAGTTGTAAATAAATTGGAGCAATGGGCAGCAACTAACAGAATGGTTTTTAACAGGGAAAAATGCAAAGTACTACATCTGGGCAATAAAAATGAAAAAAGCATATACAGAATTGGAGGAATAGGGCTAAGCAACAGCACATGTGAAAAAGACTTGGGTATACTAATAGATCACAATCAGCTATGATGTGAGATAATCAACACCTTTACAGAAACCCTCAGGGATTAAGACTAGAATATAGCTTGGAGAGTTGCCCAAAAAAAGGAAAAAACATAACTTTTAATAAACAATTAAGGAGGACAGAACACACAATAACCACATATATAAATTGCTCATGCAAACCAGTGCTCAGTTAAAAAATGGTTTGGTCTCACCATTAAAGACGGACATTCAATCCCAGCAGCGATTCCAGTGTAATTTGCTAGGAATAGGGTCCAACCAGAGGAGCAATGGGGGTAGGGGTATGGGGTGGTTCCCTAAGCTCCCTGTCGTGCCCCTGTAAAGCTCCTGTCCTAACAAGGACAGGCCCCAAGTGGACCCTAATAAGGACACCGCCAATGATATGGGGTTAAATTCTCCCTACGCGTTTCTTCCCCAATAATGGGGATTCATCAGGGGAGTTAGATCAATCAGATGCCAGCAAGGCATAGAGTACTAGAAGAGTCCATCATAGAACAGGCCCTGCAGTGGCTAGGTGCCTATAATGAGGTGTGACTGTCCATGTCACTGCCAAAAAGGAGTCCTTTTTGGACCACCCCATACCCCTACCCCCATTGCTCCTTTGTTTGGTCTCTATTCCTGGCAAATTACACTGGAATTGCTGCTGGGATTGAATATCCGTCTTTAATGGAGAGACCAAACCATTTTTTAACCGAGCACTGGTTTGCACGAGCACTGTTTTATCCTAGCTATATTCTAAACTAATAGATCACATACTGAACATGAGCCAACAGTGTGATGCAGCAGCAAAAAAGGCAAATGCAATTCTGGGATGTATTAACAGAAGCATACAGTCTAGATCACGTGAAGTCATTATTTTCCTCTACTCCTCTTTGGTCAGACCTCATCTGGAATATTGTGTCCAGTTTTGGGCACCACATTTTAAAAAAGACATCAACAAACTGAAGCAAGTTCAGAAAAGAGCAACCAGAATGGTGACCGGTCTGCAAACCCTGTCTTATGAGGAAAGGTTGCAGGATTTGGGAATGTTTAGCTTGCAGAAGAGAAAACTGAGAGGAGACTTAATAGCTGTCTACAAATATCTCAAGGACTGTCACATTGTAGAAGGATCAACTTTATTCTCATTTGCACAAGGAAAGACTAGAAGCAATGGGATGAAACTGAATGGGAGGAGACACAGATTAGATATTAGATGGGTGACAGTGAGGGTGATCAATGAGTGGAACAGGCTGGCACGAGAGGTGGCGAGTTCTCCTTCAATGGAAGTCTTCACACAGAGGCTGGACAGACATCTGTCTGGGATGATTTAGCAAATCCTGCTTTGAGCAGGGAGTTGGACCAGATGGCCCAGGAGGTCCCTTCCAACTCTACCATTCTTTGATTCTACACGCTCCTCCACCAGCGGCCAATTTAGGACTGGAGAGCTGTGCAGTCTGTGAGGAGGAGAACCTGTCACACCAGCATAGTAGTCAGTGCCACACGTCATGTCTACAAGTCTGATAAAATAAAGTGGCTTAATATTCACAGTGACATGGATGCTAAACCTAGAAGGGGCATCTCTTCCTGTGATGTGTCAGGGTTGTCCCTTTTTCAAGCATCCACATGGAGCTGTTTCTTCGAAATTTAAATGATCCAACCCCTCAAAACAGGCAAACTCATAAGAGGTAATAGCCAAAACGAACGTTGTGGCAATGAATGTAGGTACTGAGGAATTTCTATAGCGCATTGAGGATACTTTGTGCGCTCCTGCTTTTGGTTGCTGTTCACACTCGTGCACTGTAGAACTGTTGGCACATTTGGCTCTGCTGCATCCAGCTGTGTAACCGCTCTACTGACCCTCGCTGGTCCACATGCATCCAGTTGCTCTGCTGCATTGTTTTTCCAAGCTGAGCTGCTCACACTGACCCTTGATCATTTTTTTATGGACTGGTTAAAAACTGCAATTTCTCTATTCATTTTTATTTCTTTTCTGTTGTACTGTATGCTGAGCTCCATGTGTCTATCACGACTGTTGTTGGGTGTCCCGGAACAGAGGCTCCTTCCTTGTCCTTAATACTAGGGACACCCTAGCTGTTCCCCGGGTTACTTCTGATAGTGAAGAAGCAAGGGCCGTGTACTTTGCCTTAGCTACTGAATCCACCCTCAGTCTGTACCATGCCCCCACCCAGGGAAGAGGGGAGTAGCAGTGTACTGTAATACACCAACCAAACATGGCAATACGAACAGGGATAAAGGAAAATATCAAACTACAAATATACTCCAGACAACAGAGGAGTGCACCGGGGAGTGGAGGACAGGGAAAACCCAAAGAAAGGGAATTATCACACACTCAAAACCAAGAAACAGTCAGAGATAAATGCACGAAATGTCTTCTCAAATAACAACCAACAACCTCCAGCCATGCAGCATCAGCTATCTCTGACAATGAGTGCTAGCCAGGGCCCAGATTATATAGGAGATGGGAGTGGCTAACAGTGAACAGCTGAGAGACTTAATGCAGGAAAGATTCCATGAGCTTTCAACTGAGCAGATTAACCTCTGCACTGCTATAAGAAACTTGCACTGTCTAATATGAATGTGAAGTGCTTCTAATCAGTGCAGGAGGAAGAGAAATCAAACACTGCGCTCTTATAGCTCCTCTCTGTCACGGTAACCTCCTGACAGTGTCCCTCCATTAACATTACACAGTACTTCATCCCTTCCATCCCATCATCTTTGATCGTTGTTCAGCATTTCATGATTTATTTTTGCTCTCAGTGATGTAATCATCATGTCACAGGAAGCTTACGGCGTGCACCCTGCGCTGGCTCCATACACAGGAAGAAACATTAGTGGGAAGCGGGAGGAACAACAGGGGTCTCTCCTTATGCTGCTTGTGGCCCTCGCCGTCTCCCTGAGTATACAGAGGGCAAAAGTACTGGGTATGGCTGCCATGTTCATCATCGCTGGTTCCTGGCGCTGCAGAGACGTGTACCACAGGAAGGGCACAGAGTTCTAGGGACAGAGTCTCTTGTAGCAAATTCAGACGAGTGTCCCAGAGTGCATGACGCAGATGTATCCCAACCAGAGAGACTCCCACCGGCTGCTGTAAGGGCAACGTTCTACCAGACACCTGCCGATCACAAGACAGGACAATGTCACACTCGTCTGTAGGTTAGGAAGACATAAGCAGTGTGTACAGGGTACGGGAGTGCTCCGAGTACAAGAGTATGTGATGGTGTTCCTGAGAGACTATGGTTGGGTTAAGACAGATCTCCATAATCAGTATAGAGATCAGTGATTAAGCTCAACGGTGACCCTTATACAGTGTAGAGAGTGGTGGCTAGGATCTGGAGGTTCCCCTTATACAATATAGTAAGTGGTGACTAGGCTCAGGCGGTCCTTCTTATACAGTGTAGGGAGTGGTGGCCAGGATCTGGAGGTTCCCCTTATACAGTATAATAAGTGGTGACTAGGCTCAGGCGGTCCTTCTTATACAGTGTAGGGAGTGGTGGCTAAGATCTGGAGGTTCCCCTTATACAGTATAGTAAGTGATGACTAGGCTCTAATGGTCCTTATACAGTGTAGGGAGTGGTGACTAGGATCTGGAAGTTCCCCTTATACAGTGTAGGGAGTGGTGACTAGGCTCAGGCGGTCATTCTTATACAGTGTAGGGAGTGGTGGCCAGGATCTGGAGGTTCCCCATATACAGTATAGTAAGTGTTGACTAGGCTCAGGCGGTCCTTCTTATACACTATAGTAAGTGGTGACTAGGTTCAGGCGGCTCATCTTATACAGTGTAGGGAGTGGTGGCTAGGATCTGGATGTTCCCCTTATACAGTATAGTAAGTGGTGACTAGGCTCAGGCGGCTCATCTTATACAGTGTAGGGAGTGGTGGCTAGGATCTGGATGTTCCCCTTATACAGTATAGTAAGTGGTGACTAGGCTCAGGCGGTCCTTCTTATACAGTGTAGGGAGTGGTGGCTAGGATCTGGAGGTTCCCCTTATACAGTATAGTAAGTAGTGACTAGGCTCAGGCGGTCCTTCTTATACAGTGTAGGGAGTGGTGGCTAGGTTCTGGAGGTTCCCCTTATACAGTATAATAAGTGGTGACTAGGCTCAGGCGGTCCTTCTTATACAGTGTAGGGAGTGGTGGCCAGGATCTGGAGGTTCCCCTTATACAGTATAATAAGTGGTGACTAGGCTCAGGCGGTCCTTCTTATACAGTGTAGGGAGTGGTGGCTAAGATCTGGAGGTTCCCCTTATACAGTATAGTAAGTAGTGACTAGGCTCAGGCGGTCCTTCTTATACAGTGTAGGGAGTGGTGGCTAGGTTCTGGAGGTTCCCCTTATACAGTATAATAAGTGGTGACTAGGCTCAGGCGGTCCTTCTTATACAGTGTAGGGAGTGGTGGCTAAGATCTGGAGGTTCCCCTTATACAGTATAGTAAGTGATGACTAGGCTCTAATGGTCCTTATACAGTGTAGGGAGTGGTGACTAGGATCTGGAAGTTCCCCTTATACAGTGTAGGGAGTGGTGACAAGGCTCAGGCGGTCATTCTTATACAGTGTAGGGAGTGGTGGCCAGGATCTGGAGGTTCCCCATATACAGTATAGTAAGTGTTGACTAGGCTCAGGCGGTCCTTCTTATACACTATAGTAAGTGGTGACTAGGTTCAGGCGGTCCTTCTTATACACTATAGTAAGTGGTGACTAGGTTCAGGCGGCTCATCTTATACAGTGTAGGGAGTGGTGGCTAGGATCTGGATGTTCCCCTTATACAGTATAGTAAGTGGTGACTAGGCTCAGGCGGCTCATCTTATACAGTGTAGGGAGTGGTGGCTAGGATCTGGATGTTCCCCTTATACAGTATAGTAAGTGGTGACTAGGCTCAGGCGGTCCTTCTTATACAGTGTAGGGAGTGGTGGCTAGGATCTGGAGGTTCCCCTTATACAGTATAGTAAGTAGTGACTAGGCTCAGGCGGTCCTTCTTATACAGTGTAGGGAGTGGTGGCTAGGTTCTGGAGGTTCCCCTTATACAGTATAATAAGTGGTGACTAGGCTCAGGCGGTCCTTCTTATACAGTGTAGGGAGTGGTGGCTAGGATCTGGAGGTTCCCCTTATACAGTATAATAAGTGGTGACTAGGCTCAGGCGGTCCTTCTTATACAGTGTAGGGAGTGGTGGCTAGGATCTGGAGGTTCCCCTTATACAGTATAATAAGTGGTGACTAGGCTCAGGCGGTCCTTCTTATACAGTGTAGGGAGTGGTGGCTAGGATCTGGAGGTTCCCCTTATACAGTATAATAAGTGGTGACTAGGCTCAGGCGGTCCTTCTTATACAGTATAATAAGTGGTGACTAGGTTCAGGCGGTCCTTCTTATACAGTATAGGGAGTGGTGACTAGGTTCAGGCGGCTCATCTTATACAGTGTAGGGAGTGGTGGCTAGGATCTGGAGGTTCCCCTTATACAGTATAATAAGTGGTGACTAGGCTCAGGCGGTCCTTCTTATACACTATAGTAAGTGGTGACTAGGTTCAGGCGGTCCTTCTTATACAGTATAGGGAGTGGTGACTAGGTTCAGGCGGCTCATCTTATACAGTGTAGGGAGTGGTGGCTAGGATCTGGAGATTCCCCTTATACAGTATAATAAGTGGTGACTAGGCTCAGGCGGTCCTTCTTATACACTATAGTAAGTGGTGACTAGGTTCAGGCGGTCCTTCTTATACACTATAGTAAGTGGTGACTAGATTCAGGCGGCTCATCTTATACAGTGTAGGGAGTGGTGGCTAGGATCTGGATGTTCCCCTTATACAGTATAATAAGTGGTGACTAGGCTCAGGCGGTCCTTCTTATACACTATAGTAAGTGGTGACTAGGTTCAGACGGTCCTTCTTATACAGTATAGGGAGTGGTGACTAGGTTCAGGCGGCTCATCTTATACAGTGTAGGGAGTGGTGGCTAGGATCTGGAGGTTCCCCTTATACAGTATAATAAGTAGTGACTAGGCTCAGGCGGTCCTTCTTATACACTATAGTAAGAGGTGACTAGGTTCAGGCGGTCCTTCTTATACAGTATAGGGAGTGGTGACTAGGTTCAGGCGGCTCATCTTATACAGTGTAGGGAGTGGTGGCTAGGATCTGGATGTTCCCCTTATACAGTATAATAAGTGGTGACTAGGCTCAGGCGGTCCTTCTTATACAGTGTAGGGAGTGGTGGCTAGGATCTGGAGGTTCCCCTTATAGAGTATAATAAGTGGTGACTAGGCTCAGGCGGTCCTTCTTATACAGTGTAGGGAGTGGTGGCTAGGATCTGGAGGTTCCCCTTATAGAGTATAATAAGTGGTGACTAGGCTCAGGCGGTCCTTCTTATACAGTGTAGGGAGTGGTGGCTAGGATCTGGAGGTTCCCCTTATACAGTATAATAAGTGGTGACTAGGCTCAGGCGGTCCTTCTTATACAGTGTAGGGAGTGGTGGCTAGGATCTGGAGGTTCCCCTTATACAGTATAATAAGTGGTGACTAGGCTCAGGCGGTCCTTCTTATACAGTATAATAAGTGGTGACTAGGTTCAGGCGGTCCTTCTTATACAGTATAGGGAGTGGTGACTAGGTTCAGGCGGCTCATCTTATACAGTGTAGGGAGTGGTGGCTAGGATCTGGAGGTTCCCCTTATACAGTATAATAAGTGGTGACTAGGCTCAGGCGGTCCTTCTTATACACTATAGTAAGTGGTGACTAGGTTCAGGCGGTCCTTCTTATACAGTATAGGGAGTGGTGACTAGGTTCAGGCGGCTCATCTTATACAGTGTAGGGAGTGGTGGCTAGGATCTGGAGGTTCCCCTTATACAGTATAATAAGTAGTGACTAGGCTCAGGCGGTCCTTCTTATACAGTGTAGGGAGTGGTGGCTAGGTTCAGGTGGCTCATCTTATACAGTGTAGGGAGTGGTGGCTAGGATCTGGATGTTCCCCTTATACACAATAGTAAGTGGTGACTAGGCTCAGGCGGTCCCCCTTACACAGTATAGCAAGTGGTGGCTAAGTTCAGGTAGTCCTTCTTGTACACCCTACATTGTGTAAGAAGGACTACCTGCGCCTAGCCATGACTTACTCTACTCTATAAGCGGGTTTGTCAGAGCATAGCCACCACACCCACCACAGCTTCGGTGGCTAAATTCAGGTAGGCCCCCTTATACATTACAGGTTCTCATGGCCCAGCTTAGTTTGTCCATCTGATACTGTAGGGAGTAGTGGCTAAACTTGGGCAGGTCCCAATATACCTTTTAGGTTCTGGGGGCTAAGCTCAGGTAGTCTTTTTATATGGCAGTGTTTAGACTACAGTCCTCCTTCTTATGTGGTGTGGCTAAGCTACGGCAACTTCTATTATATCAGCACAGAGTTATTTAAATACCTTCACATTGGCCAACAGACTCCTCCAGCACTTCATGTACTTCCACATACCTGCACCCGTAGATGGTAGTGTTCCAGCTCTCGGTGGTCTTCCAGTGCCTGTTCCTGCAGGAGGCTGTGGAGTAGGTGATACGGATGCTGGAAGACACTCATGTTATAGCTGACATTGAGAGGTGAGGGCTGAGAAATGTATGTGGAGAGAAGTTTTAGGCGCAGGTGTAAACCCTTGATCCAGGTCTGCAGAGAAACGGGAGATGTAGAGGAGTAAACGTTCCACCACATCGGTACATGACCTTCACACAGCGCTTTCCTAAGCTCCTGACACCTTCTGCAGTAGCAGGAAGAAGCGGCAGCTGTCGCTTCGCATGTGGCTGTCCGAAACAGCGTGTGCAGCAACTTCCACTCGCCAAGAAGGAAACAGATAAGAGGACGTGGCTTGGTCTGTCCGACTGGTGGCTCATCAGTGGCCACTACTGCTGATGGATTCTCCTCAGTTTCAATTGGCCACTTAGTGGTCGTAGTTTCTGCTTTGGCAACAGAGCTGTGGATCTGGTTTAGTTCTGGCCCCTGCTGACCACCTAATGAGACACCTCGAGTGTCCATCTCCCTTTGCATCCTCTCCTTCTCATATTCGAGCTCCATGAGAAGAGTGAGGCACTCGCTTATTGTTTCATGTACCAGTTTGGAGGGTGTATATCCACATTCTGAAGAGCAGCACCAAGAATGTCCCCCATGGTTTTTATCTACACCGGAGCAGGACATCCAGACATCCTGAGTGGAGAGCAGATCACAGAGAACCTTGTGCCCATACATTTTGGTGGTCACAGTCTTCAGCCCCTCATTGAGGCCCAGAGATGCTGGGTCCCTCATAGAAAGCAGCTTCTGCAGCGACCGTGTGACTCCAGGGATCCATGGTCCTGAAAAGCAGAAGCAATCAGATGACAAGAAACCCCAAAAATCAGGAGGGACCATCATCTTTTCTGAATCTGCAGGACATGCATCAGATTGTCTAAAGCAGATAATGAATTAAGCCTTGCAAGAGATGTAAAAAGCAATACAAAAAGGATTTTGGGGGTATGTCAAAAGTAAAAGAAAAGTCAAATTTGCTATGGGATTTTTACAGAATGAAAAGCGTTAAATGGTCAAAAATGATGCTGAGAAGCTGAACTTTTAAATTGTTATTTTACATCTTTGTCTCAGAAAGTAAATGTAACATCTGAACTTCACTGTACTACTGAACAAATAGAAGAATCCAGGCTATCTATAAACAGAGAGAAGGTGAGGGAACACTGGGCTAATTTACACGAATATACATCTCCTGGTCCAGATTAATTACATCCTAGAGTACTGAAAGAGATAGCAGAGGAAATTGCAGATCCACTAGCCAGAAACTGGAGACCAGAAGTCCCAGAAAATTGGAGATGGGCAAATGTTGTCCCTATTTTCCAAAAATGGGGTAGAAGGTGGACCCAGGGAACTATAGGCCAGTGAGCCTTACTTCTATACCAGGAAAGATCTGTGAACAAATTATTAAACAGCATGTATGTAAGTACCTGGATAAGAATGAAGTGATTAAACAGAGTCAGCATGGGTTTGTAGCAAACAAGACATGTCAGACTAATCTAATTTCCTTCTATGATGGAATCACTGACTGGGTGGATCAGGGAAATGCGGTAGATATAGTATATCATGAATTCAGCAAAGCATTTGATAAAATATTTCATGCTATCCTTATTGAAAAAAATGACCCAGTATGGGATTGATAAGGTTACGGTTAGGTGGATTCATAACTGGCTCAATGATCATATTCAAAGAGTGGTAATAAATGGTTGCATATCCAATTGGAATGGAGTACCACAGGGCATCTTTATCAATGATTTAGATGAAGGAATTGAGGGTAAACTGATTAAATTTGCTGATGAGACAAAGCTAGGGGGAAGCATAGAGTCTAGATCACGTGACGTCATTATTGCCCTCTACTCTATTGGTGAGTTCTCCTTCAATGGAAGTCTTTACACAGAGGCTGGACAGACATCTGTCTGAGATGGCTTAGTGACCCCCGCATTGAGCTGGGGGTTGGACACGATATCCCTGGAAGTCCCTTCCAACTCTGACATTACATAGTTACATAGGTAGAAAAAAGACCTTGGTCCATCAAGTCCAACCTTTCTCCACCAATTGTACATTTCATCACTAATTTAACTATAACTCACAATGTTCTGTGTATTGAGGAAATCGTCCCGCCCTTGTATAGAAGCTGTTATAGTGTCGGCCATTACGACCTCTTGTGGGCGGCATTCCACAGTCTGACTGCTCTAACTGTAAAGAACCCTTTTCTATTTAGCTGTTGGAATAGCCTTTCTTCCACCCGTCATGAATGCCCTCTGGTCCTCAGTACAGTCTTTGGAAGGAATAAGGGCCCCGTCACACATAGCGGCGCACCAGCACAATCCCGACAACAATATGACCTTGTCAGGATCGCTGGTGAGTCACTACGATCACTGGTGAGCTGCCAAACAGGCAGATCTCAGCAGCGATCAGGACAGCGACATGTGGGTAACAAGCAACGCACGTCGCTTAGTTACCCGCTGTGTACCATAGTTACCAGCGCCAGCTCGCTGATCACTGGTCTCCTGCCTGTCACAGGCAGCGATGCGTGCTGGCCAGCGGGAGACCAGCGATCAAAAAATGTCCAGGACGATCAGTGATACCCGGCAGGGGGGCCGGTCTCCATCCCATGTAATATACAAGAGGCCTCCATCCCGTGTAATATACAAGAAGCCTCCATCCTGTGTAATATAGGAGAGGCCTCCATCCTGTGTAATATAGGAGAGGCCTCCATCCTGTGTAATATAGGAGAGGTCTCCATCCCGTGTAATATACAAGAAGCCTCCATCCCATGTAATATAGGAGAGGTCTCCATCCTGTGTAATATAGGAGAGGCCTCCAACCTGTGTAATATAGGAGAGGTCTCCATCCCGTGTAATATAGGAGAGGCCTCCATTCCGTGTAATATAGGAGAGGCCTCCATCCTGTGTAATATAGAAGAGGCCTCCATCCTGTGTAATATAGGAGAGGCCTCCATCCTGTGTAATATAGGAGAGGCCTCCATCCTGTGTAATATACAAGAGGCCTCCATCCTGTGTAATATAGGAGAGGCCTCCATCCTGTGTAATATAGGAGAGGCCTCCATCCTGTGTAATATAGAAGAGGCCTCCATCCTGTGTAATATAGGAGAGGCCTCCATCCCGTGTAATATAGGAGAGGCCTCCATCCTGTGTAATATAGGAGAGGCCTCCATCCTGTGTAATATAGGAGAGGCCTCCATCCTGTGTAATATAGGAGAGGTCTCCATCCCGTGTAATATACAAGAGGCCTCCATCCTGTGTAATATAGGAGAGGCCTCCATCCTGTGTAATATAGGAGAGGCCTCCATCCTGTGTAATATAGGAGAGGCCTCCATCCTGTGTAATATAGGAGAGGCCTCCATCCTGTGTAATATAGGAGAGGCCTCCATCCCGTGTAATATAGGAGAGGCCTCCATCCCGTGTAATATAGGAGAGGCCTCCATCCTGTGTAATATAGGAGAGGCCTCCATCCTGTGTAATATAGGAGAGGTCTCCATCCCGTGTAATATACAAGAGGCCTCCATCCTGTGTAATATAGGAGAGGCCTCCATCCTGTGTAATATAGGAGAGGCCTCCATCCTGTGTAATATAGGAGAGGCCTCCATCCTGTGTAATATAGAAGAGGCCTCCATCCCGTGTAATACAGGAGAGGTCTCCATCCCATGTAATATAGGAGAGGCCTCCATCCCGTGTAATATAGGAGAGGTCTCCATCCTGTGTAATATGAGAGGTCTCCATCCCGTGTAATATACGAGAGGCCTCCATCCCGTGTAATATAGGAGAGGCCTCCATCCCGTGTAATATAGGAGAGATCTCCATCCCGTGTAATATAGGAGAGGTCTCCATCCCGTGTAATATAGGAGAGGTCTCCATCCCGTGTAATATAGGAGAGACCTCCATCCCGTGTAATATAGGAGAGGCCTCCATCCCGTGTAATATAGGAGAGGCCTCCATCCCGTGTAATATAGGAGAGGCCTCTATCCCGTGTAATATAGGAGAGGCCTCTATCCCGTGTAATATAGGAGAGGCCTCCATCCCGTGTAATATAGGAGAGGCCTCCATCCCGTGTAATATAGGAGAGGCCTCCATCCCGTGTAATATAGGAGAGGCCTCCATCCCGTGTAATATAGGAGAGGCCTCCATCCCGTGTAATATAGGAGAGGCCTCTATCCCGTGTAATATAGGAGAGGCCTCTATCCCGTGTAATAATCTAGTTGCCGTCATTGAACTGACTCTAACTTCTAAATATCTTTTTAAAAATGTGGAGCCCAAAACTGGATCCCATATTCTAGTGCCTTGCGAAAGTATTCAGCCCCCTGGAACTTTTCAACCTTTTCCCACATATCGTGCTTCAAACAAAGATACCAAATGTAAATTTTTGGTGAAGAATCGACAACAAGTGGGACACAATTGTGAAGTTGGAGGAAATTTATTGGTTATTTTAAATTTTTGTGGAAATTCAAAAACTGAAAAGTGGGGCGTGCAATATTATTCGGCCCCTTTAACTTAATACTTTGTTGCGCCACCTTTTGCTGCGATTACAGCTGCAGTCGCTTGGGGTTTGTCTCTATCAGTTTTGTACATCGAGAGACTGAAATTCTCGCCCATTCTTCCTTGGCAAACAGCTCGAGCTCAGTGAGGTTGGATGGAGATCGTTTGTGAACAGCAGTTTTCAGCTCTTTCCACAGATTCTCGATTGGATTCAGGTCTGGACTGTGACTTGGCCATTCTAACACCTGGATACGTTTATTTGTGAACCATTCCATTGTAGATTTTGCTTTATGTTTGGGATCATTGTCTTGTTGGAAGACAAATCTCCGTCCCAGTCTCAGGTCTTTTGCAGACTTTAACAGGTTTTCTTCAAGAACCGTCCTGTATTTGGCTCCATCCATCTTCCCATCAATTTTAACCATCTTCCCTATCCCTGCTGAAGAAAAGCAGGCCCAAACCATGATGCTGCCACCACCATGTTTGACAGTGGGGATAGTGTGTTCAGGGTGATGAGCTGTGCTGCCTTTACGCCAAACATATCGTTTGGCATTGTTGCCTAAATGTTTGATTTTGATTTCATCTGACCAGAGCACCTTCTTCCACATGTTTGGTGTCTCCCAGGTGGCTTGTGGCAAACTTTAAACGACACTTTTTATGGATATCATTGAGAAATGGCTTCCTTCTTGCCACTCTTCCATAAAGGCCAGATTTGTGCAGTGTACGACTGATTGTTGTCCTATGGACATACTGTCCCACCTCAGCTGTAGATCTCTGCAGTTCATCCAGAGTGATCATGGACCTCTTGGCTGCATCTCTGATCAGTCTTCTCCTTGTTTGAGATGAAAGTTTAGAGGGACGGCCGGGTCTTGGTAGATCTGCAGTGGTATGATACTCCTTCCATTTCAATATGATCGCTTGCACAGTGCTCCTTGGGATGTTTAAAGTTTTGGAAAACATTTTGTATCCAAATCCGGCTTTAAACTTCTCCACAACAGTATCACGGACCTGCCTGTTGTGTTCCTTGGTCTTCATGATGCTCTCTGTGCATCACACAGAACCCTGAGACTATCACAGAGCAGGTGCATTTATACGGAGACTTGATTACACACAGGTGGATTATATTTATCATCATTAGTCATTTAGGATGACATTGGATCATTCAGAGATCCACAGTGAACTTTTGGAGTGAGTTTGCTGCACTGAAAGTAAAGGGGCCGAATAATATTGCACGCCCCACTTTTCAGTTTTTGATTTTCCACAAAAATGTAAAATAACCAATAAATTTCGTTCAACTTCACAATTGTGTCCCACTTGATTCTTCACCAAAAATTTAAATTTGGTATCTTTATGTTTGAAGCATAACATGTGGGAAGAGGTTGAAAAGTTCCAGGGGGCCGAATACTTTCGCAAAGCATTGTATAAAGGGGTAATAATGCGTTGGGATCGCGGAATTTTATCTCTCTCTTTATATACATCCTAAACTCTTGTTTGCTTTTGCGGCTGCTGCCTGACATTGAGTGCTGCTGCTCAGCTTACTTGTACCCAGAATCCCCCGTCCTTCTCCTGTCCTGTGGTCCCGAGTATTCTCCCATCTAATGTGTATGTGGCTATAGGATTATGCCGTCCTTGGTGATTATTCTACATGTATCTACATTACTCTCATCTGACAGTGTTTCCCCATCAGATGTCTCATCCAGATCTGTTATGATTGGGTCACCGAGGAGGAGAGCAAGCTCAAGCTAAGCCACAGAAAACCAGAGAGGTTGGTAACTAAGTGGATTGCAGACCCTTGATCCTATCCACACAACTAGCAGTAGCCGTGGAGCGTACCTACGATGATCCTAGACGCCTCGTCACAACCGGAGAGCTAAATAAGCCTAAAGCAAGAAAGGGGAAATCTAAACTGCCCCAGAGCAGACCCCAAAGGAATAGACAGCCCCCAACATATATTGTCAGTGAGACAAGACGAAAACACAAACACAGGCAGGAAAATAGACTGAGCAAATGATGGGGCCCACACTGACTTGACAGGACAGGAAAGGAAAGACACTGTCTGCAATCACGCCAAAAAACCCTGCAAAAGGTCCAACAATTCTGATGCAAAAATACTGAAGTCATACGACTTCGCCCCCCACTATATCAGCACTCTGGCTGCTTTTTGCTTTGCTTTCAGAATATACCAATCTAATAAGGGACAAAAACAAACTGGCACAAGCAGTAACATATGGATGGTGATTCAGCACAGCCCCAGCCGGAGCTAGCTGATCACACAAAACTGAAATAGACAAAACCAGATCAAATGTGAACAATAGCAAAGAACAATTAGCTGAGCATGCAGGGACTGAGATGGAAACTGAGACCTCAGGAGGCAGGAAAAAATCAGCAGCATGGGAATAAGGAGTCGGCTGTCTTAAATCCAGTCAGAGACTCCAGATCTCCAGTCATCCTCCTCATTATCAGGTGGCAGGCCTCTGTTAATTAGATCAGCTCCATTACCCCCAGTAGCCACCAGAGGGAGCCCGGAAAGAGAACCAGCTCCACTACCTTCACTAGTAACCAGAAGAAGGCCAGAAAGCGAATTCACAACACAGATCGTTCTGTAATATTGTAATGTCGGGGTCAGATTATCCTACAGAGTTTGGTGTTGTCAGCAAAGATTCTAGGATTCTGATGAGGAAACTGAGCCCCGACCATCTCCATGTCTCCCACGACAACCATTACCTCTAACTCAGCATTCAGTGGAACGACACATGGAGCATTCACACTGGTGACATCACATACATTGGTAGAGAATGGTGCCATATCACAATACAAAGAACCTGGAAACCCCGAACACTGAACCCCGATATTACTCATAGTGGCACCATTGCCATAAACATGATGTAATGTTAAGTAAGATATGTCTGTAAAGTTTGATTTTGCTGGAACCTTCCAGAATCTTCCATTCTATGAGAAAATCTGCTTGCCACACACACTGCAGAGGTTACCCCCACCCCACCTTCACTCTTTAGCAGTGCAGCTGTGTGTGTCTACTCTGCCTGCATCTGAAATAGGACACCAGACATTTCCTGTTGCAAGCAGCTGTCTGTCTCTCTCTCTTCCCCCCTCCCTGCACAGTCAGGAAAGGAAGTCTTTTGTTCTCATCCATGCGGTGGAATAAAACTAAGAGATATTAAAATAAGCCTAGCACGGGCTCTGGTCATGACAGAAAAATTAAACGGACATTTCTGTGATCTGCGCAGACCCAGCTTCCCTACAGTGGCTCTTGCGAAGTTCTAACACCCCCTGAAACTGAGATATGGATTACTCCCAAATGGAGTGTCCTAACTACTGCATGTTTGGTTTTTAATTATTGTATTCAATAAACTGAGAAAAATGATACCATTGTGTGTTTATACGAGTTTTCCTCGTCAAGATATACAGTAGTTAGTATAAGTTATTAGTTAGATTGCAACTTAGAGAAAAGGGGGGCTGAACCTCTACAGCCGGCCCCTTCTGTGATGTCACACATCAGAGGCCATAAGGGATGTCAGTGTACAAACCAGTCAGTTAAGCTGGAGTTTTCATGCTGAAAGGACCCACCAGATGTCGGGAGATGTCTGGCTGTCTGCCCATCCCCATGGTTTGCCTAAGGACAATTGAGCAACTGTAAGTTTTAATTTCTGCTTTTCAGCCCTCTTATTTTATATTTGCCTTGTACATATCTAATGTCTCAACTTTGTAACAACTTTTTATCTATGTAATCACTGCCCCCCTTTGGGGAATAAATCATAAACCTATTAGTCTGCCTTCATGCTCTAAGAAACAAACACGTGCCTTTAAGATAATCGCTACGCACCCTCTTAATTAACTCACTGATTAAGTGAATGGTAGCTGGTGGCAGCAAAATGTGATTTGGGCCCCGGGTACAGCTGGCGGTGACGGAAAGGGATTTGATAAGCTAATTGGGTGGCTGTGGCCAGAGCATTGATAGTTCCCTCACTGCAGCGTGCCGGGTGGCCAGACCTCATTGAAGCAGCTGGCCGGTGACCAATCATCCTAGGAGTAGTTCCCTGACTGACCTGAGGTAAGGGGGGGCACCGGAGAGCTGCGAGTTCAAAAGTGGAACTGAGAAAGTGGGATATACATAAATCCCCGCAGTTCTTGGAAGGTTGTTAGCAGTAGTGGGACATCCAAAATAACCCCCCTGCGATAAATTGTTAGAGCAAGATTAGCTTGCTGTATATTTGTCACATGGTACCAGTGGTGGGATAACTAAGATAAGCCCCCACTGTGCCTGTGATAGCCGTGTGCCGGCAGTGCGTCGCGTCCCTCCGTCCGTGACATACCGGCGTCAGCGGTGGGATCGTGACACGGATGTAACTCAGGATCAGTACAGGATCAGCAATGTAATGTATGTACACAGTGACTGCACCAGCAGAACAGTGAGTGCAGCTCTGGAGTATAATACAGGATGTAACTCAGGATGGGTCACCGAGGAGGAAAAAACAACACAAGCCAAGTCTCAGAAAACCAGAGTGCTTGGTAACTATGCAGATTGCAGATCCCTGATCTTACCACACAACTAGCAGCAGTCGTGGAGCGTACCTACGATGATCCTAGACGCCTCGTCACAACCGGAGAGCTACATAAGCCTAAAGCAGGAAAAGAGGAAAACTAACTGCCCCAGAGCAGACCCCAAAGGAAAGACAGCCCCCCACATGTATTGACGGTGAAACAAGATGAAAACACAAACAAAGGCAGAAAAATAGGCTGAGCAAACGATGGGGCCCGACTAACTAGAAAGGACAGGAAAGGAAAGACACTGTCTGCAATCTGCCAAAAACCCTACCAAAATAATGTCCAACACTTCTGATAGCAAAATTAACCCTGAAGTCACTAGACTTCTCCCACTATATCAGCACTCTGAAATATTCTGAGACAGAGCAAAAAGAGGCCAATCTAATAAGGGCCCAAAAGGCAAATACAGATAAATAGGAGTGGAAATTCAGCACAACCCCAGCAGGGGCTGGCTGACCACAAAAAACTGAATTGACCAACAAGAGCAAGTGTGAACAATAGCAAAAACAAACTTAACTTGAGAAGACTGGAACAGAGCTGAAGTCCAAGACCTGAGAAGCAGACAGAATCACCAGCACCAGCATACGGCGTCGGCTGTCTTATAGCCAGTCTGATACTCCAGAGATCCAATCATTATCCTCCTCATCAGGTGGCAGATCACTACCAATTAAACCAACCTCACTACCTCCTGTCATCACCAGAGGGAGAACGGAAGGAGAACTCTCAACTGGTGGAGCAGAAAATGAGTTCACAACAGTACCCCCCCTTGAGGAGGGGTCACGGAACCCTCATCCATGCCACCAGGCCGATCAGGATGGGCCCGGTGAAAAGCACGAACCAATCTATTGGCATGAATATCAGAGGCAGAGACCCAAGAATTATCCTCCTGGCCATAACCCTTCCATTTGACCAAATACTGGAGTCTCCGTCTAACCAAACGAGAATCCAATATTTTCTCTACCTCATATTCCACATTGCCTTTAACCAATACAGGGTCAGGAGGTGCTGCCATAGGAACCACTGGCTCAACAAACCTCTTCAACAGTGACTTGTGAAATACGTTATGGATTTTGAACGTAACTAGAAGAGCCAATCGAAAAGAAACAGGATTAAGAATCTCCAAAATCTTATAAGGACCAATAAATCTTGGCTTAAATTTTGGAGATGCAACCTTCATAGGAATATTCTTAGACGACAACCAAACGATATCACCCACTTTAAACCGGGGACCAATGGTCCTATGTCGGTTGAGAGGGTGACAACTTATCCACCACTTGGTCCCATATCTGCTGCATTCTCTTAACCACAGTGTCCACACCTGTGCAGGACGAAGATTCCACTTGCCCTGAAGAGAATTGAGGATGGAGAACAGGAGAAGTGCCAGAAGACTGGAGAAGAGCAAATGTTGTTCCTATCTTCAAAAAGGGGAAGAAGGTGGACCCAGGCAACTATAGGCCGGTGAGTCTGACTTCTATACCAGGAAAGATCTTTGAACAAATTATTAAACAACATGTATGTCAATACCTGGATAAGAATGAAGTGATTAAACAGAGTCAGCATGGGTTTCTAACTAATAAGTCATGTCAGACTAACTTAATTTCCTTCTATGACGGTATCACTGATTGGGTGGATCAAGGAAATGCTGTAGATATAGTATATCTTGACTTCAGCAAAGCATTTGACAAAGTCTCTCATACAATCCTTATTGAAAAAATGACTAAGTATGGAATGGACAAGGCAACTGTTAGGTGGATTCATAACTGGCTTAGTGATCGGACCCAAAGAGTGGTCGTAAATGGCTGCACATCCAGTTGGAAGAATGTCTCAAGTGGGGTACCACAGGGCTCTGTCCTGGGCCCTGTATTGTTCAACATCTTTATCAACGATTTAGATGAAGGAATTGAGGGTAAACTGATTAAATTTGCTGATGACACAAAGCTAGGAGGGATAGCTAATACTAGAGAAGAGAGAGAGAGGATTCAAAAAGATTTAAATAAACTGGAGAAGTGGGCAGCAACTAACAGAATGGTTTTTAACAGGGAGAAATGCAAAGTACTACATCTGGGCAATAAAAATGAAAAAAGCATATATAGAATGGGAGGAATAGGGCTAAGTGACAGCACATGTGAAAAAGACTTGGGTATACTAATAGATCACAGACTGAATATGAGTCAACAGTGTGATGCAGCAGCAAAAAAGGCAAATGCAATTCTAGGATGTATTAACAGAAGCATACAGTCTAGATCACGTGAAGTCATTATTTCCCTCTACTCCTCTTTGGTCAGACCTCATCTGGAATATTGTGTCCAGTTTTGGGCACCACATTTTAAAAAAGACATCAACAAACTGGAGCAAGTTCAGAAAAGAGCGACCAGAATGGTGACCGGTCTGCAAACCCTGTCTTATGAGGAAAGGTTGCAGGATTTGGGAATGTTTAGTTTGCAAAAGAGAAGACTGAGAGGAGACTTAATAGCTGTCTACAAATATCTAAAGGGCTGTCACATTGTAGAAGGATCAACTTTATTCTCATTTGCACAAGGAAAGACTAGAAGCAATGGGATGAAACTGAATGGGAAGAGACACAGATTAGATATTAGAAAAAACTTTTTGACAGTTAGAGTGATCAATGAGTGGAACAGGCTGCCACGAGAAGTGGTGAGTTCTCCTTCAATGGAAGTCTTCAAACAGAGGCTGGACAGACATCTGACTGGGATGATTTAGCGAATCCTGCTTTGAGCAGGGGGTTGGACCAGATGGCCCAGGAGGTCCCTTCCAACTCTACGATTCTATGATTCTATGATTCTATGAAACCCAAAATTACGGAAAAAGGGTGACATCAAAGTGGCAGAACTAGCTCTATTGTTCAGCGCAAATTCGGCCAAGGGCAAAAATGCGACCCAATCATCTTGATCAGCAGATATAAAACATCTTAAATAAGACTCCAGGGTCTGGTTTGTTCTCTCAGTCTGCCCATTGGTCTGGGGATGAAACGCGGAGGAGAAGGATAACTGAATTCCCAGATTGGAACAAAAGGCTTTCCAGAATCTGGAAACAAACTGGACCCCTCTATCGGACACAATGTTCTCAGGAATCCCGTGTAACCGAACCACCTGTTGTAAAAACAAGGGCACCAACTCAGCGGAAGATGGCAACTTTGGGAGTGGTACAAGATGGACCATCTTTGAAAATGTATCACAAATCACCCAGATAACAGTCATTCTCTGAGAGACAGGAAGATCAGAAATAAAATCCATTGAGATATGGGTCCATGGCCTCTTGGGCACCGGCAGGGGCATCAGCAACCCACTAGAACGAGAACAGGGTTTAGACCGAGAACAAGTTCCACAGGACTGTACAAAATTCCTGACATCACGAGACAAGGCAGGCCACCAAAACGACCGGCTCACCAAATCTCTGGTACCAAAAATACCTGGATGACCAGACAATGCGGAGCAATGAACTTCAGACATCACTCTCCTTCTCCACTGGTCAGGAACATACAATTTTCCCATAGGGCAACGCTCAGGTTTATCCTCCTGAAATTCCTCCAGGACGCGTCTCAAATCGGGCGAAATGGCAGAAAGAACTACCCCCTCACCTAGGATGGTAGTAGGCTCGGTCACATTAACAGAATCAGCAAAGAAACTCCTAGAAAGGGCGTCTGCCTTAACATTCTTAGTGCCCGGAAGAAAAGAGACCACAAAATTAAAACGCGTGAAAAACAAGGCCCATCTAGCCTGTCTAGGATTCAAGCGTTTGACCGCCTCCAGATAAATCAAATTCTTGTGATCGGTGAGGACCACAACTTGATGTCTAGCTCCCTCCAACCAATGTCTCCACTCCTCAAATGCCCATTTCATGGCCAACAATTCCCGATTCCCCACGTCATAGTTGCGTTCAGATGGGGAAAACTATCGAGAAAAGAAGGCACAGGGATTCATCTTACAAGTCACAGGGTCTTTTTGGGACAAAACAGCTCCTGCACCAATCTCAGAAGCGTCTACCTCCACTTGAAATGGAAGTGAGACATCAGGTTGCCGTAAAACTGGAGCTGAAGTTAATCTCTGCTTAAGCTCCTGAAATGCTGAGACAGCCTCAGGAGACCAATTCAGCACAGCAGCGCCCTTCTTGGTCAGATCAGTCAGTGGTTTGACAATACTAGAAAAATTACCTATAAATTTACGATAGAAATTAGCAAAACCCAAAAACTTCTGGAGGGCCTTCAAAGAAGTAGGCTGAACCCAATCATAAATGGCCTGTACCTTGGCCGGGTCCATTTCAATAGTCGATGGAGACAAGATAAATCCCAAAAATGAAATCCTCTGTACACCAAAGAGGCATTTCGATCCCTTAACAAACAGGGAATTCTCCCTCAAAATCCGGAACACAGTCCGGACGTGTTCCACATGAGAATCCCAATCACTGAAAAGATCAAAATATCATCCAGATAGATAATCAAAAACTTATCCACAAAGTCCCGGAAAATATCATTCATAAAGGATTGGAAGACAGAAGGGGCATTAGTGAGCCCAAAAGGCATCACCAGGTCCTCAAAATGTCCCTCCGGAGTATTAAACGCCGTCTTCCATTCATCCCCATGCTTGATGCGAATAAGATTATACGCCCCCCTGAGGTCAAGCTTAGTAAACCAGCAGGCACTCTTAACTCTGGAGAATAGATCAGACATCAGAGGTAACGGGTACTGATATTTAACCGTCATCTTGTTAAGGGAACGATAATCATTACACGGTCTTAATGAACCATCTTTCTTGGCCACAAAAAAAAACCCAGCACCTAAAGGTGAAGAGGATGGTCTAATATGACCCTTCTCCAATGACTCCTTAATATAGGATCGCATAGCATCATGTTCGGGTACTGATAAGTTGAAAAGCCGACCCTTGGGAAATTTACACCCAGGCATCAACTCAATTGCACAGTCATAACTCCTATGAGGAGGCAAAGACGCAGACTTACTCTCACTAAATACATCAGAGAATTCAGCCAGATAATCAGGAATATCATGAGACTGAGGAGAGGTGGAGAAAACAGGAGCGTCCCTAAGAACACACTGACAACCCCAACTCGCCACAGACCCAGATTTCCAATCCAAAACTGGATTATGAGTTTGCAACCAAGGAAAACCCAGAACAATAGTATCATGCATAGAATCATAGAATCGTAGAGTTGGAAGGGACCTCCTGGGCCATCTGGTCCAACCCCCTGCTCAAAGCAGGATTCGCTAAATCATCCCAGTCAGATGTCTGTCCAGCCTCTGTTTGAAGACTTCCATTGAAGGAGAACTCACCACTTCTCGTGGCAGCCTGTTCCAAATTGTGCAACACCAAAAATTTACACTTTTCTTGGTGGTCTGGGGCAACTCGCATTATCACCTGGGTCCAAAACTGAGGTTTATTCTCCGCCAAAGGAGTGGCATCAATACCCCTCAAAGGAATAGGCGTCTGCAGAGGCATCATGGAAAAACCACAACGTTTAGTAAAATCCAAATCCATCAGATTCACAGCTGCTCCTGAATCCACAAAAGCCTTAGTGGAAAATATGGAAAGGGAGCAGATCAGAGTAATTGACAAAAGGAACTTAGGTTGTACACTGCCCACAGCAAATGTGTGTGCAAAACGTTTCTCTCGTTTAGGGCAGACAGAAATAGTATGAGAGGCGTCTCCACAGAGAAAACACAGCTTACTATGCCATCATTCCATGTAGTAAGGACAGCCCACTTTCGGAATTTTTGACAGTATAACTCTGCAGAATCCCGACCCTGGTTTAATGCCAACAGGGTTTTCTCAGCTTGATCAACAGCATTAGGTTCATCATACAACAACCCCAAGGCCTGAAAAAATGCATCCACATTAGTCAGAATAGGATTTTCAGGTGTCAGAAAAAGCCCAATCCTGGGGATCGCCGCGCAGCAAGGAGATGACAATTTTAACCTGCTGCGCAGAGCTCCCCGATGAGTTAGGCTTCAAAGCAAGAAATAATTTACAATTATTCTTAAAATTCAGAAATTTAGACTGATCCCCAGAAAACACATTAGGAGTAGGGATCTTGGGTTCAGCAGCATGTGACTGAATGAGGTAGGTGAAAATTCCCTGCACTTCAGCAGCAAGTTGCTCCACACGATCAGACAATTGTTTAATCTCCATTAGGAAAAAAAAAATCCTCCTACGGCCCCAGAGAAAAAAAGAGGAAAGTATATAAAAAAAAAAAAAAAAAAATTCTGACACTTTTTTTTTTTTTTTTAACAACTTTTCCCTGCTTTTGAGTACCCTAGAATCTGCGGTATGGCTGGTGATTCTGTTATGAACCGGAAACCGAGGAGGAAAAAAAGACAACAAGCTAAGTCACAGAAAACCAGAGAGGTTGGTAACTATGCAGATTGCAGATCCCTGATCTTACCACACAACTAGCAGCAGTTGTGGAGCGTTCCTACGATGGTCCTAGACGCCTCGTCACAACCGGAGAGCTACATAAGCCTAAAGCAGGAAAAGAGGAAAACTAACTGCCCCAGAGCAGACCCCAAAGGAAAGACAGCCCCCCACATGTATTGACGGTGAAACAAGATGAAAACACAAACAAAGGCAGGAAAATAGGCTGAGCAAACGATGGGGCCAAACTAACTAGAAAGGAGAGGAAAGGAAAGACACTGTCTGCAATCTGCCCAAAACCCTACAAAATAATGTCCAACACTTCTGATAATAAAATTAACCCTGAAGTCACTAGACTTCTCCCACTATATCAGCACTCTGAAATATTCTGAGACAGAGCAAAAAGAGGCCAATCTAATAAGGGACCAAAAGGCAAATACAGATAAATAAGAGTGGAAATTCAGCACAACCCCAGCAGGGCTGGCTGACCACACAAAAAACTGAATTGACCAACAAGAGCAAGTGTGAACAATAGCAAAAAGAAACTTAACTTGAGAAGACTGGAACAGAGCTGAAGTCCAAGAACTGAGAAGCAGACTGAATCACCAGCACCAGGATAGGGCGTCGGCCGTCTTATATCCAGTCTGATACTCCAGAGATCCAATCGTTATCTTCCTCATCAGGTGGCAGATCACTGCCACTTAAACCAACCTCACTACCTCCTGTCACCACCAGAGGGAGAACGGAAGGAGAACTCTCAACCGGTGGAGCAGAAAATGAGCTCATAACAGTAATGTATGTACACAGTGACTGCACCAGCAGAATAGTGAGTGCAGCTCTGGAGTATAATACAGGATGTAACTCAGGATCAGTAATGTAATGTGTGTACACAGTGACTGCACCAGCAGAATAGTGAGTGCAGCTCTGGAGTATAATACAGGAGGTAACTCAGGATCAGTAATGTATGTACACAGTGACTGCACCAGCAGAATAGTGAGTACAGCTCTGGGGTATAATACAGGATGTAACGCAGGATCAGTAATGTAATGTATGTACACAGTGACTGCACCAGCAGAATAGTGAGTGCAGCTCTAGAGTGTAATACAGGATGTAACTCAGGATCAGTAATGTAATGTATGTACACAGTGACTGCTCCAGCAGAATAGTGAGTGCAGCTCTGGAGTATAATACAGGATGTAACTCAGGATTAGTAATGTAATGTATGTACACAGTGACTGCACCAGCAGAATAGTGAGTGCAGCTCTGGGGTATAATACAGGAGGTAACTCAGGATCAGTAATGTATTGTATGTACACAGTGACTGCACCAGCAGAATAGTGAGTGCAGCTCTGGGGTATAATACAGGACGTAACTCAGGATCAGTAATGTAATGTATGTACACAGTGACTACACCAGCAGAATAGTGAGTGCAGCTCTGGAGTATAATACAGGATGTAACTCAGGATCAGTAATGTAATGTATGTACACAGTGACTGCACCAGCAAAATAGTGAGTGCAGCTCTGGGGTACAATACAGGAAGTAACTCAGGATTAGTAATGTAATGTATGTACACAGTGACTGCACCAGCACAATTGTGAGTGCAGCTCTGGAGTATAATACAGGAAGTAACTCAGGATCAGCACAGAATCAGTAATGTAATGTATGTACACAGTGACTGCACCAGCAGAATAGTGAGTGCAGCTCTGGGGTATAATACAGGATGTAACTCAGGATCAGTAATGTATGTACACAGTGACTGCACCAGCAGAATAGTGAGTGCAGCTCTGGGGTATAATACAGGATGTAACTCAGGATCAGTAATGTAATGTATGTACACAGTGACTACACCAGCAGAATAGTGAGTGCAGCTCTGGAGTATAATACAGGATGTAACTCAGGATCAGTAATGTAATGTATGTACACAGTGACTGCACCAGCAAAATAGTGAGTGCAGCTCTGGGGTACAATACAGGAAGTAACTCAGGATTAGTAATGTAATGTATGTACACAGTGACTGCACCAGCACAATTGTGAGTGCAGCTCTGGAGTATAATACAGGAAGTAACTCAGGATCAGCACAGAATCAGTAATGTAATGTATGTACACAGTGACTGCACCAGCAGAATAGTGAGTGCAGCTCTGGGGTATAATACAGGATGTAACTCAGGATCAGTAATGTAATGTATGTACACAGTGACTGCACCAGCAGAATAGTGAGTGCAGCTCTGGGGTATAATACAGGATGTAACTCAGGATCAGTAATGTATGTACACAGTGACTGCACCAGCAGAATAGTGAGTGCAGCTCTGGAGTATAATACAGGAGGTAACTCAGGATCAGTAATGTAATGTATGTACACAGTGACAGCACCAGCAGAATAGAGAGTGCAGCTCTGGAGTATAATACAGGATGTAACTCAGGATCAGTAATGTATGTACACAGTGACTGCACCAGCAGAATAGTGAGTGCAGCTCTGGAGTATAATACAGGTTGTAACTCAGGATCAGCATTTAATATATGTAAATAATGACTCGTCTTTGAATGATCTTGCTGACGCTAATTACATATTAATATTAATAATAATAAATAATAATCTTTATTTTTATATAGCGCTAACATATTCCGCAGCGCTTTACAGTTTGCACACATTATCATCACTGTCCCTGATGGGGCTCACAATCTAAATTCCCTATCAGTATGTCTTTAGAATGTGGGAGGAAACCGGAGTGCCCGGAGGAAACCCACGCAAACACGGGGAGAACATACAAACTCCTTGCAGATGTTGTCCTTGGTGGGATTCGAACCCAGGACTCCAGAGCTGCAACGCTAACCACTGAGCCACCGTGCTGCCCTGGGGTATTATATGTCCATATGTCCATATATGTCCATATTATATGTCCATATCTCCTGTAGTCGCGTTCTTCCTGTGGTAGCAGATTCATATTATAAATGCAATATAACTCTTACCGGAGATCCCTGCAGCTGTCAGAGTTGACATCACATGTGAGAGTCCGCGGCTGCCCGGCTGGTGTGGTCCTTGTAGACAGTGCTGGATTACCGCCATGACACTCTGGACATCTTCCTCTTCTACAATGTGACCGCCATAAATAATGGCTCCTGCAGTGCGAAGAAAGGAGAGTGGTGACAAGTAGATGATGAGGGCCGATAAGAGACCCTCAGAGACGTTCTCCGGGGCTGGACTGTGATGACCCCATGACTGCTCTCAGATAATGCTAGCGAGGTTCACCACTGGGTCCCCATCAGCTTTCCCCATGCTGCCTCCTGTCACCGCCTGTCACCCACCTCTGTACTTGCTGTTGGAGTTACTCCTGAAGATTTCAATGTTTCAGACCACCTACTAATTGTATGATTGCTTCTTCTCCACAGTGCCGCCATTTCTGTGCCCCCCATCTGGTGAGGACCACCATATGTACAAATGACACCCTCAGTCTTTACCTGTGATGAAGGGCAGAGCCTGATCGCAGTCCCCGCACCATGCCATCACCGCCCTTGCGGTGCACAATGCGTTCCTCAGATCCTTCTGGCCCCTGTGAATAGTTAATAGCCGAGATCAGCGTGCTCCTCCTATCCCCCACCATCAGCGGTTGGAGGTCGGAGTGATGGCTGCCCTCATGGGTCGGTGGCACCACTCACCAGCAGTATGTCTGGCGCTGTACATAGAGGCTGTACTCCTGTCTGAGCAATAAGATACTGTGGAGAATCAGGATCTTCAGGGTGAGGGGGTCCTGCTCCCCAGCGTCTTCTGCCACATCTAAGCAGCTCATAAGAAGAACATCACGGAGAGTCAAGCGGAGCGCGCAGGGCGTAGAGTGGGAGCCCAACCGCGAGGCTCCTGAAAGACAAACTGAGGGTCTCATGGAGGAGAACAAAGAAGGGGAGCTGGGAAGAAACAGGTGGCGGAGAGTGGTTATGGGGGACACTGAGAAGAGGGGGCACAAAGGAGGGTAAATGGAGACACTAGAAGGAGGAAAAATCAGGGGACACTGGAACAAGTGGAAATCAGGGTACACCAGAAGGAGTGGAGATACAGAGGACACCAGAAAGAGTGGAAATATTGGGACACTGGAAGTAGGGAGGATACAGAGAACATGGGAATAGGGGTACACCAGAAAGAGGGGGGATACAGAGGACACCAGAAAGACGGGAAATAGGGGGACACCAGAAGGAAGGGGATACAGAGGACACCAGAAAGAGTGGGAATAGGAGGACACCAGAAGGAGGGGGGATACAGAGGACACCAGAAAGAATGGAAATAGGGGGACACTGGAAGGAGGGGGGATACAGAGGACACCAGAAAGACGGGGAATAGGAGGACACCAGAAGGAGGGGGATACAGAGGACACAGAAAGAGTGGGAATAGGAGGACACCAGAAGGAGGGGGGATACAGAGGACACCAGAAAGAATGGAAATAGGGGGACACTGGAAGGAGGGGGAATTCAGAGAACATCAGAAACAGTGGGAATAGGGGGGACACTGGAAGGAGGGGGGATACAGAGGACACCAGAAAGAGTGGGAATAGGAGGACACCAGAAGGAGGGGGAATAGGGGGACACTGGAAGGAGGGGGGATACAGAGGACACCAGAAGGAGGGGGCTACAGAGGACACCAGAAAGAGGGGGAAGAGGAGGACACCAGAAGGAGGGGGAATAGGGGGACACTGGAAGGAGGGGGGATACAGAGGACACCAGAAAGAGTAGAAATATTGGGACAATGGAAGGGAGGATACAGAGAACATCAGAAGGAGGGGGAATAGGAAGACACCAGAACAAGGAGGGATACAGAGGACATGAGAAAGAGTGGAAATAGGGGGACACTGGAAGGAAGGAGGGGGATACAGAGAATACCAGAAGGAAGGGGAATAGTGGGATACATAGGGCACTGAAAGGAGGGGAATACAGAGGACACTGAAAGGAGGAGCAATCGGGGAACATTGGAAGGACGGTGGAACTGGAAATGGAAGAGGAAGCTGGGTGGAACCGGGCGACACTGGAAGGAGGGGCGTCTGGGGTCACTGGCAGGAAAAGGATCTGAGAACACTGGAAGGAGGAGGAACTGGGAGCACTGGAAGGAGGAGGAACTGGGAACACTGGAAGGAAGGAAACCGGAGGACAATGGAAGGAGATCACAGCTTGAGGAGAGTTGTGCTAAACCAATATGATGTCACCTTTTTGTCATGAACAGTCCTCTGCTGCCCCCTATCATCAGGACAATTACACAATTGACTGACGATTCATAGAGGGGGCACAGACTGTTTTCATCATTAGGCCACTTAGTGGAGAACTAACAGTGAGCGTACGGTATACACACCTCGGATACCAAAGCATGGAAAATGTATATACATTCGGTACAGTCACTGCCAGCTCTGCAATAACAAAAGTAACTACTCGCTGCCACCACCAATCATTTATACTGGATGCCCGTTACCGACAGTGTATGTCTTTGGGGTGCAGTTTACAGAACAAGAGGAACAGAACTATTACATTTTTATAAAAAATATACACAAAAGATTTTACAAACCGGACAGAACAATACAGCGCATACAATAACCGTGGGGAAAAGAAGTATTTAATCAGCCACCAATTGTGCAAGTTCTCCCACCTGTAAAGATGAGAGTGGCCTGTAATTGACATCATAGGTAGACGACAACTATGAGAGACACAATGAGGAAACAAATCCAGAAAATCACCTTGTCTGATTTGGGAAGATTTATTTTGCAAATTATGGTGGAAAATAAGTATTTGGTCATTAACAAAAGTTCATCTCAATATTTTGTTATATATCCGTTTTTGGCAAAGGTCAAATGTTTTCGGTAAGTCTTCACAAGGTTGGCCCACACTGTTGGTGGTATGTTGGCTCATTCCTCCATGCAGATCTCCTCTAGAACAGTGATGTTTTGGGCCTGTCGCTGGGCAAAAGGGACGTTCAACTACCTCAAAAGTCAGTAAATGCGTTACATCCCTACTCTCGCCATGACGCAGAAAACTTATCCCTCATAAACATTTGGTAGATACAAACCCTAATATTTGTATCTGGAGCTACAAAATGCTTTACTGGAAGGAAGCTCATCCTGGAAACCACATTAGATATCCTTATCACCTGTCCATGGCGGAGAGTCTCTGAGTGATGCAGAGTCACTTCTCACAGAAAAGCTTTGTGATGTAATAGTCAAAGAGTCTGAGGTCAAAAGCGAGGATGGTACGCCAAAATCAGAAGGAAGAGACAAAGGCATAGTCAGGGAACGGTCCAAAGTAAAAAAAAAACAAGAAGATAGGTGATCAGAAAAAAGGGATTAAACAGAAGGATGGTCAGTACGAGGTCCAAGGTCAGGCAACGAAAGATCAGCAAGCAGAACACAAGGCACAAAGAGACAAACCACAAGGTTGAATGTACAGTGGGTATGGAAAGTATTTCTTCTACATTTCTGGGGTTTTTTCAGTCAAGATGGGGTGCAGAGTGCACATTAATGAGAAAAAAATGAACTTTTTTGAATTTACCAAATGGCTGCAATGAAAGAAAGAGTGAAAAATTTAAAGGGGTCTGAATACACAACATACCATATTTTTCGGACTATAAGACGCACTGGACCATAAGACGCACCCCAAATTTTTAGAAGGAAAATGGGGAAAAAATTAATGTGTCAAAAGGGGGTCCGTCTTACAGTCCTGCGGGGAGATGATCTCACCCCCATCCCCAATCTGGTGCGGCAGGTTCGGCGGTGCTCATTGGTGTGGGGGCTCTGGCGACATTTTCTGATGTCCGACGCTGCAGGGCGATGATGGTGCGGCAGTGTTCTGTGGTGTCGGGGGCTCCAGAGACATTTTCTGAAAGCCCCCACACTTCTATTGCCTTGATGTTGTGGCCTCCAGGAAAATGGCCGCCAGAGGCGAAGGATGCACACATTGAGGTCTCGGCAACGAGATCTCGTCCCAAGATCTCGGGAGTAGAGATCTCGGAGCCGAGATCTCAATCTGCACATGTGCCGCCTCTGGCGGCCATTTTCCTGGAGGTCCCAGCACCATCATCTCCCTGCAGCATCGGACCAAGACCACCAGAAGTCCCACTCCAGCTGTCACAACGCTAAGTGTAAGTACCGTACATTCCGACTATAAGACGCATCCCTGTTTTCCCCCCAAATTGGGGGGGGGGGGGGGGGGGGAGTGCGTCTTATAGTACGAAAAATACGGTATTTTCTAATGCAATCAGAGAAAATCAGGGGAAGAGTCTTGAGGAGATCATGTGCATATTCCCAGTGCCTTCTGGGATAAGTGAAGAGTCTCCGCGAGCTCAACGATCACTGGGTTTTGGCCGTTGCAGCTGAAAAGAGGAAATTGGAAAACCGCTTTTAAGAAATCTCAGTATGGAAGAGGCCAGGAGCCATTTGGTGAGCTGCATTTCTTGCTACATGTTCACAGACTTACCAGTGGAAAAGCCAAACTTCACATGCCACAAATGCAAGCTTGTGTCCCTGTTGGAGGAAGAGAGGTTAGCTACGTTGAAGATCATTAAGGAAGGTGAAGAGTTCTTAGAGCAGAATTATCTCTTCATGTTACAGAAAGAGAAGAAATTCGAAGTGCACCTGAAGAAACAGAGGAATGGAGACATGTGACCCAGAGAAGCAGGAGGATCAGGAGGCAGTCAGCACCCATACTGCTCAGAAACCAGTACCAGGCTCTCACGCAGGAAAACGATGAAGAAATACATCAGGATAAGACTTTGCCCACAAACAGCAACCTTGTACTCCTTCAGAGTCCTCCTGGATGGAGAAAGAAAAATGTTGTGAAGAAGAAACGGAGAGTGGTGGTCATGGGGGATTCCCTGCTGAGAGGAACAGAGGCCGCTATCTGCAGACCGGATATAACTTCAAGAGAAATGTGCTGTCTTCCAGGTGCAAAAATAAAAGATGTGTCTGACAGGATATCAGGACTCTTCAGACCTACAGATGACTACCCATTCCTGCTACTACATGTGGGGACAAATGACACCACGAGAAACGACCTGGAAACCATCTGCAGAGACTTTGAAGACTTAGGCAAGAAAGTGAAAGAACTGGGAGCGCAGGTGGTCTTCTCTTCCATCCTCCCAGTGGATGGCCAAGGAACAAGGAGGTGGAATAAGATTCTGCAGGTGAACAACTGGCTACGTCGATGGTGCCGTCAGCAACGATTTGGATTTCTGGATCACGGAGTGAATTACCTATACGATGGACTACTTGCTAGAGATGGGGTGCACCTTATGAAGACTGGAAAACATGTATTTGGAAGTCGCCTTGCTACACTTGTAAGGAGAGCTTTAAACTAGAACAACATGGGAAGGGAAGCAAAAGACCAGAAAAAGCCATACACCTGACAAATGCTATTGAGAACTCTGCTATTAGAAGTGGAAGGGAAGAACAAAGACAAAAGAATCTAATTAATAAAAATATTGGAGAAAGAGAAACCAATCACAAACTAAACTGTTTCTATACTAATACACAATGCATGGGCAACAAACAAGGAGAACTGGAACTACTAACACAGGAAAAGAAATATGACGTCATTGGAATCACTGAAACTTGGTGGGACGATACACATGATTGGAATACAAGACTAGAAGGATACAACTTATTTGCAAGAAACAGACTTGATAAACGAGGAGGGGGTGTCGCATTGTATGTTAGAAACGCGTATATCTGCACAGAGATTGAAGCTTCAGAGACTGGGAGTTCTGTGGAAACTGTTTGGGCAAGAATACAAGGACAGAACAATGGAAAGGACACCATTGTAGGCATTTACTACAGGCCGCCTGTGCAAGCTGAAGATATGGATGAACTCTTTATGCATCAAATGGCCAAGTTCTCCAAAAAATGACATAGTTGTCATGGGAGATTTCAACTATCCAGACATTTGTTGGGAATCTCTCTCAGGCAAAACTAAAAGGTCAAGGAAATTCTTATCCTCTCTTGCTGACAACTTTATCTTCCAAAAGGTAAGGGAGAAAACAAGGGGAACTGCTACCTTGGATCTAATCCTTATAAACAGGGAGGAAATGGTTGAGGAGGTAAAAGTGGCTGGGACCCTAGGAGGTAGCGACCATGCTATTTTAGAATTTTGGATAACTAGAGGAGGAAGACCTGTGAAGACTCAGACGTCAAGGTTAGATTTCAGAAAGGCAGATTTTAAGGGATTCAGAAAGAGAATTGGAGGGATCCAATGGCTGGATATCCTTAAAGACAAAAATGTCCAGGAAGGATGGGAAATCTTGAAAAATGAAATTCTCAAAGCGCAATTGTTAACAATTCCGAAAAGAGGGAAGAATAGGAAGCATTTAAGGAAGCCAGGATGGATGAACACAGAACTTAAGCACATGCTAAAAAGGAAGAAAGAAATGTTTATAAAATGGAAAGAGGGAGGCATATCTAAAGAAGAATATAATGCTATCTGCAGAACCTGCAGGGCACAAATCAGATTAGCTAAAGCTGACAATGAATTGAGGCTTGCAAGAGATGTCAAAAGCAATGATAAAGGATTATGGGGATATGTCAAAAGTAAAAGAAAAGTCATAGATGCTATAGGATTTTTACAGGATGAAAATGATGAAATGGTAAGACAGGATGCTGAGAAGGTCGAACTTTTAAATTCCTATTTTGCATCTGTTTTCTCTCAGAAAGGAAATGTAACATCAACTGTTCTTCACTGTCCTATTAAGGGAATAGAAGAATCCAGGATATCTATAAACAGAAAGATAGTGAGGAAACACTTAGCTAACCTAAATGAATTCAAGTCTCCAGGTCCAGATGAATTACACCCCAGAGTACTGAAGGAGATAGCAGAAGAAATTTTTGAACCCCTCTCCATAATCTTTGAAAATTCTTGGAGAACAAGAGAAGTCCCAGAAGACTGGAGAAGAGCAAATGTTGTTCCTATCTTCAAAAAGGGGAAGAAGGTGGACCCAGGCAACTATAGGCCGGTGAGTCTGACTTCTATACCAGGAAAGATCTTTGAACAAATTATTAAACAACATGTATGTCAGTACCTGGATAAGAATGAAGTGATTAAACAGAGTCAGCATGGGTTTCTAACTAATAAGTCATGTCAGACTAACTTAATTTCCTTCTATGACGGAATCACTGATTGGGTGGATCAAGGAAATGCTGTAGATATAGTATATCTTGACCTCAGCAAAGCATTTGACAAAGTATCTCATACAATCCTTATTGAAAAAATGACTAAGTATGGAATGGACAAGGCAACTGTTAGGTGGATTCCTAACTGGCTTAGTGATCGGACCCAAAGAGTGGTTGTAAATGGCTGCACATCCAGTTGGAAGAATGTCTCAAGTGGGGTACCACAGGGCTCTGTCCTGGGCCCTGTATTGTTCAACATCTTTATCAATGATTTAGATGAAGGAATTGAGGGTAAACTGATTAAATTTGCTGATGACACAAAGCTAGGAGGGATAGCTAATACTAGAGAAGAGAGAGACAGGATTCAAAAAGATATAAATAAACTGGAGAAGTGGGCAGCAACTAACAGAATGGTTTTTAACAGGGAAAAATGCAAAGTACTACATCTGGGCCATAAAATTGAAAAAAACATATACAGAATGGGAGGAATAGGGCTAAGCAACAGCACATGTGAAAAAGACTTGGGTATACAAATAGATCACAGACTGAATAGGAGTCAACAGTGTGATGCAGCAGCAAAAAAGGCAAATGCAATTCTAGGATGTATTAACAGAAGCATACAGTCTAGATCACATGAAGTCATTATTTCCCTCTACTCCTCTTTGGTCAGACCTCATCTGGAATATTGTGTCCAGTTTTGGGCACCACATTTTAAAAAAGCCATCAACAAACTGGAGCAAGTTTAGAAAAGAGCGACCAGAATGGTGACCGGTCTGCAACCCTGTCTTATGAGGAAAGGTTGCAGGATTTGGGAATGTTTAGTTTGCAAAAGAGAAGACTGAGAGGAGACTTAATAGCTGTCTACAAATATCTAAAGGGCTGTCACATTGTAGAAGGATCAACTTTATTCTCATTTGCACAAGGAAAGACTAGAAGCAATGGGATGAAACTTAATGGGAGGAGACACAGATTAGATATTAGAAAAACTTTTTGACAGTTAGAGTGATCAATGAGTGGAACAGGCTGCCACGAGAAGTGGTGACTTCTCCTTCAATGGAAGTCTTCAAACAGAGGCTGGACTGGGATGATTTAGCGAATCCTTCTTTGAGCAGGGGGTTGGACCAGATGGCCCAGGAGGTCCCTTCCAACTCTACGATTCTATGATTCTATGAAAATATAAATCATAACATTTTGAAACACAGCAGGTGCATTTGATAGTCCAAATGGCATGACAAGGTTTTCAAATAGCTCTTTAGATGTTAGAAACGCCTTTTTCCACTCCTCACCCTTCCAGAAGCGTATCATATTGTAAGCCCCTTTAAGATTAAGTTTAGAAAACCACCTGGCCTCCAGAAGTTGACTATATAGGTCGGGGATGAGTAAGTATTTTTAACCGTGATTTTGTTCAGTTCTCGGAAATTGGAGACCTCCATCTTACTTTTTTACAAAGAAAAATACAACACCTTTAGGAGAGGAGGAAGGATGGGTGTGACCCTTCCGTAAACTTTTGTTAACATTTTTTCATGGCGGTCCATTCAGGCCCAGACAAATTGTAAAGGCGAGCTTTATGTGATTTTGTGTATGGGACAAGATTAATAGCGCAGTCATAAGGACGATGGGGTGGTAGTAGCTTTGCCTCTTTCTCCAAGAACACATCTCCGAAGTCCTTCAGGTACCCCGGAAGACCCTCCAGACTAGCAGAGCATATTTGCAATGATTTTAGACATTTTTTGTAACAATTGGGGCTCCACTTAACATTCTCCTTCTGATAACAGGATTATTAATTTGTAACTGTGACGACACAGCATTTATTCTTAATTATCCAGACATATTATTTCAGTAGGCCCAGGGACGGGTTAGTTCATTTGAGATCTGAAGTCACAGCTGCCATTATCCCGGTTAGTCAACGGAAGGGTGAGACTCTGTAATTTTGCACCATTTTGGGTATTTTGCTGGTACTGTTCTACGTCTTAATTTGCCTGTTTTGTGGTTCAGTAAAATATTTCCACACTGTTTTACCCTCACCCTGTGTTATCTGAGTAGTATTATGCCCACGGTAAAAGAACGGGCTTTTGGTGGGATGATCTCTGGTCCTTACAGTTTCCAGTAGGGCACCCGCTGACTCAGTGTCTCCACAGCAACCATGGAAGCCCCAGTACCAACCCAGCAAGTAAATTATCCAAAACAAAATAGGAGATGGATTCAGAGTGGAGGGCTCCCACTTGGAGCATGAAATCCACTGTTACCCCTTTGTCCAAACTCAGGGCTAACGGTGTCTTGTTAAGACCAAACATCTGAATGGGTCTTTCAAAACCAACAGTCCCTATTCCTAACTTTGAAACCAGTCCCAAATCAATAAAGGGACAATCAAATAGCTGTCTACAAATATCTAAAGGGCTGTCACATTGTAGAAGGATCAACTTTATTCTCATTTGCACAAGGAAAGACTAGAAGCAATGGGATGAAACTGAATGGGAGGAGACACAGATTAGATATTAGAAAAAACTTTTTGACAGTTAGAGTGATCAATGAGTGGAACAAGCTGCCGCGAGAAGTGGTGAGTTCTCCTTCAATGGAAGTCTTCAAACAGAGGCTGGACAGACATCTGACTGGGATGATTTAGCGAATCCTGCTTTGAGCAGGGGGTTGGACCAGATGGCCCAGGAGGTCCCTTCCAACTCTACCATTCTATGATTCTAAGTTAGCTGCAGACCAATGAACTCCAATGTTCATAACACCTGGTTCTCCAAGGATATCATCATATTTATCAGTACATTGTCAGAAGAAGAAAAAAGGTACCTGGGAGTTTGGGTGACCTCCTTGGCCATCACCCAGACTTAGACATTCTGACAGTTTGCTAGACTGAGGACAAGTTGGGCAATTTTTGAGAAAATGCCCAGAGAGACCACAGTACAGACAGAGTCCAAGATCTTGGCTACGGTTTTTTCTCCACAACTCGAAGACTGGCAACTCTAACCTCCCATGGCTCCATCTCCGGCAAATGAACCTGATCTGGGGAAGCATAATGGACAGCCTGCTGTTCACCATGACTTTCACAGATTCTGTTGTCCATTTGTATGTTCTGGATCATAGCCTTCGCCAGCGAACAAAGGGCATAAGGACCTGAGCGTCTTTAAGAGTTGCGGAAAGGCCTTTGCGAAACTGACACCTGAGAGCTGCATTGTTCAAGAGAACTTCAGTGGACCACTGCTAGAACTCAATACAGAAGTCCTCAGCTATGCGACTCCCCACCTTGTGCCAGATGCATGATCTGAGCCTCAGTGACCAGGATCCTGTCGGGGTTTGTCATAGTTAAGACCTAAACTGTCAAAAAAGGCATAAACAGAAGACTGTCCTGGGCCTTGTGGGGACAAGCAAAATGCCCAGGTCTGAGGATCTGTGGCGCCCCTGAGAGTTCAATTGCCACAGAGGTACTGCACCTCCTCCTGAGGTGTGGTGCCCCACCATCCAGGTAAGGTGGGAACTCCTGACCACGCTCCAACACTCGTATCCCACACAACACAGTAGTTCAGCAAAACCACATTGCGACTCCCTGCTTGGAGTGTAGAAGAGCACCTTTGGTGGCTCCCTGCTTGGAACACGAAACATGCTGGGAGGTGGGTGGAGTTTAGAATACATAAAAGAGGGAATGTTTAGAATTTCAAGGAGTTCGAAGTCAGTCAGTCAGAGAGTCACTCAGAGAGGAGTGAGGAAAGGAGATCCCTGGAAGAGGGATGGAGGAAGGAGTGCTGCAGCTGCCTCAGTGATCTGGGTCTACTGGCACAGGAACGGAAAGAAGGAGAAGGACATTGAACTGAGACCTGATCTTCCATAAGAAGGAAAGAATAGTACGGAACGTAGGAGTAAAAGGGAACAGAGGATGTGGGTTAGAGGAAGAACCCTGCCTAGAAGTTCTAAGCGCAAGGCCGGGGCCCGGTCCCCGAGGTTGTATGGACACTAATGGTTCTGCAGCAGACACTGGTGGAGTAGTGGGCTGTAAATGCACTACTCCCATCTAAGACTTGGGGGCACAACAGCAACATTGATAGTGAGCCGGGACTCAGGAGTAAGGAGTCCCCGAAGCAAGCTACAGCTGTCTGCCGTACAAGTAGAGTTCTTTGGAACATCTGTAAGGAGAAACTCCAGTGTAACTCAGTACTAGGAGATCGTCACACTTAAAGGCGCTATAGAGGAGACGTTCAGAAAGGCACATGTTGGCGGAGTGTTGGAGGGGAACGTCCTATCTTGCCTGGAGGTCGACTGAGCCCCTGACCCGGAGAACACAGCACGGAGGCAGGCACCTGTGTGTACTACAGACTGTGAGTAAAGCTTTGGAACGACAAGCCCTGGTGTCCTCCATTCATTCCTGCACCAACACACCTGGTACTGCTACATCTGGGTACCAGCTTCTACACTGCGCCTCTCAGCTACCCCTACATATACACTGCCTTGGGACTACAGCTCCACCTGTGGGGAGCTTCACCATCTTGGCTGCAACACACCACCAGTCCCAGAGGATCTGCATGCAGCGTTGGCCTAACATCTCACTTGCCGAACACCACAGGTGGCATCACGAACTATTCATAAACTCTATTCACCCCCTTTTTGCCATGGAGCCCCAGGGCCACGGACCGGGTCACAGCTTCCGTGACAACTCCCATTGAGATCAACGGGCCCAGTACCAAGCACCCCGCCAGCCCTGGTTCGGGTGCTCCAGATCCTCTCGCAGTAGGGATGCTACGCTCAACGGTGGTGCACATGGATTTGTGGACCCACTGTGCCATAGGGCCTGGCCTACCTAGGAACAGGAGTAGCTAAGCAGCTAGCAGGTGTTCACAGGAGCTCCTGATGGTGGAGACAGACGGGGCTGCAGGTAGCCGCAAGTTACTACTCCTAGGCAGAACCCAGTCCCACAGCTGCTGACCCCAGGGTCACTATCTACTATCTAACAGACCTGACAGAATAACAGATCTGCAGGTGGTCGGCATCTAGGAAATAGCGACCACAATATTGTACAGTGTCACTTGTGTTTCGCTAGGGGGACTTGTCAGGGAGTCACGAAAACACTGAACTTTAGGAAGGCAAAGTCTGACCAGCTCAGAGATGCCCTTAATCTGGTGACTGGGACAATGTCCTCAGAAATAAGAATACAGAAAATAAATGGGAAATGTGTAAGAACATCCTAAATAGGCGCTGTAAGCGGTTTATACCTTGTGGGAATAAAAGGACAAGAAATAGGAAAAACCCAATGTGGCTAAACACAGAAGTAAGAGGGGCGATCGCCAAGTAACAAGAAAGCATTTACACCACTAAAGCAGGACGGCCCCGCTGAAGATCTAACAACTACAGGGAGAGAAATACTTTATCTAAAAAACTAACTACAGCTGCCAAAAAGGAAACAGAGAAGCACAAAGGAGAGTAACACTAATCCCAAGCTGTTCTTCACCTATATCAATAGTATCAGAATCATAAGTGACAGTGTAGGAGCCTTATAAAACTGTGAGGAAAGAATGGTTGTAGATGACGAGGAAAAAGCGAATATTTTACACGCCTTCTTCTCCACGGTATTCACAGTGGAAAATGAAATGCCGAGAGACCAAGAAAACCTGATATTAAGGGTCACCAATCTAACCCAAGAAGAGGGGCGAAACCGGCTACATAAGATTACAATAGATAAATCTCTGGGTCCGGATGGCATACACCCACGAGCACTAAGAGAACTAAGTAATGGAATACACAAACCATTATTTCTTATATTTAGCGACGGGGTCTGTTACACAGGACTGGCGCATAGCAAATGTGGTACCAATATTCACAAAGGCTCTAGAAGTGACCTGGAAATTATAGGCCAGTGAGTCTAACCTCTATTGTTGGTGAGATATGTGAAGGGTTTCTGAGGGACGTTATTCTGGACGATCTCACTGATAATAACTGTGTGACTCCATATCAGCATGGGTTTATGAGGAATCGCTCCGGTCACACCAATCTAATCAGCTTTTATGAAGAGGTAAGCTATAGACTGGACCAAGGTGAGTCATTGGATGTGGTATATCCTGATTTTCCCAAAGCGTTTGATACCGTGCCACACAAGAGGTTGGTACACAAAATGAGAATGCTGGGTCTGGGGGAAAATGTGTGTAATGGGTAAGTAACTGGCTGAGTGATAGAAAGCAGAAGGGGGTTATATATAGTATATTCTCTAACTGGGTCGCTGTGACCAGGTCGCTGTGATCACTGTGTCACTGGGTCGCTGTGACTGCAGGGGTCGGTGTTGGGACCTCTTCTCTTCAACATATTTATTAACGATCTGGTAGAAGGTTTACACAGAAAAATATCGATATTTGCAGATGATACAAAACTATGTAAAGCATTCAATACAAGAGAAGATAGTATTCTGCTACAGATGGAGCTGGATAAGTTGGGAACTTGGGCCGAAAGGTGGCAGATGGGGTGTAACAATGATAAATGTAAGGTTATACACATGGGAGGAAGGAATGAATATCACCATTACACACTGAACGGGAAACCACTGGGTAAATCTGACCTGGAGAAGGACTTGGGGATCCTAGTTACTGATAAACTAAGGCCGGTTTCACATTTACGCTTTATAGCGCAGCGACGGCCTGCGCACGGCCGCCGCTAAGCCCCACCTCCTGCCAGCTCCCTGCCCGCCCCTTCCGGTCATCGCCGCCTACTAGCGCACATGGACGCTTGCGATCTGCGCACGCTATTTTTAGCATAGGGTGCGCAGATCGTGCGCTGGCCGTGCGCTAGCAGGATTTTGCCGTGCGCTGCGCACTTTTGAAGGTGCGCCCGTGTGCGCTGAACACAGCATGTTGCATTTCGGCGCGCACGGCGCACCTTCAAAAGTGCGCAGCGCACGGCAAAATCCTGCTAGCGCACGGCCAGCGCACGATCTGCGCACCCTATGCTAAAGATACGGTGCGCAGATCGCAAGTGTCCATGTGCGCTAGTAGGCGGCGATGACCGGAAGGGGCGGGCAGGGAGCCGGCAGGGGGTGGGGCTTAGTGGCAGCCGTGCGCAGGCCGTCGCTGCGCTATAAAGCGCAAATGTGAAACCGGCCTTACCTGGAGCAGCCAGTGCCAGGCAGCGGCTGCCAAGGCAAACAGGATCATGGGGTGCATTAAAGAGGTCTGGATGCACATGATGAGAGCATTATACTGCCTCTGTACAAATCCCTGGTTATACCGCACATGGAGTATTGTGTACAGTTTTGGGCACTGGTGCTCAGGAAGGATATAATGGAACTAGAGTGAGTACAAAGGAGGGCAACAAAATTAATAAAGAGGATGGGAGAACTACAATACCCAGAGAGATTAGCAAAATTAGGATTATTTAGAAAAAAGACGACTGAGGGGCAATCTAATAACCATGTATAAGTATATAAGGGGACAATACAAATATCTCTCCAAGGATCTGTTTATACCAAGGAAGGTGACGGTCACAAGGGGCATTCTCTGCGTCTGGAGGAGAGAAGGTTTCTCCACCAACATAGAAGAGGATTCTTTACTGTTAGGGCAGTGAGAATCTGGAATTCCCTGCCTGAGGAGGTGGTGATGGTGAACTCAGTCGAGGGGTTCAAGAGAGGCCTGGATGTCTTCCTGGAGCGTAACAATATTGTATCTTACAGTTATTAGGTTCTTTAGAAGGACGTAGATCTGGGGATTTATTCTGACAGAATTTTATAGGCTGAACTGGATGGACTAATGTCTTTTTTCGGCCTTACTAACTATGTTACTATGTTACTACTCCTAGGCAAAACCCAGTCCCGCAGCTGCTGACCCCAGGGGTCAGGTTCGCTGACACTGACGAGGGCTATGTTCAGACACTCCGATCTAGGATACTGGATCAGGGACTGGTCACGCACGGACTGGGGGACAATGTTCAGGCACTGGGATCAAGGGATTTCAGGAACAGGACTGGCCACACTGGAACCAAGGGACAACATTCAGGCTATTGCTGCACCAGCACCAGGGATTTGAGTTAAGGACACTGGTCACACCAAGACCAGGGGTTCAGATTCAGGACTCTGGCCACATCGGGACCAAGGATTATTGTTCAGGATCACTAGCCACACTGAGACCAAGGGGACCTCACAACTGCATGGTAGAACACTACACGTGTTTTATACAAGATGGCTATTGGCTGGGAACCATCTTGCAAGTGAACTAATTATACTAAATGCCTCTCAGCAACAGGCTGAGGGCATTTAGCATACGCGTGCTGCCCCTTTAAGAGCAGGGGAAAGCGCGCACTAGGTGAGCCGCCGTAAACTGGAATAATGGGGTAACGAGCGACACTGGAAAGAGGAGGGTCCAGAGACACTGGAATGAGGAGGGGCCCAGGGAACACTAGAATGAGGAGGGTCCAGAGACACTGGAATGAGGAGAGGCCTTGGGGACACTGGAAGGAGGGAGGTCCGGTAGACACTGGTAGGGGGTGGGTCCATGGGGACACCAGAAGGAGAGGAAGAGTCTTACAGAGAATTGCTTCTTCAGGTGATTCATGTACATTGGGGATTGTATTACCTTGCAGGGAACACTGCGTCTCCTCCTCTACACATACACAAAGTCTGAAATCTGGAGTTACCTCTGCTGGGAAAAAAGAAAGTGGCTGAGTCCAAGTATAACACTCACCTGACCCTGGGTGATGGGCGTCTTATATGTTGTATCCTGGTAATCATTCAAAATATTATGAGCAGTTTCCACGGAAAAACTGGACAGATCCTTCGCCACATCCATGTAATGATGGAATGATGCATCCAGACAATGAGGACATGTATTATACACTATGAACATTATACATTATGTGCATGGAATGATGGAATATGTGACACGATGTGCCCATAGTATGGTGGCACATTTTATATGCTGTGTCCAGGTAATTAAATCATGTATCGATCCCCTCCAATTATGCCCTCTGTAAACCCTTTTGCAGGGTGAATAATGGGGGGGGGGGGTGACGTCTCATACCTCCTCTAGTCTTCAAGAGGTCATCCAGGCCTGAGAGCAAGTTAAGGAGAAGCCACTGTCCCTCCCGCCTGCACTTGAGTAAGGCGTCTCTCGTGGTGGCGGCAGGAGGGTTCTCACTCCAGATCGTCTTAACCTATAAGTGTCGGAAATTAGACTGGAGTGACATCTAATTACATGAGATTAGACTGCAGACCGTTGAAGCAGCCTACGGATTTACCACTCACCTTCTTGCCCTTCTTCTTAGCCATGTGCAGAATGTAATTAATGGGAAGATCCAATGAACCTGGAGGATGGAGGAACAGGAGTGGCGTGAGAGGACCTGATCGACTGATGACATCCTCCTCCTCCTCCTCACATTTGTCTTCAGGTTCTGGCCCCAGGACACACAAGGTAAGGTGAGATAAGACCATGCCAAGGTACTCTGGCTTCAAGATGCGCCACAGGATGGCCACCTGGAAGAGCGTCAGGTGAGAGAATGTGGAGCAGGGTATTGGCCCAATAACGGTGGAGCGGAGAGTAAAGTATTCCCGCCACTGCTTGGTCTGTGCACTCAGGGATGACCGGATGCCCTGGAAAGCAGAGAGCCTCTCCAGATGTGCCAACTCTCCCCAAGACTGGGCATCCACCCACTGTGGCCTCTGGATACAGGAGGCTGGCGGCTCAGGCAGCGATTTCCAGGCCAGTCCCAAGAATGAGAACCACTCCAGAGGATGCGGCTTCCCCACTGCCAGCAGTACGTGTAGGACAGGTCTGTGCTCCTCTGCTATCATTGGTAGGACAAGTTTGAGGATCCTGCGAGTCAGGACCTTCTCTATCTCCTGTCCACTCCCTGCCTGGGCATGAAGTGCATGGTGGGCCCAGTCCAGGACTGAGGAAGCAGGAAAGTGATAATGTGGAGATAACCGCGATATTTCCTGCAGTTTGGAATACAGGTGAACACAAGGTCGTGCTGCAGACACGTATGGGATCATGTGCTCTTCTACACGATGCTGGAAACCTTCCACATCCAGCAGTGATGGCCGCAGTGTTGCCTGGACCTCTTCACATAAGGACACTTCTCTCAGGAAACCCTTGTCCTCCACCAAGGAGCATGTTCCCGACGAGACATAATCCAACAACTTGTCCTGTCATGGAGGAAGAACATGAAATGTATCATCTCATCTACGACAGAGTGGTAAAAGTTGGCAATGGAAAATGAACTGGAGCTAAATGACTCTTGGTCAGCACCGGCAGGAGGGAATAAAGAACGAGGACCATGGGTGCAGAGTACAGGACAGGTCAGATAAGAGGATTGTGGGTGCAGAGAACAGCACCGGTCAGGAAATGAGGACTGTCGATGCAGAGAACAGGACGGGTCAGGAAACGAGGACTGCGGGTGCAGAGAACAGGACGGGTTAGGAAACTAGGACCTGGAGTGCAGAGAACAGGACGGGTAAGGTAACGAGGACTTAGGGTGCAGAGAACAGGATAGGTCAGGCAATAATAACTGTGCGTGCAAAGAATAGGATGGGCCCGGTAACGAGGACTGTGGGTGCAGAGAACAGGACAGGTCCGGTAGTGTGGACTGTGGGTGCACAGAACAGGAAATGAGGACTGGGTGTGCTGAGAACAGGATGGGTGTCACTCACAGTGTAGGAAAGATTAAGTGCAGCACGAAGGGATGAGGGGAAGGGAGCCCAACACTAGGTAAGGGGGGGGAAGTGAAGACCCCAAGGCAGATTTAAGTAACCCTGTCTGCCCTAAATGTACCTATGTAGGTTCTGCACCTATCGCCGAGAAGGAACTTAATCCCTGCCTGAACATGGCGATAAGCCCTACTTAGGGAATGACGGGGTAGCACTAGTCGATCCCCACTACCACTAAAGACAGCTGGGATAGACAAACAAGGGGAACACTTATCTTGAGTAGACTGAGAGATGGAACACAGATGTCCTCCAGAAACACCAAAAAAGACGAAAGCCGACTGCTATAGCTCAAGCCTCAACAGGGGAAAATGGAAATATCACCGGCAACTCCAAGCAGCAGGCTGGGAGTCTATAAACACCAAGGTCAAGGTGTGTCAATTAGAGCTGGAGACAGGTTGCCATTGGGTAAAAGGGTCAGAAGGGTTAAGAAGGTGTCTGCAAGGCCAAACGCAGAGACCTTCTGCTGCTAGATGCAGTGAAACTGTCTGCAGCTTCTGACACACCAGTGACAGTACCCACCCTTCTACGAGTGGCCTCCGGACAATCAGGACCAGGTTTCTTGGGATAAGAGGTGTGAAATGCACAATCCAGATTGGGGGCATTTTCCTCTGATGCCAAGACCCCCATCTTTTCCTTTGGACGGTAACCCTTCCAGTGAACCAAGTATCGTTGGAGGCAAGAATCTACAATCCTCGAAATCTGAAACTTGAGATTTCCATCACCTATTATTGGGGTGGCAGTAAGGGTGAGGGCTCAAGAGGTTCCAGGGTCAGAGTAAGAAGGGTTAAAAAGGTATCTGCAAGGCCAAATACAGAGACCTTCTGCAGCTAGATGCAGTGTGACTGCAGCCTCTGACACACCCGTGACAATGTTTCAGGCAACGATGAGTGTGGGTGCAGAAAACAGGGCGGCTCAGGCAACGAGGACTGTGGGTGCAGAAAACAGGGCGGCTCAGGCAACGAGGACTGTAGATGCGGCGAACAGGACGGGTCAAGCAACGAGGGCTGTGGGTGTAGAAAACAGGAAGGGTCAGGCAACGAGGACTGTGGGTGCAGAGAACAGGATGGGTCAGGCAACGAGGACTGTGGGTGCAGAGAACAGGATAGATCAGAAAATGAGGGTGGTGGATGCAGAAAATGGGACAGGTCAGGCAATGAAGACTGGGTGCAGAGAACAGGATGAGTCAGGAAACAAGGACTATGGGTGCAGAAAACGGGACGGGTCAGGCAATGAGGACTGTGGGTGCAGAGAACAGGCCGGGTCAAAGAATGAGGACTGTGGGTGCAGAGAACACGACGGGTCAGGCAACAAGGACTGTGGGTGCAGAGAACAGAATGGTCAGGCAATGAGAACTGTGGGTGCAGAGAACAGGATGAGCAAGGTAATGAGAGCTTCAGGTGTAGAAAACAGGAGAGGTCATGTAATGAGGACTGAGGGTGCAAAGAACAGGACGGGTCAGGTAACAAGGAACGGGGGTGCAGAGAACAGGATGGGTCACATAGTGAGGTGTTCTCGAATGACACCGCAGGGCCAGTCATATCTGGGCACTTGTCTCTGGCCACTAACCTCAGCGCTGTGCAGCTCCTTCCTCATGTTTAATGCGCTCCATATTAGACTCCACTTTTCTTCTTGCAGCCGTGGATCTTTAAGCAGCATTATCTTCTGGGCCAGCTCCTGCTCTAGCCCCGATGAACCAAGGCTCAGGTCTACCATAGTCACATCTTTTAGGAATGACGCCTCAACGGCTGTAATGATGGATAAGTGTAAGGTTACAGAATTTAAAAAATCAAGTTTCGATGCAGTAGAGATGTCTTGTACCATTCACGAAGGTGCTCAGAGGCAGACTAGTGCTTAGGAAGAGCTGGAGGGGCTTTGGGGTCTCATCTGGAATCACAGGAGGTAACGATGGCTTCTTCATGGAGACATCACTAGCGCTGAACGGAGGTTCCTGGCTCTTTACGGATGATACTGGATGGAGATGGTTTCCTTGTCTACTAATGATCTCCAGACAATATGGGGCCTTCTCCACATTCTTTATGAGAACGTACAAACCTATGAATGGAGAGAAAGATGGAATCCACAGTTACCAAATTTCTGACATCCTGGAACAGGTCACTCGAGTTCTCAGGTTCCCACAGTCACCTCATACTTTCCTACATAACATTATTTATACTGCGAAATATTCCCTCAAAAATCACACCATGGGCCCTGCTCCTCCTTAGTGAGAAAGTGCGGGACATTGCAAGAGAATAGTGAAAATAAGTAGTTTGCACATCTGTGTATCAGAGGTGTGAAGAAACAGCACTGTATCTTAATTAACCAATTATTTTTAGAAAGCCAGGAAGAATAGACTGTTATCTATATGTTGACTTTTGAATTTAAGTGTTTCTCTCTGGTTAGTCAAGAAAACAGACTTTTGCCTGAGTAAGCTTGTACTATTGACTTATAAGTTGACATCTGATTTAACATTAGATGTAACATACTGTTCTCTTACCCTGGATGACTAGTGATGTTTACCATTATGCTAATTATACATTGTCTAGGCCAGATAGTTTTTCCTCCTCTAAAATGTAAAAAAAAACTATGCAAATAGATCTCCATTCTAAATATTTTATTTGTGAATACTGGATGAAGGACACTTTTTAATTATAAAAAGAGGTTACATGTCTCTGTATAGAGACAGAGACAGACAGAAATTCAGCCAAGACATCCAGAGTGTCTCTACAGGACTGGAGCCAAGACTTCATGGCTTCATCACAAGGGACACAGATTATTCTACAGGATGCCAGCTTAGGGGACCTTGGCCCTGACTGGAAGAATACAGATCTGCTCCACTGACCATCGCTGAACCATGGATACAATTAGAGAAAGTCAGGATTGGGACGCCTGGCTCCATGTAGATGTTTGGAGAAGTCAGGGTGTGACCCTCCAGTCACCTGGCCTAGTACCTGAATGGACTGTCATCTTCCATACACTTGTTGTTACCTCGTCTCTGTGTGCGTGCCACAGGTGAGGTAATTGGGCCTGGAAGATCTGAAGTAAAAGTTGCTATTATTGCGGCGAGTCAGCGGAAAGGTGAGACTCTGTAATATGCACCATCTTGGGTATTTTGCTGGGACTGCTCTACGTGTTATCTGCCTGTTTTGTAGTTTAATAAAGCATTGCCCACACTGTTTTCCCCTCACCCTGTGTTGTCTGAGTAGCGTTATGCCCATGTTAAAAGGAGAGTGGGCGTTCAGTGGGACGATCCCTGGTACCTGCGGTTTCTGCTAGGGGACTTGACTGGACTACCGCCTCCCGACTTCCCATGTCTCCACAAGAGGTGTCATACTTATAAATCTATTTCACAAAAGACTGACTGTCTGTTCCAAAAAGTGTAAATGATGGTCAATCTTATGTAATTTGTATATTAGCTCTCTGACCGAGCACTACACCCATCAGCCTCTGGCAATTTTAATCATAGCTAGATCATACCTACCCATGTAAATGTTGGCATCAGCCTAGGAAAGGAGTTACATTAGTCTGGTTGCCAGCAAACTAGAGATCGCCTTGTCGTTGGCTGCTGGGCATGCATGAATTGGCCAAATTAAGCATGTTTCCTATTTTCTAGAGCAGTAATGCCATTCCAATTTCATATATTTCATGAGAAACTGTAGAAATACCAGATCTCTGAAATCTCGATCTCTGTGGAGGGGTAGGAGTAGGATCCTACTGTAATTAAAAACGCCTGAGGCTACGGGGCGGAGTGCTCAGTCAGAAGGCTAAGGGCCCCTTCACGCATAGCGATCTCGGTAGCGAGATCTGTTATGAATGGGTCACAGAGGAGGAAAAAACAACACAAGCCAAGTCTCAGAAAACCAGAGAGGTTGGTAACTATGCAGATTGCAGATCCCTGATCTTACCACACAACTAGCAGCAGTCGTGGAGCGTACCTACGATGACCCTAGACGCCTCGTCACAACCGGACAGCTACATAAGCCTAAAGCAGGAAAAGAGGAAAACTAACTGCCCCAGAGCAGAGCCCAAGGGAAAGACAGCCCCCCACATGTATTGACGGTGAAACAAGATGAAAACACAAACAAAGGCAGAAAAATAGGCTGAGCAAACGATGGGGCCCGACTAACTAGAAAGGACAAGAAAGGAAAGCCACTGTCTGCAATCTGCCAAAAACCCTACCAAAATAATGTCCAACACTTCTGATAGCAAAATTAACCCTGAAGTCACTAGACTTCTTCCACTATATCAGCACTCTGAAATATTCTGAGACAGAGCAAAAAGAGGCCAATCTAATAAGGGACCAAAAGGCAAATACAGATAAATAAGAGTGGAAATCCAGCACAGCCCAGCCGGGCTGGCTGACCACAAAAAACTGAATTGACCAACAAGAGCAAGTGTGAACAATAGCAAAAACAAACTTAACTTGAGAAGACTGGAACAGAGCTGAAGTCCAAGACCTGAGAAGCAGACTGAATCACCAGCACCAGGATAGGGCGTCGGCTGTCTTATATCCAGTCTGATACTCCAGAGATCCAATCGTTATCCTCCTCATCAGGTGGCAGATCACTACCAATTAAACCAACCTCACTACCTCCTGTCACCACCAGAGGGAGAACGGAAGGAGAACTCTCAACTGGTGGAGCAGAAAATGAGTTCACAACAGAGATCGCTGCTGAGTCACAAGTTTTGTGACACAACAGCGATCTCACCAGCGAGACCGCCATGTGTGTGACAGCGATCAGCGACCGGCCCCCCTGCCGGGTATCGCTGATCACTGTAGGAAACTGCTGGACATTTCTTTTGTCGCTGGTCTCCCGCTGACCAGCACGTATCGATGCGTCCCTTAGATACCCGATGTGTACCTTAGTTACCAGCTCCCTGCATCAGCGCGCTGGTAACTAACGAACACAGCGACGCCGCACGCTGGGCGTCGCTGTGCTGATCGCTGGTGAAGCTGTCTGTGTGACAGCTCACCAGCGATCACATAGCGACTCACCAGCGATCCTGACACGTTGATATCGTTGTCGGGATCACTGGTGAGTCACTATGTGTGACTCCAGCTTAATGCACGCTAACGCGTTTTAATTACAGCAGGATCCTACTCCTACGCCTCCACAGAGGGGTCTTGTATCTATCCAGAGTCTCCTTATATGCTTCATGTATCCAGGTTCTCTTGCCTTGTCCATGTATGGCTTGTTCCAGCACCCCATTTATCATCAAATTGTCCTGGTTCCTCGATATCTGACGCGGACCTTGTTAACCCGGGTGACGTCCGTGCCGGCATGACTCTCTTTGTTGGTGACACTCGAGTTTATTGAGGTAGGCACCATAGTGTTAGCGATCTTGCCCAAGGACCACTGCTGATACGGTATGTCCAACAGGGCAGAGTCACGATATGAACCCCAGTCTCCCACATTGGAGGTTGTGCACTTATTCACTACACTATAACAGCTACCCAGGGTAGCGATCCTAGTGTATTATAGTCGTCGTAGGCTGTGCACTTAACCACTGCACCATACCAGCCACACCCCACACATAAAAGAATACATACATTAATTAAAAAAAAGTGGAAAAAAAGAGAAAAATTATGCCTCCATTATAAATGGCTATTAGCAGCCCCAACAATCTCTAAAATACAAGTTCTGAATATATAAAAATATTTTGTATGAAAACGGGAACACATATAAAACATATTTTAGTGCTCATTCTCATAAAAAATATTAAGATTTCTAAAGCGACTGTAGTAAAGGGGACCCCCCCTCATTCTGATTTCCAGTGAGGAGGCGGCCAGCTGACAGTCTGAGCCTCCTGAATAGACTATACAATGAAGATAAGAAAGAAGGGAGTTACATGTAGTATGAAGTGAAAAACTCAGGCTGGAGCCAGTCCTCTACCCTGCAACAAGTCATTTGCCTGAGGCCTGGGGGGCCGAGACTCTACATAGGACCACTGGAACACCCAATGATCACCCTTACCTTTGGGGTCTCTTCATGACTCCGCTGATCGCCCCTCACCTTAGGGGTCTCCTTATCACACCGCTGACCATCTGGTAGCAGTTGCAGCGCCTCTTGCTGTTGCTGCTGGAACTGCAGCGTCTCTTGCTGCTGCTGCCACTGCAACTGCCACAACTCTTGCTGCTGCAGCACCTCTTGCTGCTGCTGGAATAGCATTGCATCTTGCTCCTACTACTGCTGCCACTGCAGCGCCTTTTGCTCATGCTGCTGCCGCATGAGAATCACCTCTTTCAATAGTTCCTCCATATTTCCAGCAGACTTGCACAACAATCTGCAGCACTCTCTGGGGTATGCCTCAGTTCACACTGCCCGCATTCTCCACCATATATAAGGCAGCGGTAGCACCGTACACAGAGAAGAGGCAGTGACCCACAAAGTTCAAAATAAAAATCTCTTTAATGTGTTATCTTCACACAGAAAAGTCCAATCTACACAAAGCGCATATAACGTCAGTGCAAATTATCAGTGTTCAATTCACACCAGTTCATAGCAACACATAGTATACGGCATCCTTCATTTTACAGACACTACACACCCCAGTCTTCCTCTGACTAGTTCCCGTGGGTGTCTATGCCTCGTATCCAAGACTCTATTCACACAGCATTACATGTTACAGACACTACACACGCCAGTCCTCCTCTGACTAGTTCCCGTCGGTGTCTATGCCTCGTATCCAAGACTCTATTCACACAGCATTACATGTTACAGACACTACACACGCCAGTCCTCCTCTGACTAGTTCCCGTCGGTGTCTATGCCTCGTATCCAAGACTCTATTCACACAGCATTACATGTTACAGACACTACACACGCCAGTCTTCCTCTGACTAGTTCCCGTGGGTGTCTATGCCTCGTATCCAAGACTCTATTCACACAGCATTACATGTTACAGACACTACACACGCCAGTCCTCCTCTGACTAGTTCCCGTCGGTGTCTATGCCTCGTATCCAATACTCTATTCACACAGCATTACATGTTACAGACACTACACATGCCAGTCCTCCTCTGACTAGTTCCCGTGGGTGTCTATGCCTCGTATCCAAGACTCTATTCACACAGCATTACATGTTACAGACACTACACACGCCAGTCCTCCTCTGACTAGTTCCCGTCGGTGTCTATGCCTCGTATCCAAGACTCTATTCACACAGCATTACATGTTACAGACACTACACACGCCAGTCCTCCTCTGACTAGTTCCCGTCGGTGTCTATGCCTCGTATCCAAGACTCTATTCACACAGCATTACATGTTACAGACACTACACACGCCAGTCTTCCTCTGACTAGTTCCCGTGGGTGTCTATGCCTCGTATCCAAGACTCTATTCACACAGCATTACATGTTACAGACACTACACACGCCAGTCCTCCTCTGACTAGTTCCCGTGGGTGTCTATGCCTCGTATCCAAGACTCTATTCACACAGCATTACATGTTACAGACACTACACATGCCAGTCCTCCTCTGACTAGTTCCCGTCGGTGTCTATGCCTCGTATCCAAGACTCTATTCACACAGCATTACATGTTACAGACACTACACACGCCAGTCCTCCTCTGACTAGTTCCCGTCGGTGTCTATGCCTCGTATCCAAGACTCTATTCACACAGCATTACATGTTACAGACACTACACACGCCAGTCTTCCTCTGACTAGTTCCCGTCGGTGTCTATGCCTCGTATCCAAGACTCTATTCACACAGCATTACATGTTACAGACACTACACACGCCAGTCCTCCTCTGACTAGTTCCCGTGGGTGTCTATGCCTCGTATCCAAGACTCTATTCACACAGCATTACATGTTACAGACACTACACACGCCAGTCCTCCTCTGACTAGTTCCCGTCGGTGTCTATGCCTCGTATCCAAGACTCTATTCACACAGCATTACATGTTACAGACACTACACACGCCAGTCTTCCTCTGACTAGTTCCCGTGGGTGTCTATGCCTCGTATCCAAGACTCTATTCACACAGCATTACATGTTACAGACTCTACACACGCCAGTCCTCCTCTGACTAGTTCCCGTGGGTGTCTATGCCTCGTATCCAAGACTCTATTCACACAGCATTACATGTTACAGACACTACACACGCCAGTCCTCCTCTGACTAGTTCCCGTCGGTGTCTATGCCTCGTATCCAAGACTCTATTCACACAGCATTACATGTTACAGACACTACACACGCCAGTCCTCCTCTGACTAGTTCCCGTCGGTGTCTATGCCTCGTATCCAAGACTCTATTCACACAGCATTACATGTTACAGACACTACACACGCCAGTCCTCCTCTGACTAGTTCCCGTCGGTGTCTATGCCTCGTATCCAAGACTCTATTCACACAGCATTACATGTTACAGACACTACACACGCCAGTCCTCCTCTGACTAGTTCCCGTCGGTGTCTATGCCTCGTATCCAAGACTCTATTCACACAGCATTACATGTTACAGACACTACACACGCCAGTCCTCCTCTGACTAGTTCCCGTCGGTGTCTATGCCTCGTATCCAAGACTCTATTCACACAGCATTACATGTTACAGACACTACACACGCCAGTCTTCCTCTGACTAGTTCCCGTCGGTGTCTATGCCTCGTATCCAAGACTCTATTCACACAGCATTACATGTTACAGACACTACACACGCCAGTTCTCCTCTGACTAGTTCCCGTCGGTGTCTATGCCTCGTATCCAAGACTCTATTCACACAGCATTACATGTTACAAACACTACACACACCAGTCCTCCTCTGACTAGTTCCCGTCGGTGTCTATGCCTCGTTTCCAAGACTCTATTCACACAGCATTACATGTTACAGACACTACACACGCCAGTCCTCCTCTGACTAGTTCCCGTCGGTGTCTATGCCTCGTATCCAAGACTCTATTCACACAGCATTACATGTTACAGACACTACACACGCCAGTCCTCCTCTGACTAGTTCCCGTCGGTGTCTATGCCTCGTATCCAATACTCTATTCACACAGCATTACATGTTACAGACACTACACACGCCAGTCCTCCTCTGACTAGTTCCCGTGGGTGTCTATGCCTCGTATCCAAGACTCTATTCACACAGCATTACATGTTACAGACACTACACACGCCAGTCCTCCTGTGACTAGTTCCCGTCGGTGTCTATGCCTCGTATCCAAGACTCTATTCACACAGCATTACATGTTACAGACACTACACACGCCAGTCCTCCTCTGACTAGTTCCCGTGGGTGTCTATGCCTCGTATCCAAGACTCTATTCACACAGCATTACATGTTACAGACACTACACACGCCAGTCCTCCTCTGACTAGTTCCCGTCGGTGTCTATGCCTCGTATCCAAGACTCTATTCACACAGCATTACATGTTACAGACACTACACACGCCAGTCCTCCTCTGACTAGTTCCCGTCGGTGTCTATGCCTCGTATCCAAGACTCTATTCACACAGCATTACATGTTACAGACACTACACATGCCAGTCCTCCTCTGACTAGTTCCCGTGGGTGTCTATGCCTCGTATCCAAGACTCTATTCACACAGCATTACATGTTACAGACACTACACACGCCAGTCTTCCTCTGACTAGTTCCCGTGAGTGTCTATGCCTCGTATCCAAGACTCTATTCACACAGCATTACATGTTACAGACACTACACATGCCAGTCCTCCTCTGACTAGTTCCCGTGAGTGTCTATGCCTCGTATCCAAGACTCTATTCACACAGCATCCTTTAGATTGCAGTCACTACACCCGCTAGTCCTCCTCTGATTAGTTCCCGTGGGTGTCCTGTGCCACTGCATCACAGTCTCTTTACTCACACAGCCGTACACAGTCCAGGATATCCTCCGGATCACAGCCGGGCACCATATCCACCTGATTTGCAATCGTTACACATGCCAGTCTTCTTTCGGGAACAGGACTGTCTAAATCTGAGACCAGTCACCCTGGGCAACTTGCATCTCTGTGTACACTGAGGGCTGCCAGGCCTCACTCTGCCCCTGACACACCTGAGACTCACTCATACCTCACTAACCCTTTCCTGCAGGGCTTTTATCACAGGAACCTGTGGCTTTCAGCCACATGGAAAACCTGGATCCGGAATGGAACAGACTGCAACACTATCATACTGCAATCTGTTACAAACACAACATCCAGAGCAGGTTTTCCCTACCTCTGTCTTGGATACTAACATGTCCAAGACTAAGGATGTGTGCACACGTTGCAGATTCTGCTGCGGAATTTTCAGAGTGGATTTGTCTAAATCCACAGGTAAATCGGCGGGTCAAAAGACCTGCAGTTTATCTGCGGATTTATTGCGGATTAGCCTGCGGTTTGACACCTGTCATGGAGCAGGTACCAAACCGCTGCGGAATCCGCACAAAGAATTGACATGCTGCGGATTTAAAACCGCAGCAAATCCAAGCAGAAAATTCCGCACCGTGGGCACTGCGGTTTTCATTTTGCATTGACTTAAATGGTACTGTACACCGCAGCAAAATCCGCAACGTGTGCACATAGCCTTACACTTCCTTTTATTATCAGTCTGCAGGCAGTCAAAGCTATGCCCGTGGCTGCCATGCACACCTATGGCCATCATACACCTCTGTGCATATCCTGGGAGACTACACAGTGACCCCTACCTGTGACATTGGTCATTGCTTTCCCATTGCAATCCCAGCTATGCCTGTGACCGCAGTGCATCCTCATAGCCTCATTACGCCTCCATGCGTATCCTGGGGAGAACACACATCGCCCCCTAGCTGTAACAGAGGTCACTGCCTCACAGCAGGAATGGGGTAAAATGGCCTAGCATTGAGCTGGTGAGAAGTTTTGCATCAAAACAGCTCTAAAAAGTGAGTGGGACAGTTACTCACTATGCTGCATCCAGTGCCTCACTCTCCATTCTCCGCCTCAGCGCTGGTGTGAAGTCATCCCGCGGTGACGGATTCTGGATCAGCCTTCAGGTACTTGGTGTCCTGATTAAGAGCATTGGACTGTTGAAGAACTGAGGTGGTCATCAGTCATATTTGGCACAGTCAGTGGTCAGTCTATAGCAAGACCCAAATTTGTTGGTTTTAACCTCCAGGTATTAGAAGTCACAAGGAAATCCAGGACAAGGACCAAAGAGCTGCTGTCAGAACCTTCTGCTAATAGCCAAAGACCATCCAAAGCATAAAGAGTCCCAGTGTTTGTGTCAGACCCAGAGCAGAATAGCCCAGGCGAGGTCCACTGGATGAAGTCTGGGAGTTGTAGAATAAACTTCGGCTTCTCTAGAAGAAATTGTTGAGCCGGGGTAGAAGGCACCTGAACGGTTCTGGATCATGCTGCTATTTGGACGACCTGGTTGCAGAAATCCGGGATGTTGTAGACTATTTTAATCTTTTCATGTAGTATTAGTCCCCATGCTTATTTTTTAGAAGCACACTGTTCCCCAGCCCCCCGGGTGGCTGACAGTTCAGACCAGTGGCATCATGGGGTGCGTCACTCACCGATGCTGCGATATGACAGCTTTGCGTCTGTAGCATCGGAGAAGTACAGCAGTAGTTAAGGTGGCCGGATTGGGAGCCAGCACCACGCTCTACTCCCAGCATGCTTCAGAGGAGCGGTTACAAACTCCATAGAATAGAACTTGTAAGTGCTGTGCAAGTAAAGGAGGCAACGAGCAGAAAACAAAAATACAATAGCAACTAACTGGGGAGGAGATCACTAACTGATGACTGGAAAGATTCCCACCGTGGTAGGAATAAACTGTGTTGTGAATGGAATCTTATGCAGCCAGAGTGAGCCTGTCCAGTCTTCCATCTTTGAATCCACTGTAAAATAATTCGCTCTCCCGTAAGACTTCCCCGCTCCAAGAGTGACAGGTAATGTCTCCGTAGGACTTCCCCCATTACAGGAGTAAAAGGCGACGTCTCTGTAGGATTCCCCCCCACGAGTGACAGTCAATATCTACGTAAGACTCCCTAACCTTACATACACTCCAGGAGTAACAGGCAACATCTCCATAGGACTCCCTCACCCCTTACCCCATGAGTGACAGGCGACATCTCTGTAGGTCTTCCCCACTCCAGGAGTAACAGACAACGTGTCCATAGGACTTCCCCAGTCTAGGAGTGACAGGTGACGTGTCTGTAGGACTCCCACCCCCCCTTACTCCATGAGTGACAGGCAACGCCTGCGTAGGACCCCTCCAACTCCAGGAGTAACAGGCGAAGTCTCTGTAGGACTTCCCCACTCCAAGAGTGACAGGCGATACCTCCGTAGGACTTCCCCGCTACAGGAGTGACAGGCGACATCTCCGTAGGACTTCCCCACTACAGGAATGACAGGCGATGCCTCCGTAGGACTTCCCCGCTACAGGAGTGACAGGCGACATCTCCGTAGGGCTTCCCCACTACAGGAATGACAGGTGACATCTCCGTAGGACTTCCCCACTACAGGAGTGACAGGCGATGCCTCCGTAGGACTTCCCCGCTACAGGAGTGACAGGCGACATCTCCGTAGGGCTTCCCCACTACAGGAGTGACAGGTGACATCTCCGTAGGACTTCCCCACTACAGGAGTGACAGGCGATGCCTCCGTAGGACTTCCCCGCTACAGGAGTGACAGGCGACATCTCCGTAGGGCTTCCCCACTACAGGAGTGACAGGTGACATCTCCGTAGGACTTCCCCACTACAGGAGTGACAGGCGATGCCTCCGTAGGACTTCCCCGCTACAGGAGTGACAGGCGACATCTCCGTAGGGCTTCCCCACTCCAGGAATAACAGGCAACGTAGGATTCCCTCCCCTCCAACTCCCGGAGTAACAGGTGACGTCTGCACGGGACTCACACCCCTCTCCACCACACACACTCCAGGTGTGACAGGCGGAGTCTCCGTAGGACTCCCCCCCTTACCCCATGAGTGAAAGGCAATGCCACCATAGGACTTTCCCACTCCAGGATTAAGGTATTAACTTACAGTGATCAGTTAATGGCACGCCATGTGGAGATGGGGGAGGGATTCCTAAAGGCACAGATTCAGTCCACAGCATGGGTGGTATATGATGTCTCCCCCCAGGTCTGAACAACCTGCAAAATAGCTGTCCCTGCTTTATAGTTAGCCCATAAACTTAGGGACTTCCCCCGTGCTGACCTCACCGGGTGGCTGGACACTCCCCCTTTGGAAAGTTATGAAAAACCTTCTATTGGTCATAACTCTTGGGGAGAAGCTCATAGAGGGACAACGGAAGTATTATATGTCTGCTTACAAAATCATCTTCCATTTGGGATGTTGCGGTGAATAGCTCTAATGATGTAGATCTCAAAAGTATAGGTTTCTTGTATATATGAATATGTGGCTGTTATGAATCAGTCACCGTAGGAGGCAAAAACAGAAATACTAGCTAAGTCCAGAAAACCAGAGAAGTTGGCAGCTATCGGATTGCAGACCCCTGAACCTATGAACAACTAGCAGTAGCCATGGGGGGTTCCTACGGTGCCCTAGACCCCTCGATCACAGCTGGAGAACTAAATAGCCTAAAGACAGAAAGGGAAATCTAAACTGCCTCAGAGCAGATCCCAAAGCAATAGGCAGCCCCCAACATATAATGACGGTGAAGCAAGATGAAAAAACACTCACACAGATAGAAAGATAGGCTGAACAAATGATGGGTCCCAAGCTAACTAAATAGGAAAGGATAGAAAAGCTGCTGTCTGCAATTCGCCAAAACCCTATCAAAACAAGAGCCAACAGACTGATAGGGAAAAAAGCCCTGAAGACGCTAGGCTTCAAAAAGACTATATCAGTACTCAGGTATTTTCTGAAGACAGAGCAAGAAGGAATTCAGCTCACCCCAGCAGGGAATGGCAGAAATCCAGAAAAACAAGGCAAAACAAAACCAAAACACAAATGCAAAAAGTAGAGCAGAAAACTTAGCTTTTGAGGAGCAGGAATCAGACTGGTCTCCTAGAATCCCTCAGAGAGATCACCAGCAAGGCAGAAGGGCGTCGGCTGCCTTATATCCAGTCAGCAATTCCAGTCACCCAGTCATCATCATCCTGCACAGGTGCTTGGTAATCAGCCTCACTACCTTCCTTCACCAGAAGAGGGAGTTCATCAGACCTCAATGGTGAAGGGGAAAATGAACTCACAACAGTACCTCCCCCTTGAGGAGGGGTCACCGAACCCTCATCCACGCCACCAGGGCGATCAGGGTGAGCCCGATGAAAGGCACGCACCAATCTTTTGGCATGAATATCAGAGGCAGAGACCCAGGAATTATCCTCCTGACTAGAGTTGAGCGACTTTTGTTTTTTTAGGGTCGCGTTTCATTTCGTGAAACCCGACTTTTCCAAAAGTCGGGTCGAGCAAGATCGTCCGATTATAGGGAAAAGTCGGGGTCGTCCCGAAACACGAAACCCAATGTAAGTCAATGGGGAATAAAAGTCGGCAGTGAGAGGAGGACAGGAAACACACCTACAGTGCCCATTTGAATGCCAAAAGCATCAATTCTTCTTTCTTAAGCTTGTCAACCTTAATTAACTTCATAATACAAGTTACGCACTGAAAAATGGGGGTTATTTGGCTACAAACTGTGGGGGGGAGGGCTGGCTCCAGGTTTTCATGTGCCCTGGGCGAAAGAGCGCCCCTTTAACACATACCACAACTCATCATGCTCCGATACGGCAGAGAAATAGCGGTATAGTACAATGAAAAATACCTCACTTTTTACATCTCATGACGAGGCCCATCTATTTCTCCATACAGAATCATTGGTCCCATATAATGTTTGAAACAGTATATGATGAGCTCCACAAAATGCTACAGTATATGTTGGTCCCCATGGATGAAGCTCCACTGTCTTATGGGCCCAAATAATGCTCCAAACATAATGGGCCCCATTTCTAATGCTCTAGTGTATAATGGGCCCTGTAAATGCTGCTCCAGTGTCTGATGTCCACCTTTGGAATGTTCCAGTGTATGGTGGGCCCCATCTATCATTCTCCAGAGTATAGTGCTCCCCAAAAATTGCTGTCCCAACATTGAAAACAATCAAATAAGTCTCCTCGCTAGGGAATCCCTGTACTTGTCTGGACAGGTGCTGTAGCTTGCTTAACAGCTCGCCAGCCGTTCTCACGCCCAGTATGGATTGCACAAAGGTGAGAAAGGGTACCGTATCCCCGGATAACATGTATGGATAGCGTACACATTCAAAATATATGTCTCAGGAGGCAGGCTCAGACGGTGTTAGGCCCAGTATGGATTGCACGTGATTGCACAAAGGATAGAAAGGGTACCGTATCCCCGGATAACATGTATGGATAGCGTACACATTCAAAATATATGTCTCAGGAGGCAGGCTCAGACGGTGTTAGGCCCAGTATGGATTGCACGTGATTGCACAAAGGTTAGAAAGGGTACCGTATCCCTGGATAACATGTATGGATAGCGTACACATTCAAAATATATGTCTATACAGCATGAGGCAGGCTCAGACGGTGTTAGGCCCAGTATGGATTGCACGTGATTGCACAAAGGTTAGAAAGGGTACCGTATCCCTGGATAACATGTATGGATAGCGTACACATTCAAAATATATGTCTCAGGAGGCAGGCTCAGACGGTGTCAGGCACAGTATGGATTTGACGGCCCAGATTACACAGCGGAGGAGCAGGGAGAGGTAAAGATTGCAAATGCTGTGGCCCTGCCCAAGCAAGGGGGGCCCACTCGTGGGCGTCGGTACTGGCACTGGGCACCTCATAGTACAGCGGTGTGTCTGACGGCGGGTGTGCACCACCACCGTCAGAGACACTTGATTGCACTATGAGGGACCCTGTGCCAGTGCCCGCGCCCAAGAGTCGGCCTACCCACCTGTCCAGGGCAACGGCACTCGCACGGTGTCGTGCGGTAGGTGGTGACCCCGGCCATGGGGGGGGAGGCAGCACAGTTAGGGAGTTTTAGAAAGTGGCATATGTTGATGTTGGACATTCAGCTGATGCAAAAGGCGAAATAGGTGAAGTACCAGGAAGAGGTGGACCAAAGCAAGCCATTTTTCTGTCACCCTATGTGTCATCAGGGGAAGGTGGGACAAAATCCTTGGAAACCCATGCGTGGTTCATTTTAATGAAGGTTAGATCATCCACATTTTGGGTTGACAGACGGGTCCTTTTTTCTGTCAGGATTGATCCAGCTGCACTGAAGACTCTTTCCGATAGCACACTTGCAGCTGGGCAAGCGAGCTCCTGTAAGGCATATTGGGCCAATTCAGGCCAGGTGTCCAGTTTAGCGGCCCAATAGTCAAAGGGGAATGACCTGTGTGGGAGAACATCGATATGGGACGAAAAGTAGTTTGTAACCATAGTTGACAACTGCTGTCTCCTGTCACTTTCCATCGATGCAGTATTACCAGTTGTGTGAGCGGTATTTGAAAAATCAGTCCACAACATTGTCATGAAACCCCTGTCTCCAACGCCACTTCTGCTGTGTGCACCACGAACACCTCTGCCAAGCTGCCCCCGGCCCGTACGGCTCGTGTGAGAACCATCACCGCTGCTGTGTGCTGGGAATGCCTCAAGCAACCGATTTTCCAGAGTTGCTTGTTTATTAGCCAATATTAGGTCAAGGTTCTCCTGTGGCATGATGTTTTGTAATTTGCCTTTATAGCGTGGATCCAGGATGCTGGCCAACCAGTAGTCGTCATCGTTCATCATTTTGGCAATGCGGGGGTCCCTTTTTAGGATCCGCAAGGCATAATCTGACATGTGGGCCAATGTTCCCGGTGTCAATGATGCACTGCGAGTGCTGGGTGGAGGAGCACTTTCTGGCAAATCCACATCCCTCCAGTCACGCACAAACCCTGTACCAGACCTTGCCACACCAACATTTTCACTTGCCCCACGAGATGCATCCTCCTCCCCTAAGTAATCATCCCCATCATCCTCCTCCTCCTCCTCTTCTTCCTCCACCTCGTCCAGGAGAGGTCCCTGAGCAGACAATGGCTGAATGTCATCAAGGATTCCCTCCTCCTCTTCCTCCTCATCAACATTGGCTGCAGACGCCTGCTCCTTAAGGTGCGTCAAAGTTTGCATGAGCAGACGCATAAGTGGGATGCTCATGCTTAGGATGGCGTCGTCTACGCTTACCAGCCGTGTGCATTCCTCAAAACACTGAAGGACTTTACAAAGGTCTTTCAGCTTCGACCACTGCACACCTGTCAACTCCATGTCTGCTCTCAAAGTGCCTGGCCGTGTATCCTCCCACAAATGCTTTATGGCCTGCCTCTGCTCGCACAGCCGCTCCACCATGTGCAGGGTGGAGTTCCACCTTGTTGCAATGTCGATAATGAGGCGGTGGTTGGGAAGGTGGAGCAATCGCTGCAGCTTCTGCATACGAACGGAGTGTACAGGCGACCGGCGGATGTGCGCGCACAGTCTTCGCACCTTCTGGAGCAGGGCTGTTAACTCCGGATAATTTTTGAGGAAGCACTGCACCACCAGGTTCAAGGTGTGAGCCAAGCAAGGTATGTGGCTGAGTTTTGAAAGGGCTATGGCTGCCACAAAATTATGGCCGTTATCACTAACTACCTTGCCTGCCTCAAGATGTACACTGCCCAGCCATGACTCAGTTTGTCGCTTCAAGTACTCGGCCAGCACCTCGGCGGTGTGTCTGTCGCCCAAACACATCATCTGCAACACAGCCTGCTGACGCTTTCCACTAGCTGCTCGATAGGGGGACACATCGTGTGCAACAGTGGCAGCTGCAGATGGAGTGCTCATACGACTGCGCTCTGTGGACGAGCTTTCGCTTCTGGAGGAGGTGGAGGAGGAGGAGGGTCGAACGCCTACAGCCAACTGTTTCCTATACCGTGGGCTAGGCAGCACTGTCCCACCACCGCTGTCCCCTGTGGACCCTGCATCCACCACATTAACCCAGTGCGCAGTGATGGACACGTAACGGCCATGGCCATGCCGACTGGACCATGCATCAGTTGTGAGGTGCACCTTTCCGCTCACTGACTGCTTGAGTGCATGGACAATGCGGTCTTTCACATGATGGTGGAGGGCTGGGATGGCTTTGCGAGAGAAGAAGTGGCGACTGGGTAGGTCATAGCGTGGTACTGCATAGGCCATGAGTTCGCGGAAAGCTGTGCTTTCCACCAACCGAAAGGGCATCATCTCAAACGAGATTAGTTTGGCAATGTGGGCGTTCAAACCCAGTGTACGCGAATGAGAGACTGAGTACTTTCTTGACCTACTCATAGTGTCTGGGAGGGTGAGCTGGACTTGAGAGCTGCATATGGTGGAAGTAGCGGTGGACAGGGCGGACTGAGAGAGGGTTGATGATGGTGATGGAGTTGGTGTTCTTTCTGATGGCCTAGAATCAGTCTTTCGTTGATATAACAGTGGGATTCCCTGACTGCTGTGGTCTTGCAACGACACCTCAACATTTGCTGCTGTGCTAACCGGTGGGCTTACAGTGGGGGAAACAATGTAGCGTTGCTGACTACCTTCGTTGTGATCAGTTGCACATGTGGCACTTGAGGTTTGGTGTTGTGTCCACGCTTACAAGTGCATGCTGGTTAAATGTCTAAGCATGCAACTGGTATTCAAATTTTTCAGATTTTTCCCTCGGCTAAAGGTCTTCGCGCACTTCTTACAGATAACCTTGGCCTGATCATGAGGATTTTGTTCAAAAAAGTGCCACACTGCACTCTTCCTACTTTGGCAGACATTTTGCGGCCTAGCACGCTGTGATCTTTTGACCCTCTGGACAAGCTGTCCAGCAACTCTTTTGATGTTTGGAACCTGTCTTTGGAGTGCTCCGGGCCTGCCAGATAACAGCTGTTGCGATGTCGATGTCTGCTGTGGATGCTCCTCATCTGAGCTATTGGAAGCAGCACCCTCTTCCCCCAATGGATGCCAATCTGGGTCAACAACTGGGTCATCCATCACCTCCTCTTCTATGTCATGTGCACCTTCCTCTGTGTCACCGTGTATGGTGGTATAGTGTGCGGGAAGGGGCACCTGAGTCTCATCAGGGTCAGAATCTGGCTCTGTACACTGCGAGGACAATGTAGTGCTCTGAGTGAATGTACCAGCAGAATCATCCATCAGCGGCTGTGCATCAGTGCACTCCATGTCAGATTCATCTTGGCCTGGGTAATTCACCATTTCACTTGATAATCCAGGCATGGTATGTGAAAACAGCTCCATGGAGTAATCAGTAGTATGGCCTGCGTCATCCTTCAATCTTGGTTGGGGTGAAGGACACAAGGAAAGGTGTGGTTCATGAACATGAGCCTCCAATGACGACTCAGTGCTTTTACTTTTTACAACTGAAGAAGAGGAGGCAATAGAGCTGGAGGCTGAGTCAGCAATGTAAGACAAAACTTTTTCCTGATGCTCTGGCTTTAAAAGCGGTTTGCCAACTCCTAGAAAACTAAGCGTTCGAGGCCTTATGTAGCCAGACGATGACGCAGGGTCAGCACCTCCTGCATTCGGTCCTATTTTGCTCTTGCCACTACCATCAACCCCCGCCCAATTCCACGGCCTCTTCCACCAGCCTTCCTCATTTTTGGTAGAAATGTAGACAAAATCCAACAAACTATATAGTAATGTAAAACAAGGTACAAGGTGTATATAGGACAGGGGAGATTTTGAATTTCTGCACACACTTGTGGACAGTGGACACTTTTGGATTGTGTGAGGCCCACTGATATCTGAGCGCTATGTGACAGGCTCGATGGCACAGCTGTGACAAAAGTGACTAGAGGATAAGGGAGATTTTGAATATCTGCACACACTTTTGGACACTGGACACTTTTGGATTGTGTGAGGCCCACTGATATCTGAGCGCTATGTGACAGGCTCGATGGCACAGCTGTGACAAAAGTGACTAGAGGATAAGGGAGATTGGATTGCTTTTAAAAAAGCAGTTTGCGGAGCAGTGGGTAAACAGCAATGCCAGCCTGTCAGGAAGCCTTAGAAGGCAGCCCAACAACCAACACCACTGATACACCACTATATAGCCTCCCCTTGCACTGCACACACAGTGACTGGTGTGTTGTGCAGGCCAAATTGCTAGCAGCAGAAGCAGTTTTTTTTTCTTCTCAGCAGGACAAAAAAAAATAAATTGGGATTGCTTTTAAAAAAGCAGTTTGCGGAGCAGTGGGTAAACAGCAATGCCAGCCTGTCAGGAAGCCTTAAAAGGCAGCCCAACAACCAACACCACTGATACACCACTATATAGCCTCCCCTTGCACTGCACACACAGTGACTGGTGTGTTGTGCAGGCCAAATCGCTAGCAGCAGAAGCAGTTTTTTTGTCTTCTTCCCTGCCTAACGCTCTCCCTACAGAATCAGCAGCAACCTCTCCCTATACTAAGATCGGCAGAAGTAAGATGGCGGTCGGCGTGCACGCCCTTTTATACCCCCTGTGACACCCACCAAAGCAAGCCAATCACTTGCATGCCCTTCTGAAAGATGGTGGTGACCCGTGCCTATGTCATCACGTTGCCCACAGTGTCCGTGGATCCTGATTGGCTGAAAAAGAGCGCAAAACAAACTTTTGAAACGCGACTTTGGCGCGTAAGTCGCCGACCTCGTGGCCGACCTCATCCTAGGGTCGGGTTTCGTTTCATGAAACCCGACTTTGCCAAAAGTCGGCGACTTTTGAATTTTTTCGACCCGTTTCGCTCAACTCTACTCCTGACCATAACCCTTCCACTTAACAAATACTGGAGTCTCCGTCTAGCCAGACGGGAATCCAGTATCTTCTCTACCTCATATTCCATGTTACCTTCAACCAATACAGGGTCCGGAGGTACCACCCCAGGAACAACTGGTTCAACAAACCTCTTCAACAAGGACTTATGAAACACATTATGGATTTTAAATGTGACAGGAAGAGCCAAACGAAAAGAGACCGGATTAATAATCTCCAAAATCTTGTAAGGTCCAATAAATCTAGGCTTTGTAGAAGGATCACATTGTAGAAGGATCAACTTTATTCTCATTTGCACAAGGAAAGACTAGAAGCAATGGGATGAAACTGAATGGGAGGAGACACAGATTAGATATTAGAAAAAACTTTTTGACAGTTAGAGTGATCAATGAGTGGAACAGGCTGCCACGAGAAGTGGTGAGTTCTCCTTCAATGGAAGTCTTCAAACAGAGGCTGGACAGACATCTGACTGGGATGATTTAGCGAATCCTGCTTTGAGCAGGGGGTTGGACCAGATGGCCCAGGAGGTCCCTTCCAACTCTACGATTCTATATTTATTTGTATTCTATATTTATCTATTTCTATAGGCTTAAACTTAGGAGAAGCCACCTTCATAGCGATATTTTTTGATGATAACCAAACCATATCACCAACCTTAAACTGGGGACCAATGGTCCTATGTCGGTTGGAAAACCGCTGGCCCTTTTCCTGGGAGAGAGAGAACTTATCCACCACTTGGTCCCAGATCTGGTGCATTCTCTCCACCACAGTGTCAACACCTGGGCAGGCCGAAGGCTCCACCTGCCCTGAAGAAAATCGAGGATGAAACCCAAAGTTACAAAAAAAAGGTGACATCAAAGTGGCAGAACTAGCTCTATTATTTAAAGCAAATTCGGCCAAGGGCAAAAATGAAACCCAATCATCCTGATCAGCGGAAATAAAACATCTCAGATACGACTCCAAGGTCTGGTTTGTTCTCTCCGTCTGCCCATTGGTCTGAGGGTGAAAAGCAGAGGAGAAGGACAACTGAATTCCCAGCTTGGAACAGAAAGTCCCCCAAAATCTAGACACAAACTGAACTCCTCTGTCAGATACAATGTTCTCAGGAATCCCGTGCAAGCGAACCACCTGTTGCAAAAACAGGGGCACCAACTCAGAGGAAGATGGCAACTTAGGGAGTGGTACAAGATGAACCATCTTAGAGAACCTATCACAAATCACCCAAATAACAGTCATTCTCTGAGAGACAGGCATATCAGAGATGAAATCCATTGAAATATGGGTCCATGGCCTCCTGGGGACCGGCAAAGGCATCAACAACCCACTAGAGCGAGAACAAGGTCTAGACCGGGAGCAAGTCCCACAGGACTGCACAAAATTCCTGACATCACGAGACAAGGTGGGCCACCAAAAAGACAGACTCACCAGATCTCTAGTACCAAAAATACCTGGATGACCATCCAATGCAGAGCAATGAACTTCAGACATCACTCTCTTCTTCCACTGGTCAGGAACATACAACTTTCCACTGGGACAACGCTCAGGTTTGTCCTCCTGGAACTCTTCCAGAGCACGTCTCAAATCGGGCGAGATGGCAGAAAGAACTACCCCTTCGCCTAAGATGGTAGCAGGCTTGGTCACCACAGGAGAATCAGCAAAGAATCTCCTAGAGAGAGTGTCAGCCTTGACATTCTTAGCGCCAGGAAGAAAAGAGACCACAAAATCAAAACGTGTAAAAAACAAGGCCCACCTAGCCTGTCTAGGGTTCAAGCATTTGGCCGACTCCAGGTAAACCAAATTCTTGTGGTCAGTGAGGACCACGACTTGATGTTTAGCTCCCTCCAACCAATGTCTCCACTCCTCAAATGCCCATTTCATGGCTAACAGTTCCCGATTCCCCACATCATAGTTACGTTCAGATGGAGAGAACTTTCGGGAAAAGAAAGCACAGGGATTCATTTTAGATGTTACAGGATCCTTTTGGGACAAAACAGCTCCTGCACCAATCTCAGAAGCGTCCACCTCTACCTGGAACGGGAGTGAGACATCAGGTTGCCGCAAAACTGGGGCAGAAGTGAATCTTCGCTTCAGCTCCTGAAAGGAAGAAACAGCCTCCGGAGACCAATTCAACACATCAGCACCCTTCTTAGTCAGATCAGTCAATGGCTTGGCAATACTAGAAAATTTTGCTATAAATTTCCGATAAAAATTAGCAAAACCCAAAAACTTCTGGAGGGCCTTCAAAGAAGTGGGCTGAACCCAATCATAAATGGCCTGTACCTTGGCCGGGTCCATTTCAATAGTCGACGGAGACAAAATAAATCCCAAAAATTAAATCCTCTGTACCCCAAAAAGGCATTTCGATCCTTTGACATACAGGGAATTCTCCCTCAAGATCCGGAACACAGTCCTAACATGTTCCACATGAGAATCCCAATCCTTGGAGAAGATCAAAATATCATCCAGATAGATAATCAAAAATTTATCCACAAAGTCTCGGAAAATGTTGTTCATGAAACACTGGAAGACAGAAGGGTCATTAGAGAGCCCAAAAGGCATCACCGGGTACTCAAAATGTCCCTCCAGAGTATTAAACGCCGTCTTCCATTCATCCCCATGCTTAATGCGGATAAGATTATACGCCCCCTTGAGGTCAAGCTTGGTAAACTAGCAAGCACCTTTAACTCTGGAGAATAGATCCGAAATCAGGGGTAACGGATACTGATATTTAATAGTAATTTTGTTGAAGGCACGATAATCAATACAAGGCCTTAATGAACCAACCTTTTTGGCCACGAAAAAAAAAACGGCACCTAAGGGTGAAGAGGATGGTCTAATATGACCCTTCTCCAATGCCTCCTTAATATAGGATCGCATAGCCTCGTGCTCGGGTACAGATAAATTGAAGAGCCGACCCTTGGGAAATTTACACCCCGGGCTCAGTTCAATTGCACAGTCATAACTCCTATGAGGAGGCAGAGACGCAGACTCATTCTCACTAAATACATCATAAAAGTCCGCCAAATAGTCAGGAACATCATGCGACTGAGGAGAGGTGGAAAAAACCGGAGCCTCACTAAGGGCACACCGACAACCCCAACTCACCACAGACACAGATTTCCAATCCAAAACTGGATTATGAATTTGCAACCAGGGAAATCCCAGAACAATGGTATCATATGAGCAAATTATGCAACACCAAAAATCTGCAATTTTCTTGATGGTCTGGGGCGACCCGCATTACCACCTGGGTCCAAAACTGAGGTTTATTTTTCGCCAAAGGAGTAGCATCAATCCCCCTCAACGGGATAGGAGTCCGCAGAGGTGTCATCGGAAATCCACAACGTTTAGCAAAATCCAAGTCCATTAGGTTCAGGGCTGCTCCCGAATCCACAAAAGACTTGGCGGAAAATGTGCAGAGGGAGCAGATCAGAGTAATTGCCAGAAGAAACTTAGGTTGAACACCACCCACAGAAAACGTGTGTTCAAATCGTTTCTTTCGTTTAGGACAGACAGAAATAATATGCGAGGCATCTCCACAGAAAAAACACAGCTTATTACGCCTTCTGAACTCCTGACGTTGCTACCTGGACAAAACTCTATCAAATTGCATAGGTTCAGACACTTGTTCAACAGGTGGCAACACCTCTCCTGCAGTCCTGCGTTCACGTAAACGCCGATCAACCTGAATGGCTAATGACATAGAATCATCAAGACCAGAGGGAACAGGAAATCCCACCATAGTATCTTTTACGGCTTCTGACAAACCCTTCCGAAAGAGAGCTGCCAAGGCATTATCATTCCAGGTAGTAAGGACCGCCCACTTTTGGAATTTTTGACAGTACAATTCTGCAGAATCATGACCCTGGCTCAATGCCAACAGGGTCTTTTCAGCCTGATCAATAGCATTAGGTTCATCATACAACAACCCCAAGGCTTGAAAAAATGCGTTCACATAAGTCAGAATAGGATCATCTGGTTTCAAAGAAAACGCCCAATCCTGGGGATCGCCACGCAGCAAAGAGATGACAATTTTAACCTGCTGCGCGGAGCTCCCTGACGAGTTAGGCTTCAAGGCAAAAAATAATTTACAATTATTTTTGAAATTCAAAAATTTAGACCGATCCCCAAAAAACACATCAGGAGTAGGGATCTTTGGTTCAGCAGCATGTGAATGAGCAAGGTAGGTGGAAATTCCCCGCACTTCCGCAGCTAGCTGCTCCACACGATCAGACAATTGCTTTATCTCCATTGAGAGAAAAAAAAATTCCCCCTACGGCCTCAGAGATATAGAGGAAAGAATATACACACTTTTTTTTTTTTTACAATTCTTTCCTGCTATTGAGTACCCTAGGATCTGCGGTATGGCTGGTGATTCTGTTATGAATGAGTCACCGTAGGAGGCAAAAACAGAAATACTAGCTAAGTCCAGAAAACCAGAGAAGTTGGCAGCTACCGGATTGCAGACCCCTGAACCTATAAACAACAACTAGCAGTAGCCGTGGGGGGTTCCTACGGTGCCCTATACCCCTCGATCACAGCCGGAGAACTAAATAGCCTAAAGACAGAAAGGGAAATCTAAACTGCCTCAGAGCAGACCCCAAAGCAATAGGCAGCCCTCAACATATAATGACGGTGAAGCAAGATGAAAAAACACTCACACAGATAGAAAGATAGGCTGAGCAAATGATGGGGCTCAAGCTAACTAAATAGGAAAGGACAGAAAAGCTGCTGTCTGCAATTCGCCAAAACCCTATCAAAACAAGAGCCAACAGACTGATAGGGAAAAAAGCCCTGAAGACGCTAGGCTTCAAAAAGACTATATCAGTACTCAGGTATTTTCTGAAGACAGAGCAAAAAGGAATTCAGCTCACCCCAGCAGGGAATGGCAGAAATCCAGAAAAACAAGGCAAAACAAAACCAAAACACAAATGCAAAAAGTAGAGCAGAAAACTTTGCATTGAGGAGCAGGAATCAGACTGGTCTCCTAGAATCCCTCAGAGAGATCACCAGCAAGGCAGAAGGGCGTCGGCTGCCTTATATTCAGTCAGCAATTCCAGTCACCCAGTCATCATCATCCTGCACAGGTGCTTGGTAATCAGCCTCACTTCCTTCCTTCACCAGAAGAGGGAGTTCATCAGACCTCAATGGTGAAGGGGAAAATGAACTCACAACATGTGGCACCCCAGGAGTATGGTCGCCACAATGGCATTACGTTCCTCCTAGAGAGTGTGATGTCAGGCTTGGAAGCAATGAAGGGTCTCTCTGACAGTTAAGCTCTACATACAACACAGTTCCCTCTCCGGGCCAGCAGAGGGAGCTCTGAACCAATACTAAGGGGAAGAGCTTCTCTCTGGGGGCCAGGAGGGGAAATTGGTCAGTTCGTGTGAGGAGGGCGAAGTTTGTGGACGTGGAGAGAGGAGCTGGGGGATTGAGCAGAGAGTTGAGGCTCATTCCAGCTGTAGTGCATGATCTGGAGCCCGGTCTCCAAGGCTGTACGGATACTGACGGTCCTGCAACAGAAACCAGAGGAATAGGAAGCTGTAAATGCTCTATTCCCAACTAAGACTCGGAGGCACAACAGCGACGTGTGAGCCAAAGGAGATAGAGGGCTACAGCTGTCTGCCATACGAGGTAGATCCAAAAGAGAAGAAGAAGGAGGAATCATAGAATCATAGAATCGTAAAGTTGGAAGGGACCTCCTGGGCCATCTGGTCCAACCCCCTGCTCAAAGCAGGATTCGCTAAATCATCCCAGTCAGATGTCTGTCCAGCCTCTGTTTGAAGACTTCCATTGAAGGAGAACTCACCACTTCTCGTGGCAGCCTGTTCCACTCATTGATCACTCTAACTGTCAAAAAGTTTTTTCTAATATCTAATCTGTGTCTCCTCCCATTCAGTTTCATCCCATTGCTTCTAGTCTTTCCTTGCGCAAATGAGAATAAAGTTGATCCTTCTACAATGTGACAGCCCTTTAGATATTTGTAGACAGCTATTAAGTCTCCTCTCAGTCTTCTCTTTTGCAAACTAAACATTCCCAAATCCTGCAACCTTTCCTCATACGACAGGGTTTGCAGACTGGTCACCATTCTGGTTGCTCTTTTCTGAACTTGCTCCAGTTTGTTGATGTCTTTTTTAAAATGTGGTGCCCAAAACTGGACACAATATTCCAGATGAGGTCTGACCAAAGAGGAGTAGAGGGGGATAATAACTTCACGTGATCTAGACTGTATGCTTCTGTTAATACATCCTAGAATTGCATTTGCCTTTTTTGCTACTGCATCACACTGTTGACTCATATTCAGTCTGTGATCTATTAGTATACCCAAGTCTTTTTCACATGTGCTGTTGCTTAGCCCTATTACTCCCATTCTGTATATGTTTTTTTCATTTTTATTGCCCAGATGTAGTACTTTGCATTTTTCCCTGTTAAAAACCATTCTGTTAGTTGCTGCCCACTTCTCCAGTTTATTTATATCTTTTTGAATCCTCTCTCTCTCTCTTCTCTAGTATTAGCTATCCCTCCTAGCTTTGTGTCATCAGCAAATTTAATCAGTTTACCCTCAATTCCTTCATCTAAATCGTTGATAAAGATGTTGAACAATACAGGATCCAGGACAGAGCCCTGTGGTACCCCACTTGAGACATTCTTCCAACTGGATGTGCAGCCATTTACGACCACTCTTTGGGTCCGATCACTAAGCCAGTTATGAATCCACCTAACAGTTGCCTTGTCCCTTCCATACTTAGCCATTTTTTCAATTAGGATTGTATGAGATACTTTGTCAAATGCTTTGCTGAAGTCAAGATATACTATATCTACAGCATTTCCTTGATCCACCCAATCAGTGATTCCGTCATAGAAGGAAATTAAGTTAGTCTGACATGACTTATTAGTTACAAACCCATGCTGACTCTGTTTAATCACTTCATTCTTATCCAGGTACTGACATACTTGTTGTTTAATAATTTGTTCAAAGATCTTTCCTGGTATAGAAGTCAGACTCACCGGCCTATAGTTGCCTTCTTCCCCTTTTTAAAGATAGGAACAACATTTGCTCTTCTCCAGTCTTCTGGGACTTCTCCTGTTCTCCAAGAATTTTCAAAGATTATGGAGAGGGGTTCAAAAATTTATTCTGCTATCTCCTTCAGTACTCTGGGGTGTAATTCATCTGGACCTGGAGACTTGAATTCATTTAGGTTAGCTAAGTGTTTTCTCACTATCTTTCTGTTTATAGATATCTTGGATTCTTCTATTCCCTTAATAGGACAGTGAAGAACAGTTGATGTTACATTTCCTTTCTGAGAGAAAATAGATGCAAAATAGGAATTTAAAAGTTCGGCCTTCTCAACATCCTGTCTTACCATTTCATCATTTTCATCCTGTAAAAATCCTATAGCATCTTTGACTTTTCTTTTACTTTTGACATATCCCCAAAATCCTTTATTATTGCTTTTGACATCTCTTGCAAGCCTCAATTCATTGTCGGCTTTAGATAATCTGATTTGTGCCCTGCAGGTTCTGCAGACAGCATTATATTCTTCTTTAGATATGCCTCCCTCTTTCCATTTTATAAACATTTTTTTCTTCCTTTTTAGCATGTGCTTAAGTTCTGTGTTCATCTATCCAGGTTTCCTTAAATGCTTCCTGTTGTGAGTTCATTCTAACCTTCACCTTTGATGTCTGATGAACTCCCTCTGCTGGTGAAGAGAGGTAGTAAAATTGATTGGGATGGGAAGAACCTGTCATCTGAACAGGCGGAGTGTGATTGGACATCTGGAATTTCTGAGTGGATATAAGGCAGCCGACGCCCTGCAGGGTTGCTGGTGATCCTTTCTGCTCTGAGCTCTGGCATCTAGTTTTAGTTCCTGTCTACTAAAAGCTAAGTTTTTGCCCTGCTATTATTCCATGAGATTTTGTCTGGTTTCCTTATTGTTTGTATTCAGCCTGTCCTGGTTGGGACTGGCTGAATTCCATTTTTGTCTCTGATCAGTTGATCTCTTTGCTCTGTTTTCAGAATATACCTAAGTGCTGATATAGTGATTTTGATGTCTAGCGACTTCAGGGCCTTTTTTCCTATCAGACGGTTGGGACATTTTTGTAGGGTTTTTTGCGGATTGCAGCCAGCATCTTTTCTGTCCTGTCCTATCTAGTTAGTTGGGCCCCATCGTTTGCTCAGTCTGTCTTTCTATCTGTGTTTGTGTTTTCAGCTGTTTTTCACCGACAATACATCTTGGGGGCTATCTATTGCTTTGGGGTCTGCTCTGGGGCAGTTTAGATTTCCCCTTTCTTTAGGCTTATGTAGTTCTCCGGCTGTGACGAGGGGTCTAGGGCATAGGAACCCCCCACGGCTACTGTTAGTTGTGGTGAATAGGATCAGGGGTCTGCAATCCGATAGCTACCAACCTCTCCGGTTTTCTGGACTTAGCTTGTATTTTTGTTTTCTCCTCCTCCGGTGACTCATTCACAACAGAATCACCAGCCATACCGCAGATTCTAGGGTATTCAATAGCAGGAAAGAATTGTAAAAAAAAAAAAAGTGTCAGAATTTTTTTTTGGGGTATATTTTTTCCTCTATTTCTCTGAGGCCGTAGGAGGAATTTTTTCTCAATGGAGATGAAGCAATTGTCTGATCGTGTGGAGCAGCTAGCTGCTGTAGTGCGGGGAATTTCCGCCTATCTTGCTCATTCACATGCTGCTGAGCCAAAGATCCCTACTCCTGATGTGTTTTTTGGGGATCGGTCTAAATTTCTGAATTTTAAGAATAATTGTAAATTATTTCTTGCCTTGAAGCCTAACTCATCGGGGAGCTCCGCGCAGCAGGTTAAAATTGTCATCTCTTTGCTGCGCGGCGATCCCCAGGATCGGGCGTTTTCTTTGAAACCTGATGATCCTATTCTGACTGATGTGAACGCATTTTTTCAGGCCTTGGGGTTGTATGATGAACCTAATGCTATTGATCAGGCTGAAAAGGCCCTGTTGGCATTGAGCCAGGGTCAGGATTCTGCAGAGTTGTACTGTCAAAATTCTGAAAGTGGGCGGTCCTTACTACCTGGAATGATGGTGACTTGGCAGCTCTCTATCGGAAGGGTTTGTCAGAAACCGTAAAAGATACTATGGTGGGATTTCCTGTTCCCTCTGGTCTTGACGATTCTATGTCATTAGCCATTCAGGTTGATCGGCGTTGGCGTGAACGCAAAACTGTACGAGAGGTGTTGCCACCTGTTGAACAAATGTCTGAACCTATGCAATGTGATAGAGTTTTGTTTAGGGCGCAACGTCAGGAGTTCAGAAGGCGTAATAAGCTGTGTTTTTTCTGTGGAGATGCCTCGCATATTATTTCTGTCTGCCCTAAATGAGAGAAACGTTTTGCACACACATTTGCTGTGGGTGGTGTTCAACCTAAGTTTCTTCTGGCAATTACTCTGATTTGCTCCCTGTCCACATTTTCCGCTAAGGCTTTTGTGGATTCGGGAGCAGCTCTGAACCTGATGGACTTGGATTTTGCTAAACGTTGTGGGTTTCCTATGACACCTCTGCGGACGCCTATCCCTTTGAGGGGTATTGATGCTACTCCTTTGACGAAGAATAAACCTCAGTTTTGGACCCAGGTGGTAATGCAGGTCGCCCCAGACCATCAAGAAAATTGCAGATTTTTGGTGTTGCATAATTTGCATGATACCATCGTTCTGGGGTTTCCCTAGTTGCAAATCCATAATCCAGTTTTGGATTGGAAATCTGTGTCTGTGGTGAGTTGGGGTTGTCGTTGTGCCCTTAGTGACGCTCCTGTGTTGTGAGTTCATTTTCCCCTTCATTACTGAGGCCCGAGGAACTCCCTCTTCTGGTAAAGAAAGGTAGTGAGCCTGATTGTCAAACACCTGAGGCTGATGATTGTGACTGGCTGAGTGGAGTTACGGACTGGATATAATGCTGCCGACGCCCTTCTGCCCTGCGAGTGATTTCTCTGTGGGATCCTTGGAGACCAGTCTGAATTCCTGCTCCTCCAAAGCTAAGTTTGCTGCTCGGCCTTTTGCTTTTGTGCTTTGACTTTGTTTTTGCTTTGTTTTTCTGGATTTCTGTCATTCCCTGCTGGGGTGTTGTCACGTTTCCGCCAGACTTAGGGCCTGCTGTTCCGGTCGCGGCCACTAGGAGGCGCCGTACCGCCACTTTATCGTCAGACTCAGGGACGGCTGTTCCTGCCTCGGCCACTGGAAGGGGCCGTGGTTCTGTCACGTCAGGCTCAGAGCCTACTGTCCCGGCTTTAGCCTCTAGGAGGCGCTGGTCTGTCACGTCGCCGTTAAATTCTGGGTCTGCTGCTGCTGTCGTGGTCACTAGGAGGCGCTATGGCTCGCCCGGGAGTTATGGTGCTGACAGAGTAAGGGCACCTGCGCAGGCATCTGGTGGACGCAGGCTCCGCCCCTCTGTCAGTCATCAAGAGGTTACTGCATCTCCATCTGGCCTGGTCCTGGGGGCGGTACTGATGACATCATCAGTTCAGGAACCTATGAGGGGTGACCTGATCCCTGAAATACCTTGGGACTGGTCTTGCAAGCCGCCGGATATATTCTTGGTTCCCCCCGTGTGTTACTGTGTGAATTACTTTCTGACTGACTCTGACTTTGACCTGGACTTCTGACTCTCCTTCTGCCTAACGATTCTGTACCTCTGCTACTCTCCTGGTTTATGACTCTCGGCCTGAATCTGACTCTGCTTCTGCCTAACGATTCTGTACCTCTGCTACTCTTCTGGTTTATGACTTTCGGCCTGAATCTGACTCTGCCTCTGCCTAACGATTCTGTACCTCTGCTACTCTCCTGGTTTATGACTCTCGGCCTGAATCTGACTCTGCTTCTGCCTAACGATTCTGTACCTCTGCTACTCTCCTGGTTTATGACTCTCGGCCTGAATCTGACTCTGCTTCTGTCTACCGTTTTTGTACCATTGCTGCCCGACTGGTTTAGACTCGCATATCTCCACGTTTGTGTCCTGTATTGGAACACCTTTCTGGCGACCGTCCTGCTCTGGTCACTGCTCCTATTCAGACAGCGCCTCCTGGGCTCTGCTATAAATCCAGATCCCTGTATAGGGGTAAAGGGTATCAGTGTTTCTCGGGGTGTTGCCTGGCTGCAGCCCAGACCCGCAGGCAGACGTCACATTATATCCGGCCACATACAAAAAAACTGCTTCTTGTGTATATATCCACCATATACAAAAGCAGTCTCCCTGAACTTTTTTTTTCTCTCCCTTCTTCTGACTGAGCTGATTTCTGGCCTAAACACCTGGTTCAGTGCACAGCCTGAAGGAGCACTTTCATCTTCCTGCACCAGTATGCTGCAGTCTGGAGCCTTCAGAGAGAGAGCTGAGCGTCAGAGATCCATACTACTGAGACATCGGCCTCTGGGCAACTCTGGCTATGGTTGCCCAGGGGCACAGGTATGGCCCGCAGATGCGGCTAAAGTTTTATTGCCTATTGCCCTTTCTTTTGGTCAGAAATCTCAGTGTGTGAACGCATATGTGGATTGTGGATCTGAAGGGAATTTTATGGATTCTTTGGTTGCTGAAAGTCTCGGTGTACCCCTATTAAAACTTAATGCCCCTATAAAAACTACGGCTATTAATGGCACATCTATTGTCCAGGAGGGGGTTAAATTTGTTACTGACAAAATCACTGTCGGTGGGAGCATTGCATACCGAGGTTATGTCATTTTTTGTGATGGATAATTTGTTTGCTGCAGTCATTTTGGGGATGCCATGGCTACGCCAGCATAATCCAGTCATCGACTGGCACCTAGACGATGTTATACGCTGGAGTTCACACTGTCAGGAAAACTGCATGTCGCTAACAGTAAACCAAGTTAAAGTTAAACCCCTCCACATACCGTTTGCCTTCAGAGATTTTGAGGATGTCTTTTCTATTGCAAAATCTGAAAAGCTACCCCCTCACAGAAAGTATGATTGCCCTATAGATCTGATTCCAGATGCCCGTCTCCCAAAAGGGAGAATATTTAATCTCTCAGGTCCAGAGCGTCAGGCTATGAACGAGTACATAGCTGGTAGCTTAAAAAAGGGGTTTATTAGACCGTCCATTTCACCAGTTGGAGCTGGCTTCTTCTTTGTAGAAAAGAAAGATGGTGGTCTCAGACCCTGCATTGACTACCGGGAATTGAATGCAATCACTATACAGAACCAGTACCCGCTTCCACTCATCCCTGATCTTTTTAATCAGCTAATGGGAGCCCGTTGGTTTACTAAACTGGACCTCCGGGGGGCATACAATCTAGTCCGCATAAGAGACGGGGATGAGTGGAAAACGGCCTTTAATACCCCTCTTGGCCACTTTGAGTACCTGGTAATGCCCTTCGGACTCAGTAACGCACCTGCCGTGTTCCAGCACTTTGTAAATGACATTTTCAGGGACATTTGTGGGGTGTATGTCGTCGTGTATTTAGATGACATTTTGATTTATTCTGCTGACCCTGTGACACATGCTCAGCACGTTCGCTCCGTACTGCAGAGACTGCGAGAACACTCCCTGTTCGCTAAACTGGAGAAATGTGTTTTTTTTGCGGAGGAGGTACAATTTTTAGGATATGTGGTTTCAAGCACAGGCTTCCGTATGGATCCTGCCAAGATCCAACCTATTAAAACTTGGGTGCAACCCAAGTCGCTAAAAGCGCTGCAGCGATTTTTAGGGTTTGCAAATTATTACCGAAAATTCATCAGGGGTTTCTCCGAAATTGCTAAACCACTCACAGATTTGACCCGAAAAGGGGCAGACGTGACCAATTGGAACCCTGAGGCAATTCAGGCTTTTGCTTTGTTAAAAGAGTGCTTTGTAGCCAACCCAGTTTTGGTTCAGCCTGATCTGGACCGCCCGTTTATTGTAGAGGTGGACGCCTCTGAGGTCGGAGTGGGAGCAGTGCTGTCGCAAGGCACTGCATCACTCACTCAGCTTCGCCCATGTGCCTTTTTCTCCCGCAAATTCTCTCCCACTGAGAAAAATTACGATATAGGTAATCGGGAGTTATTGGCGATCAAATGGGCCTTCGAGGAATGGCGCCACTTCCTCGAAGGCGCCAAACATAAGATCACTGTGATTACAGATCACAAGAATCTGACTTACCTGGAGTCAGCTAAAAGATTAAATCCTAGACAAGCGAGGTGGGCCTTGTTCTTCTCTAGGTTTGACTTAATAACCTTTCGTCCTGGTACCAAAAATGTGAGGGCTGATGCTCTCTCTCGAAGTTTCTGCCCCTCACAGGCTGAGGACTCGGAGCCAGTTCCAATACTGGCCAATGGTATTGTTGTGTCGGCTGTGTCTCTGGACCTTCTGGAGGAGATCCGTAGATCCCCAGAACCAGCCCCTGACTCGACGCCCCCCCAGAAATTGTTTGTTCCAGCGCCGTTTCGCCTACAAGTTCTGAAGGAGTCGCACGACTCTGTCCTGGCAGGCCATCCTGGGGTCAATAATACCGCCAGACTTGTGACTAGGAGTTTTTGGTGGCCAACGGTAGTTAAGGACTGCAAGGATTTTGTACTAGCTTGTGAAATCTGTGCTCACGCCAAGTCCCCTCACAATCGGCCTGCCGGCTGGCTCCAATCCTTGCCCGCTCCAGAGAGTCCATGGACCCACATCTCCATGGACTTCATTACTGACCTACCACCCTCAGAGGGGAAAACATGTATCTGGGTGGTGGTGGACAGGTTCAGTAAGCAATGTCATTTCGTTCCCCTCTCTGGATTACCTAATTCAGAAACTCTGAGTAAGTTGTTTATTGTTCATGTAATAAGGCTGCATGGCGCTCCAGAGAATATCGTGTCCAACCGAGGTACCCAGTTTGTTTCCAAATTCTGGAGGGCATTCTGCAAACGTATTGGTATTGAATTATCCTTCTCCTCCGCTTACCACCCTGAGACCAATGGTCAAACGGAGCGTACCAACCAGGCTCTAGAGCAATATCTTCGCTGCTATGTCTCGGAACATCAGTCTGATTGGGCGGAACATCTCCCATTAGCTGAGTTCGCTCTAAATAACCAATACCAGGAATCTATCAAAACCACCCCGTTCTTCTGCAATCATGGTTTGCACCCACGTTTTGGTTCCTTTTCGGCCAAGATGTCGGAGCTTCCGGGAGTAGAGAATTCCATACGTAACTTAAGGACAATCTGGTCAGAGGTGAACACAAACTTGAAAGGGTCCCAGGTCAGGCAGGCTTCGGCCGCAAATAAACGGAGGTCCACGGGGCCGCACCTAGGAGTTGGGGACAAAGTTTGGCTGTCTACCAGAAACATTAAGCTTAAGGTGCCGTCTGCCAAACTGGGGCCCAGGTTTATTGGTCCCTACGAGATATTAGAAGTAATTAACCCGGTAGCCTTTCGTTTAAAGCTCCCTCAGGCTTTTAAAATTCCTAATGTTTTCCACAAATCCCTTCTCAAGGTGTACCGCTCCCCAATTCGTCCCGTCCAATCCCCTCCTCCTCCAGTTTTGGTCAAGGGTGCCTTGGAGTACGAAGTCCAGGGCATCCTTGATTCCCGTTTAGTGAGAAAGTCTGTGCAATATTTAGTTCATTGGAAAGGCTATGGCCCAGAGGAGAGGTCCTGGGTCCCCGCTAGTGACATTCATGCCAAGGGGTTGATTAGAAGGTTTCACCTCCTTCACCCTGATAAACCGGGTTTTGAGGGTCCGGAGGCCCCTCTTGGAGGGGGGGGTACTGTCACGTTTCCGCCAGACTTAGGGCCTGCTGTTCCGGTCGCGGCCACTAGGAGGCGCCGTACCGCCACTTTATCGTCCGACTCAGGGACGGCTGTTCCTGCCTCGGCCACTGGAAGGGGCCGTGGTTCTGTCACGTCAGGCTCAGAGCCTACTGTCCCGGCTTTAGCCTCTAGGAGGCGCCGGTCTGTCACGTCGCCGTTAAATTCTGGGTCTGCTGCTCCTGTCGTGGTCACTAGGAGGCGCTATGGCTCGCCCGGGAGTTATGGTGCTGACAGAGTAAGGGCACCTGCGCAGGCATCTGGTGGACGCAGGCTCCGCCCCTCTGTCAGTCATCAAGAGGTTACTGCATCTCCATCTGGCCTGGTCCTGGGGGCGGTACTGATGACATCATCAGTTCAGGAACCTATGAGGGGTGACCTGATCCCTGAAATACCTTGGGACTGGTCTTGCAAGCCGCCGGATATATTCTTGGTTCCCCCCGTGTGTTACTGTGTGAATTACTTTCTGACTGACTCTGACTTTGACCTGGACTTCTGACTCTCCTTCTGCCTAACGATTCTGTACCTCTGCTACTCTTCTGGTTTATGACTTTCGGCCTGAATCTGACTCTGCCTCTGCCTAACGATTCTGTACCTCTGCTACTCTCCTGGTTTATGACTCTCGGCCTGAATCTGACTCTGCTTCTGTCTACCGTTTTTGTACCATTGCTGTCCGACTGGTTTAGACTCGCATATCTCCACGTTTGTGTCCCGTATTGGAACCCCTCTCTGGCGACCGTCCTGCTCTGGTCACTGCTCCTATTCAGACAGCGCCTCCTGGGCTCTGCTATAAATCCAGATCCCTGTATAGGGGTAAAGGGTATCAGTGTTTCTCGGGGTGTTGCCTGGCTGCAGCCCAGACCCGCAGGCAGACGTCACAGGTGTGCTGAATTCATTTAGCTCTGTCTTCTGAAAATACCTGAGTGCTGATTCAGTTTTTGAAGCCTAGCTGCTTCAGGGCCTTTTTCATATCAGCTGGTTGGCTTAGGCTACTTTCACACATCAGTTTTTTGCCATCAGGCAGGATCCGGCTTTTTTTAGAAAAAACGGATCCGGCATAAATTTTGGAGAACTGTAGAAATGGATCCGGTTTTTTGCTGGATCCGTCTCTGTTCCTAGCGGCTGGCCAATTGGATCTGAGCATGCGCAGACTTAAAAAACCGGATCCGGTGGCTGGATCAGTCTTTTTCTGGATCCGGCGCATTCCGGCGCCCATAGACTTTCATTGTAGCAGAAAGCTGGAAGCGCCGGATCCGGCGCTTCCGGCTTTTTCGCCGGAGACAAAAAACGTTACAGTAGCCGTTTTTTCCAGACGCCGGAATGAGACAAGTTGCCGGATCCGGCAAAAAACGGATGAAACGCAATGCCATCCGGCACGATCCGGCGCTAATGCAAGTCAATGGGGAAAAACTGGATCCGGCATTGCATTTTGCCGGATCCGGTTTTACAAAAAAAAGCCGGATCGCGCCTGAAGGCAAAAAACTGATGTGTGAAAGAGGCCTTATGTCTTTGATAGGGTTTTGGCAGATTGCAGACAGCAGCCTTCCTATCCTTTCCTATCTAGGTAGTATTGTGGCCCCGTCTTTGCTCAGTCTATCTTTCTGTCTGTGTTAGTATTTTCATCTTGCTTCACCGTCATTATATGTTGGGGGCTGCCTATCGCTTTGGGGTCTGCTCTGGGGCAGTTTAGATTTCCCCTTTCTTTCTTTAGGCCTATGTATTTCTCCGGCTGTGATTGAGGGGTCTAGGGCATCGTAGGAGCCCCCCACGGCTACTGCTAGTTGTGTTGATAGGTTCAGGGGTCTGCAATCTGATAGTTGCCAACTTCTCTGGTTTTCTGGACTTAGCTTGTATTTCTGCTTTTGCCTCCTACGGTGACTCATTCATAACAGAATCACCCGCCATACCGCAGATTCTAGGGTACTCAATAGCAGGAAAGAATTGTAAAAAAAAAAGTGTGTATATTTTTTCCTCTATATCTCTGAGGCCGTAGGGGGAATTTTTTTTTTCTCTCAATGGAGATAAAGCAATTGTCTGATCGTGTGGAGCAGCTCGCTGCGGAAGTGCGGGGAATTTCCGCCTACCTTGCTCATTCATAGAATCATAGAATCGTAGAGTTGGAAGGGACCTCCTGGGCCATCTGGTCCAACCCCCTGCTCAAAGCAGGATTCGCTAAATCATCCCAGTCAGATGTCTGTCCAGCCTCTGTTTGAAGACTTCCATTGAAGGAGAACTCACCACTTCTCGTGGCAGCCTGTTCCACTCATTGATCACTCTAACTGTCAAAAAGTTTTTTCTAATATCTAATCTGTGTCTCCTCCCATTCAGTTTCATCCCATTGCTTCTAGTCTTTCCTTGTGCAAATGAGAATAAAGTTGATCCTTCTACAATGTGACAGCCCTTTAGATATTTGTAGACAGCTATTAAGTCTCCTCTCAGTCTTCTCTTTTGCAAACTAAACATTCCCAAATCCTGCAACCTTTCCTCATAAGACAGGGTTTGCAGACCGGTCACCATTCTGGTCGCTCTTTTCTGAACTTGCTCCAGTTTGTTGATGTCTTTTTTAAAATGTGGTGCCCAAAACTGGACACAATATTCCAGATGAGGTCTGACCAAAGAGGAGTAGAGGGAAATAATGACTTCACGTGATCTAGACTGTATGCTTCTGTTAATACATCCTAGAATTGCATTTGCCTTTTTTGCTGCTGCATCACACTGTTGACTCATATTCAGTCTGTGATCTATTAGTATACCCAAGTCTTTTTCACATGTGCTGTCACTTAGCCCTATTCCTCCCATTCTATATATGTTTTTTCCATTTTTATTGCCCAGATGTAGTAATTTGCATTTCTCCCTGTTAAAAACCATTCTGTTAGTTGCTGCCCACTTCTCCAGTTTATTTAAATCTTTTTGAATCCTCTCTCTCTTCTCTAGTATTAGCTATCCCTCCTAGCTTTGTGTCATCAGCAAATTTAATCAGTTTACCCTCAATTCCTTCATCTAAATCGTTGATAAAGATGTTGAACAATACAGGGCCCAGGACAGAGCCCTGTGGTACCCCACTTGAGACATTCTTCCAACTGGATGTGCAGCCATTTACGACCACTCTTTGGGTCCGATCACTAAGCCAGTTATGAATCCACCTAACAGTTGCCTTGTCCATTCCATACTTAGTCATTTTTTCAATAAGGATTGTATGAGAGACTTTGTCAAATGCTTTGCTGAAGTCAAGATATACTATAGCTACAGCATTTTGGTTCACATGCTGCTGAACCAAAGATTTCTACACCTGATGTATTTTTTGGGGATCGGTCTAAATTTTTGAATTTCAAAAATAATTGTAAATTATTTTTTGCCTTGAAGCCTAACTCGTCAGGGAGCTCCGCGCAGCAGGTTAAAATTGTCATCTCTTTGCTGAGTGGCGATCCCCAGGATTGGGCGTTTTCTTTGAAACCAGATGATCCTATTCTGACTAATGTGAACGCATTCTTTCAAGCTTTGGGGTTGTTGTATGACGAACCTAATGCCATTGATCAGGCTGAAAAGACCCTGCTGGCATTGAGCCAGGATCATGATTCTGCAGAATTGTACTGTCAAAAATTCCGAAAGTGGGCAGTACTTACTACCTGGAATGATAATGCCTTGGCTGCTCTCTTTCGGAATGGGTTGTCAGAAGCCGTAAAAGATACTATGGTGGGATTTCCTGTTCCCTCTGGTCTTGACGATTCTATGTCATTAGCCATTCAGGTTGATCGGCGTTTGCGCGAACGCAAAGCTGCACGAGAGGTGTTGCCACCTGCTGAACAAATGTCTGAACCTATGCAATGTGATAGAGTTTTTTCCAGAGAGCAGCGTCAGGAGTTCAGAAGGCGTAATAAGTTGTGTTTTTTCTGTGGAGATGCCTCGCATATTATTTCTGTCTGTCCCAAACGAGAGAAACGCTTTGTACACACGTTTTCTGTTGGGGGTGTTCAACCTAAGTTTCTTCTGGCTATTACTTTGATCTGCTCCCTGTCCACATTTTCCGCCAAGGCGTTTGTGGATTCGGGAGCAGCCCTAAACCTAATGGACTTGGATTTTGCTAAATGTTGTGGATTTCCGATGACACCTCTGCAGATGCCTATCCCTTTGAGGGGAATTGATGCTACTCCTTTGGCTAAAAATAAACCCCAGTTTTGGACCCAGGTGGTCATGCGGGTCGCCCCAGACCATCAAGAAAATTGCAGATTTCTAGTGTTGCATAATCTGCATGATACTGTTGTTCTGGGGTTTCCCTGGTTACAGATTCATAATCCAGTTTTGGATTGGAAATCTGTGTCTGTGGTGAGTTGGGGTTGTCGGTGTACCTTTAGTGAGGCTCCGGTGTTTTCCACCTCTCCTCAGTCGCATGATGTTCCTAATTATTTGGCGGACTTTTATGATGTATTTAGTGAGAATGAGTCTGCGTCTCTGCCTCCTCATAGGAGTTATGACTGTGCAATTGAACTGAGCCCGGGGTGTAAATTTCCCAAGGGTCGGCTCTTCAATTTATCTGTACCCGAGCACGAGGCTATGCGATCCTATATTAAGGAGGCGTTGGAGAAGGGTCATATTAGACCATCCTTGTCACCCTTGGGTGCCGGGTTTTTTTTGTAGCCAAAAAGGATGGATCATTAAGACCTTGTATTGATTATCGTGCCCTCAACAAAATTACTGTTAAATATCAGTATCCGTTACCCCTGATTTCTGATCTATTCTCCAGAGTTAAAGGTGCTTGCTGGTTTACCAAGCTTGACCTCAGGGGGGCGTATAATCTTATTCGCATTAAGCATGGGGATGAATGGAAGACGGCGTTTAATACTCCGGAGGGACATTTTGAGTACCTGGTGATGCCTTTTGGGCTCACTAATGCCCCTTCTGTCTTCCAGTGCTTCATGAACGATATTTTCCGAGATTTTGTCGATAAATTTTTGATTATCTATCTGGATGATATTTTGATCTGCTCCAAGGATTGGAATTCTCATGTGGAACATATTCGGACTGTGTTCCGGATCTTGAGGGAGAATTCCCTGTATGTCAAGGGATCTAAATGCCTTTTTGGAGTACAGAGGATTTCTTTTTTGGGATTTATTTTGTCCCCGTCAACTATTGAAATGGACCCGGCCAAGGTACAGGCCATTCACGATTGGGTTCAGCCCACTTCTTTGAAGGCCCTCCAGAAGTTTTTGGGTTTTGCTAATTTTTATCGGAAATTTATAGCAAAATTTTCTAGTATTGCCAAGCCATTGACTGATTTGACTAAAAAGGGTGCTGATGTGTTAAATTGGTCTCCGGAGGCTGTTTCTTCCTTTCAGGAGTTGAAGCGAAGATTCACCTCCGCCCCGGTTTTGCGGCAACCTGATGTCTCACTTCCATTCCAGGTAGAGGTGGATGCTTCTGAGATTGGTGCAGGAGCTGTTTTGTCCCAAAAGGATCCTGTAACATCTAAAATGAATCCCTGTGCTTTCTTTTCCCGAAAGTTCTCTCCATCTGAACGTAACTATGATGTGGGGAATAGGGAACTGTTGGCCATGAAATGGGCATTTGAGGAGTGGAGACATTGGTTGGAGGGAGCTAAGCATCAAGTCGTGGTCCTCACTGACCACAAGAATTTGATTTACCTGGAGTCGGCCAAACGCTTGAACCCTAGACAGGCTAGGTGGGCCTTGTTTTTTACACGTTTTGATTTTGTGGTTTCTTTTCTTCCTGGAACAAAGAATGTCAAGGCAGACGCCCTCTCTAGGAGCTTCCTTGCTGATTCTCCTGTGGTGACCAAGCCTGCTACCATCTTAGGCGAAGGGGTAGTTCTTTCTGCCATCTCGCCCGATTTGAGACGTGCTCTGGAAGAGTTCCAGGAGGATAAACCTGAGCGTTGTCCCAGTGGAAAGTTGTATGTTCCTGACCAGTGGAAGAAGAGAGTGATGTCTGAAGTTCATTGCTCTGCTTTGGCTGGTCATCCAGGTATTTTTGGTACTAGAGATCTGGTGAGTCGGTTTTTTTGATGGCCCTCCTTGTCTCGTGATGTCAGGAATTTTGTGCAGTCCTGTGGGACGTGCTCCCGGTCTAAATCGTGTTCTCGCTCTAGTGAGTTGTTGATGCCTTTGCCTGTCCCCAAGAGGCCATGGACCCATATTTCAATGGATTTCATCTCTGATATGCCTGTCTCTCAGAGGATGACTGTTATTTGGGTGATTTGTGATAGGTTCTCTAAGATGGTTCATCTTGTACCACTCCCTAAGTTGCCATCTTCCTCTGAGTTGGTGCCCCTGTTTTTACAACAGGTGGTTCGTTTGCACGGGATTCCTGAGAACATTGTATCTGACAGAGGAGTGCAGTTTGTGTCTAGATTTTGGAGAACTTTCTGTTCCAGGCTGGGAATTCAGTTGTCCTTCTCCTCTGCTTTTCACCCTCAGACCAATGGGCAGACAGAGAGAACAAACCAGACCTTGGAGTCATATTTGAGATGTTTTATTTCTGCTGATCAGGATGATTGGGTTTCATTTTTGCCCTTGGCCGAATTTGCTTTGAATAATAGAGCTAGTTCTGCCACTTTGATGTCACCTTTTTTTTGTAACTTTGGGTTTCATCCTCAATTTTCTTCAGGGCAGGTGGAGCCCTCTGCCTGCCCAGGTGTTGACACTGTGGTGGAGAGAATGCACCAGATCTGGGACCAAGTGGTGGATAAGTTATCTCTCTCCCAGGAGAAGGCCCAGCGGTTTTCCAACCGACATAGGACCATTCGTCCCCAGTTTAAGGTTGGTGATATGGTGTGGTTATCATCAAAAAATATTGCTATGAAGGTGGCTTCTCCTAAGTTTAAGCCTAGATTTATTGGACCTTACAAGATTGTGGAGATTATTAACCCGGTCTCTTTTCGTTTGGCTCTTCCTGTCACATTTAAAATCCATAATGTGTTCCATAAATCTTTGTTGAAGAGGTTTGTTGAACCTGTTGTTCCGGGGGTGGCACCTCCAGACCCTGTATTGGTTGAAGGTAACATGGAGTATGAGGTAGAGAAAGTACTGGATTCCCGTCTGGCTAGACGGAGACTCCAGTATTTGGTTAAGTGGAAGGGTTATGGTCAGGAGGATAATTCCTGGGTCTCCGCCTCTGATATTCATGCCAAAGGATTGGTGCGTGTCTTTCATCGGGCTCACCCTGATCGCCCTGGTGGCATAGTTGAGGGTTCGGTGACCCCTCCTCAAGGGGGAGGTACTGTTGTGAGTTCATTTTCCCCTTCATTACTGAGGCCCGAGGAACTCCCTCTTCTGGTAAAGAAAGGTAGTGAGCCTGATTGTCAAACACCTGAGGCTGATGATTGTGACTGGCTGAGTGGAGTTACGGACTGGATATAATGCTGCCGACGCCCTTCTGCCCTGCGGGTGATTTCTCTGTGGGATCCTTGGAGACCAGTCTGAATTCCTGCTCCTCCAAAGCTAAGTTTGCTGCTCGGCCTTTTGCTTTTGTGCTTTGACTTTGTTTTTGCTTTGTTTTTCTGGATTTCTGCCATTCCCTGCTGGGGTGTGCTGAATTCATTTAGCTCTGTCTTCTGAAAATACCTGAGTGCTGATTCAGTTTTTGAAGCCTAGCTGCTTCAGGGCCTTTTTCATATCAGCTGGTTGGCTTATGTCTTTGATAGGATTTTGGCAGATTGCAGACAGCAGCCTTCCTATCCTTTCCTATCTAGGTGGTTTTGGGGCCCCGTCTTTGCTCAGTCTATCTTTCTGTCTGTGTTAGTATTTTCATCTTGCTTCACCGTCATTATATGTTGGGGGCTGCCTATCGCTTTGGGGTCTGCTCTGGGGCAGTTTAGATTTCCCCTTTCTTTCTTTAGGCCTATGTATTTCTCCGGCTGTGATCGAGGGGTCTAGGGCATCGTAGGAACCCCCCACGGCTACTGCTAGTTGTGTTGATAGGTTCAGGGGTCTGCAATCTGATAGTTGCCAACTTCTCTGGTTTTCTGGACTTAGCTTGTATTTCTGCTTTTGCCTCCTACGGTGACTCATTCATAACACTCCTGTTTTCTCCACCTCTCCCCAGTCGCATGATGTTCCTGACTATTTGGCTGATTTTTATTATGTATTTAGTGAGAATGAGTCTGCGTCTTTGCCTCCTCATAGGAGTTATGACTGTGCAATTGAGCTGAGCCCTGGGTGTAAATTTCCCAAGGGTCGACTTTTCAATTTATCTGTACCCGAGCACGAGGCTATGCGATCCTATATTAAGGAGTCGTTGGAGAAGGGTCATATTAGACCATGCTCTTCACCCTTAGGTGCTGGGTTTTTTTTTTGTGGCCAAGAAAGATGGTTCATTAAGGCCTTGTATTGACTATCGTTCCCTTGACAAAATTACTGTTAAATATCAGTATCCGTTACCCCTGATTTCTGATTTTTTCTCCAGAGTTAAAGGTGCTTGCTAGTTTACCAAGCTTGACCTCAGGGGGGCGTATAATCTTATTCGCATTAAGCAGGCGGATGAATGGAAGACAGCATTTAACACTCCGGAGAGACATTTTGAGTACCTGGTGATGCCTTTTGGGCTCACTAATTCCCCTTCTGTCTTCCAGTGCTTCATGAATGATATTTTCCGAGATTTTGTGGATAAATTTTTGATCTTCTATCTGGATGATATTTTGATCTTTTCCAAGGATTGGGACTCTCATGTGGAACATGTTCGGACTGTGTTCCGGATTTTGAGGGAGAATTCCCTGTATGTCAAGGGATCGAAATGCCTTTTTGGGGTACAGAGGATTTCATTTTTGGGATTTATTTTGTCTCCGTCGACTATTGAAATGGACCCGGCCAAGGTACAGGCCATTTATGATTGGGTTCAACCCACTTCTTTGAAGGCCCTCCAGAAGTTTTTGGGTTTTGCTAATTTTTATCGTAAATTTATAGCTAATTTTTCTTGTATTGCCAAACCATTGACTGATTTGACTAAGAAGGGTGCTGATGTGTTGAATTGGTCTCGAGAGGCTGTTTCTTCCTTTCAGGAGCTGAAGCGAAGGTTCACTTCTGCCCCGGATTTGCGGCAACCTGATGTCTCACTCCCGTTTCAGGTAGAGGTGGACGCTTCTGAGATTGGTGCAGGAGCTGTTTTGTCCCAAAAAGATCCTGTAACATCTAAAATGAATCCCTGTGCTTTCTCTTCCCGAAAGTTCTCCCCATCCGAACGTAGCTATGATGTGGGGAATCGGGAACTGTTAGCCATGAAATGGGCATTTGATGAGTGGAGACATTAGTTGGAGGGAGCTAAACATCAAGTCGTGGTCCTTACTGACCACAAGAATTTGATTTACCTGGAGTCGGCCAAATGCTTGAATCCTAGACAGGCTAGGTGGGCCTTGTTTTTCACACGTTTTGATTTTGTGGTCTCTTTTCTTCCGGGCACAAAGAATGTCAAGGCAGACGCCCTCTCTAGGAGTTTCTATGCTGATTCTCCTATTGTGACCAAGCCTGCTACCATCTTAGGTGAGGGGGTAGTTCTTTCTGCCATCTTGCCCGATTTGAGACGGGCTCTGGAAGAGTTTCAGGTGGACAAACCTGAGCATTGTCCCATTGGAAAATTGTATGTTCCTGACCAGTGGAGGAAGAGAGTGATGTCTGAGGTTCATTGCTCCGCATTGGCTGGTCATCCAGGTATTTTTGGTTCTAGAGATTTGGTGATTCGGTCTTTTTGGTGGCCCGCCTTGTCTCGTGATGTCAGGAATTTTGTGCAGTCCTGTGGGACTTGCTCCCGGTCTAAACCTTGTTCTCGCTCTAGTGGATTGTTGATGCCTTTGCCGGTGCCCAGGAGGCCATGGACCCATATTTCAATGGATTTTATCTCTGATATGCCTGTCTCTCAGAGAATGACTGTTATTTGGGTGATTTGTGATAGATTCTCTAAGATGGTCCATCTTGTACCACTCCCTAAGTTGCCTTCTTCCTCAGAGTTGGTGCCCTTGTTTTTGCAACAGGTGGTTCGCTTGCACGGGATTCCTGAGAACATTGTATCTGACAGAGGAGTTCAGTTTGTTTCTAGATTTTGGAGGACTTTCTGTTCCAAGCTGGGAATTCAGTTGTCCTTCTCCTCTGCGTTTCACCCTCAAACCAATGGGTAGACGGAGAGAACAAACCAGACTTTGGAGTCGTATTTGAGATGTTTTATTTCTGCTGATCAGGATGATTGGGTTTCATTTTTGCCCTTGGCCGAATTTGCTTTAAATAATAGAGCTAGTTCTGCCACTTTGATATCACCTTTTTTTTGTAACTTTGGGTTTCATCCTCGATTCTCTTCAGGGCAGGTGGAGTCTTCTGCCTGCCCAGGTGTTGACACTGTGGTGGAGAGAATGCTCCAGATCTGGGACCAAGTGGTGGATAAGTTGACTCTCTCCCAGGAAAAGGCCCAGCGGTTTTCCAACCGGCATAGGACCATTGGTCCCCGGTTTAAGGTGGGTGATATGGTTTGGTTGTCATCAAAGAATATCTCTATGAAGGTGGCTTCTCCAAAGTTTAAACCAAGATTTATTGGACCTTACAAGATTTTGGAGATTCTTAATCCTTTCTCTTTTCGATTGGCTCTTCCTGTTACATTCAAGATCCATAACGTGTTTCATAAGTCTCTGTTAAAGAGGTTTGTTGAGCCAGTAGTTCCTGTGGTGGCACCTCCTGATCCTGTATTGGTTGAAGGTAATGTGGAATATGAGGTTGAGAAGATACTGGATTCTCGTCTGGCTAGACGGAGACTCCAGTATTTGGTTAAATGGAAGGGTTATGGCCAGGAGGATAATTCTTGGGTCCCTGCATCCGATATTCATACCGAAAGATTGGATCGTGCTTTTCATCGGGCCCATCCTGATCGCCCTGGTGGCGTGGATGAGGGTTCGGTGACCCCTCCTCAAGGGGGAGGTACTGTTGTGAGTTCATTTTCCCCTTCACCTTTGATGTCTGATGAACTCCCTCTGCTGGTGAAGAGAGGTAGTCAAATTGATTGGGATGGGAAGAACCTGTCATCTGAACAGGCGGAGTGTGATTGGACATCTGGAATTTCTGAGTGGATATAAGGCAGCCGACGCCCTGCAGGGTTTGCTGGTGATCCTTTCTGCTTTGAGCTCTGGCATCTAGTTTTAGTTCCTGTCTACTAAAAGCTAAGTTTTTGCCCTGCTATTATTCCATGAGATTTTGTCTGGTTTCCTTAGTGTTTGTATTCAGCCAGTCCTGGTTGGGACTGGCTGAATTCCATTTTTGTCTCTGATCAGTTGATCTCTTTGCTCTGTTTTCAGAATATACCTGAGTGCTGATATAGTGATTTTGAAGTCTAGCGACTTCAGGGCCTTTTTTCCTATCAGACGGTTGGGACATTTTTGTAGGGTTTTTTGCAGATTGCAGCCAGCATCTTTTCTGTCCTGTTCTATCTAGTTAGTTGGGCCCCATCGTTTGCTCAGCCTGTCTTTCTGTCTGTGTTTGTGTTTTCATCTGTTTTTCACTGACAATACATCTTGGGGGCTGTCTATTGCTTTGGGGTCTGCTCTGGGGCAGTTTAGATTTCCCCTTTCTTTCTTTAGGCTTTTGTAGTTCTCCGGCTGTGACGAGGGGTCTAGGGCACCGTAGGAACCCCCCAGGGCTACTGTTAGTTGTGGTGAATAGGATCAGGGGTCTGCAATCCGATAGCTACCAACCTCTCCAGTTTTCTGGACTTAGCTTGTATTTTTGTTTTCTCCTCCTCCGTTGACTCATTCATAACAGCTTCCTATTCTTCCCCCTTTTCAGAATTGTTAACAATTGTGCTTTGAGAATTTCATTTTTCAAGATTTCCCATCCTTCCTGGACATTTTTGTCTTTAAGGATATCCAGCCATTGGATCCCTCCAGTTCTCTTTCTGAATCCCTTAAAATCTGCCTTTCTGAAATCTAACCTTGACGTCTGAGTCTTCACAGGTCTTCCTCCTCTAGTTATTCAAAATTCTAAAATAGCATGGTCGCTACCTCCTAGGGTCCCAGCCACTTTTACCTCCACAACCATTTCCTCCCTGTTTATAAGGATTAGATCCAAGGTAGCAGTTCCCCTTGTTTTCTCCCCTACCTTTTGGAAGATAAAGTTGTCAGCAAGAGAGGATAAGAATTTCCTTGACCTGTTAGTTTTGCCTGAGAGAGATTCCCAACAAATGTCTGGATAGTTGAAATCTCCCATGACAACTATGTCATATTTTTTGGAGAACTTGGCCATTTGATGCATAAAGAGTTCATCCATATCTTCAGCTTGCACAGGCGGCCTGTAGTAAATGCCTACAATGGTGTCCTTTCCATTGTTCTGTCCTTGTATTCTTACCCAAACCGTTTCCACAGAACTCCCAGTCTCTGAAGCTTCAATCTCTGTGCAGATATACGCGTTTCTACCATACAATGCGACACCTCCTCCTCGTTTATCAAGTCTGTTTCTTGCAAATAAGTTGTATCCTTCTAGTCTTGTATTCCAATCATGTGTATCGTCCCACCAAGTTTCAGTGATTCCAATGACATCATATTTCTTTTCCTGTGTTAGTAGTTCCAATTCTCCTTGTTTGTTGCCCATGCTTTGTGCATTAGTATAGAAACATTTTAGTTTGTGATTGGTTTCTCTTTCTCCAATATTTGTATTAATTAGATTCTTTCGTCTTTGTTCTTCCTTTCCACTTCTAATAGCAGAGTTCTCAATAGCATTTTTCAGGTGTATGGCTTTTTCTGGTCTTTTGCTTCCCTTCCCATGTTGTTCTAGCGTAAAGCTCTCCTTACAAGTGTAGCAAGGCGTAACACAGTGTAACACAGTACTGCATGTACCTCAAGTAAGCGCTAGAGAGGAGACCACACAACCCATCTGAGAGATTCCTAAGTTGCTTCCAGGCTAATCAGCTCCTGTGCCATCTTTAATCTGGACCCTGGACTGCACTTACAAAGTAAAGGTAGATAAACTGCACCCTGTTGTGTCCTTGCCTTCTTCCTGCAACTTCTTCAGCACTGCTACATCTCTGTGCCATACACAGCACCCTCTTCCTCAACACCTATCCTCTTCATCTACTCTGCCCTGGGACAACAGCACTACCTGTGGAGGGCTATACCATCATTGCTGCACCCCACCACCTCTCCTAGAGGATCTGTCTGCAGCGTCGGCTGTTATGAATGGGTCACCGCGGAGGAAAAAACCAAAACAAGCTAAGTCCCAGAAAAAACAGAGAGGTTGGTAACTATGCAGATTGCAGATCCCTGATCCTAACCACACAACTAGCGGCAGCCGTGGAGCTTTCCTACGATGATGCTAGACTCCTCGTCACCGCCGGAGGACTAAATAAGCCTAAAGCAAGAAAGGGGGAACTAACTGCCCCAGAGCAGACCCCAAAGGAAAGATAGCCCCCCACATGTATTGATGGTGAAACAAGATGAAAGCACAAACACAGGCAGGAAAATAGGCTGAGCAAACGATGGGGCCCGACTAACTAGAAAGGACAGGAAAGGAAAGACACTGTCTGCAACCTGCAAAAAACCCTACAAAAATAACGTCCAACACTTCTGATAACAAAATTAACCCTGAAGTCACTAGACTTCTCCCACTATATCAGCACTCTGAAATATTCTGAGACAGAGCAAACAGAGGCCAATCTCAAAAGGGACAAAAAGCAAATAGGCAAATACAGATAAATAACAGTGAAAATTCAGCACAGCCCCAGCCGGGGCTACCTGACCACACAAAAAACTGAATAGACCAACAAAATCAAGTGTGAACATTAGCAGAAAAACTTAGCTTTAGATGACTGGAACAGAGCTGAAAACCATGAGCTGAAAAGCCAGAAGGAATCACCAGCACCAGAATAGGGCGTCAGCTGACTTAAATCCAGTCTGAAAATTCCTGAAGTCCAATCGTCATCCTCATTATCAGGTGGCAGATCTCTACTGATTAAATCAGCCTCACTACCTCCTGTTACCACCAGAGGGAGCCTGGAAGGAGAACTCACAACTGGTAGACCAGAAACTGAACTCACAACAGTACCCCCCCTTGAGGAGGGGTCACCGAACCCTCATCCACGCCACCAGGCCGATCAGGATGGGCCCGGTGAAAAGCACGAACCAATCTATTGGCATGAATATCGGAGGTAGAGACCCAAGAATTATCCTCCTGGCCATAACCCTTCCATTTGACCAAATATTGGAGTCTCTGTCTAACCAAACGAGAATCCAATATTTTCTCTTCCTCATATTCCACATTGCCTTCAACCAACACAGGGTCAGGAGGTGCTGCCATAGGAAGCACTGGCTCAACAAACCTCTTCAACAGAGATTTGTGAAATACATTATGGATTTTGAACGTAACTGGAAGAGCCAATCGAAAAGAAACAGGATTAAGAATCTCCAAAATCTTATAAGGTCCAATAAATCTTGGCTTAAATTTTGGAGATGCAACCTTCATAGGAATATTCTTAGACGACAACCAAACCATATCATTCACTTTAAACCGGGGACCAATGGTCCTATGCCGGTTGGAAAATCGCTGGGCCTTTTCCTGAGAGAGTGACAACTTATCCACCACTTGGTACCATATCTGCTGCATTCTCTTAACCACAGTGTCCACACCTGGGCAGGATGAAGATTCCACTTGCCCTGAAGAGAATCGAGGATGAAACCCAAAATTACAGAAAAAGGGTGACATCAAAGTGGCAGAACTAGCTCTATTGTTCAACGCGAATTCAGCCAAGGGCAAAAATGAGACCCAATCATTCTGATCAGCAGATATAAAACATCTTAAATAAGACTCCAAGGTCTGGTTTGTTCTCTCAGTCTGCCCATTGGTCTGGGGATGAAACGCAGAGGAGAAGGATAACTGAATTCCCAGATTGGAACAAAAGGCTTTCCAGAATCTGGAAACAAACTGGACCCCTCTATCGGACACAATGTTCTCAGGAATCCCATATAACCGAACCACCTGTTGTAAAAACAAGGGCACCAACTCAGCGGAAGATGGCAACTTTGGGAGTGGTACAAGATGGACCCTCTTCGAAAATCTATCACAAATCACCCAGATAACAGTCATTCTCTGAGAGACAGGAAGATCAGAAATAAAATCCATTGAGATATGGGTCCATGGCCTCTTGGGCACCGACAGGGGCATCAGCAACCCACTAGAACGAGAACAGGGTTTAGAACGAGAACAAGTCCCACAGGACTGTACAAAATTCCTGACATCATGAGATAAGGCAGGCCACCAAAAAGACCAACTCACCAAATCTCTGGTACCAAAAATACCTGGATGACCAGCCAATGCGGAGCAATGAATTTCAGACATCACTCTCTTTCTCCACTGGTCAGGAACATACAATTTTCCCATAGGGCAACGCTCAGGTTTATCCTCCTGAGATTCCTCCAGGGCGCGTCTCAAATCGGGCGAAATGGGAGAAAGAACTACCCCCTCACCTAGGATGGTAGTAGGCTCAGTCATATTAAGAGAATCGGCAAAGAAACTCCTAGAAAGGGCGTCTGCCTTAACATTCTTAGTGCCCGGAAGAAAAGAGACCACAAAATTAAAACGCATGAAAAACAAGGCCCTTCTAGCCTGTCTAGGATTCAAGCATTTGGCCGACTCCAGATAAATCAAATTTTTGTGATCGGTGAGGACCACAACTTGATGTCTAGCTCCCTCCAACCAATGTCTCCACTCCTCAAATGCCCATTTCATGGCCAACAATTCCCGATTCCCCACGTCATAGTTGCGTTCAGATGGGGAGAACTTTTGAGAAAAGAAGGCACAGGGATTCATCTTAGAAGTCACAGGGTCCTTTTGGGACAAAACAGCTCCTGCACCAATCTCAGAAGCATCTACCTCCACCTGAAATGGAAGTGAGACATCAGGTTGCCGTAAAACTGGAGCTGAAGTAAATCTCTGCTTAGGCTCCTGAAATGCTGAGAAAGCCTCAGGAGACCAATTCAGCACATCAACGCCCTTCTTGGTCAGATCAGTCAGTGGTTTTACAATACCAGAAAAATTACCTATAAATTTACGATAGAAATTAGCAAAGCCCAAAAACTTCTGGAGGGCCTTCAAAGAAGTAGGCTGAACCCAATCATAAATGGCCTGTACCTTGGCCGGGTCCATTTCAATAGTCGATGGAGACAAGATAAATCCCAAAAATGAAATCCTCTGTACACCAAAGAGGCATTTCGATCCCTTAACAAACAGGGAATTCTCCCTCAAAATCCGGAACACAGTCCGGACGTGTTCCACATGAGAATCCCAATCACTAGAAAAGATCAAAATATCATCCAGATAGATGATCAAAAATTTATCCACAAAATCTCGGAAAATATCATTCATGAAGCACTGGAAGACAGAAGGGGCATTAGTGAGCCCAAAAGGCATCACCAGGTCCTCAAAATGTCTCTCCGGAGTATTAAATGCTGTCTTCCATTCATCCGCCTGCTTAATGCGAATAAGATTATACGCCCCCCTGAGGTCAAGCTTGGTAAACCAGCAAGCACCTTTAACTCTGGAGAAAAGATCAGAAATCAGGGGTAACGGATACTGATATTTAACAGTAATTTTGTCAAGGGAACGATAATCAATACAAGATCTTAATGAACCATCTTTCTTGGCCACAAAAAAACCCCCAGCACCTAAAGGTGACGAGGATGGTCTAATATGACCCTTCTCCAATGACTCCTTAATATAGGATCGCATAGCATCATGTTCGGGTACAGATATGTTGAAAAGCCGACCCTTGGGAAATTTACACCCAGGCATCAACTCAATTGCACTGTCATAACTCCTATGAGGAGGCAAAGACGCAGACTTACTCTCACTAAATACATCAGAGAATTCAGCCAGATAATCAGGAATATCATGAGACTGAGAAGAGGAGGAGAAAACAGGAGCGTCCCTAAGAACACACTGACAACCCCAACTCACCACAGACCCAGATTTCCAATCCAAAACTGGATTATGAGTTTGCAACCAAGGAAAACCCAGAACAATAGTATCATGCAAATTATGCAGCACCAGAAATTTACAACTTTCTTGGTGGTCTGGGGCAACTCGCATTATCACCTGGGTCCAAAACTGAGGTCTATTCTCCACCAAAGGAGTGGCATCAATACCCCTCAAAGGAATAGGCGTCCGCAGAGGCGTCATGGAAAAACCACAACGTTTAGCAAAGTCCAAATCCATCAGATTCAACGCTGCTCCTGAATCCACAAAAGCCTTAGTGGAAAATGTGGACAAGGAGCAGATCAGAGTAATTGCCAAAAGGAACTTAGGTTGTACACTGCCCACAGCAAATGTGTGTGCAAAACGTTTCTCTCGTTTAGGGCAGACAGAAATAGTATGAGAGGCATCTCCACAGAAAAAACACAGCTTATTACGCCTTCTAAACTCCCGACGTTGCGCCCTAGACAAAACCCCATCGCATTGCATAGGTTCAGACGTTTGTTCAAAAGGTGGCAACGCCTCCCGTGTAGTTTTACGTTCACGTAAACGCCGATCAACTTGAATGGCTAATGACATAGAATCATCCAGACCAGAGGGAACAGGAAATCCCACCATAATATCTTTTACGGTCTCTGCAAACCTTTCCGAAAGAGAGCTGCCAAAGCACCATCATTCCATGTAGTAAGGACCGCCCACTTTCGGAATTTTTGACAGTATAACTCTGCAGGATCCTGACCCTGGTTTAATGCCAACAGGGTTCTCTCAGCTTGATCAACAGCATTAGGTTCATCATACAACAACCCCAAGGCTTCAAAAAATCCATCCACATTAGTCAAAATAGGATTTTCAGGTGTCAGAGAAAAAGCCCAATCCTGGGGATCGCCGCGCAGCAAAGAGATGACAATTTTAACCTGCTGCACAGAGCTCCCCGATAAGTTAGGCTTCAAGGCAAGAAATAATTTACAATTATTCTTAAAATTCAGAAATTTAGACCGATCCCCAGAAAACACATCAGGAGTAGGAATCTTGGGTTCAGCAGCATGTGACTGAATAAAGTAGGTGGAAATTCCCTGCACTTCAGCAGCAAGTTGCTCCCCACGATCAGACAGTTGCTTAATCTTCATTAGGAAAAAAAAAATCCTCCTACAGCCCCAGAGAAAAAGAGGAAAAAATACATAAAAAAAAAATTCTGACTTTTTTTTTTTTTTTAACAACCTTTTCCTGCTTTTGAGTACCCTAGAATATGCGGTATGGTTGGTGATTCTGTTATGAATGGGTCACCGAGGAGGAAAAAAACAAAACAAGCTAAGTCACAGAAAACCAGAGAGGTTGGTAACTATGCAGATTGCAGATCCCAGATCCTAACCACACAACTAGCAGCAACCGTGGAGCGTACCTACGATGATCCTAGATGCCTCTTCACCGCCGGAGGACTAAATAAGCCTAAAGCAAGAAAGGGGAAAACTAACTGCCCCAGAGCAGACACCAAAGGAAAGACAGCCCCCACACGTATTGACGGTGAAGCAAGATGAAAACACAAACACAGGCAGGAAAATAGGCTGAGCAAACGATGGGGCCCAAACTAACTAGAAAGGACAGGAAAGGAAAGACACTGTCTGCAATCTGCCAAAAAGCATGTTCAACACTTCTGATAACAAGATTAACCCTGAAGTCACTAGACTTCTCCCACTATATCAGCACTCTGAAATATTCTGAGACAGAGCAAAAAAGAGGTCAATCTAATAAGGGACAAAAAGCAAATTGGCAAATACAGATAAATAAGAGTGGAAATTCAGCACAGCCCCCAGCCGGAGCTGGCTGACCACACAAAAAACTGAATAGACCAACAAAATCAAGTGTGAACATTAGCAGAAAAACTTAGCTTGAGCAGACTGGAACAGAGCTGAACACCAAGAGCTGAAAAGCCAGAAGGAATCACCAGCACCAGAACAAGGCGTCGGCTGACTTAAATCCAGTCTGAAATTCCTGAGGTCCAATCGTCATCCTCATTATCAGGTGATCTACTGATTAAATCAGCCTCACTACCTCCTGTTACCACCAGAGGGAGCCTGGAAGGAGAATTCACAACTGGTAGACCAGAAAATGAACTCACAACAGTCGGCTTAACATCTTCATTGCCGAACACCACAGGTGGCGTCACAAATCACTCATAAAGTTTATTTCATCACTCAATACTCTTTTACATGGGCGCCCAGGGTCACAGACCGGGTCACCACTGCTGTGACATTCCCCGCTGAAGGACCGGCCCGGTACCGAGTACCCCACAGCCCTGGGAGGGCGACCCAAATACTCAGTGCTATTATATTTGATCTTTAAATGAACACTGTAATAGACAAAGAGCCATGTGCATCCAGAACTGCTTTCAACCAGTTTTTCTTAAACTGCTCTGTGGCACACTAGGGTCTCAAGATACACAGCTGCATGCAGGGGAGAGGGAGGGAGATGTAGCTTGTGAAGGGGGATCTTTGCTGGAGCATGTAATTCACAAAACCAAGGAGATGTAGCAGAGCTCTTTATGTGTGACTGAACAATAAGACTTATGCCACATTTCTTGACATCTCTGTAGGACTTTCCCACTCCAGGAGTAACAGGCGATGTCTCCGTAGGACTTTCCCACTCCCGGAGTGACAGGCGATGTCTCCGTAGGACTTCCCCACTCCAGGAGTGACATGTGATGTCTCCGTAGGACTTTCAGACTCCCGGAGTAACAGGAGATGTCTCTGTAGGATTTCCACACTCAAGGAGTAACAGGTGACGTCTCCGTAGGACATTCCCACTCCAGGAGTGACAGTCGATGTTTCTGTAGGACTTCCCCACTCCAGGAGTGACAGGCGACGTCTCTCCATGTTAATATCCGGGTAGTTGATGTCCCTCCTTGTTGTGGGGGACTTTAACTACGCGGATATTAACTGGGAAACAGAGACCTGCGAAACCCATAAAGGCCACAGGTTTCTGCTAATAACCAAGACACATTATCTCTCACAATTGGTGCAGCACTTTACACCTAATACTGTCTAACAGACCTGACAGAATAACAGATCTGCAGGTGGTCGGGCATCTAGGAAATAGCGACCACACTATTGTACAGTGTCACTTGTGTTTCGCTAGGGGGACTTGTCAGGGAGTCACAAAAACACTGAACTTTAGGAAGGCAATGTTTGACCAGCTTAGAGATGCCCTTAAAGGGAATCTGTCACCTAGTTTTTGAATATCAGCTGCGGGCATCGCCATCAGGGGATTATCTCCAGCATTCTGTAATGCATTCTGTAATGCTGTAGATAAGCCCCCGATGTAACCTGAAAGAGAAGAAAAACGAGTTAGATTATACTCACCCTGGCGTTCGGTCCGGTCTGATGGGTGTCGCGGTCCGGTCCGGCGCCTCCTATCTACTAACGGTGACGTCCTCTTCTTTGCTTCCCATCGTAACTCCTGCACAGGCGCACTGCTCTGTCCTCAACAGGGCAGAGCAGAGTACTGCAGTGTGCAGGCGCTGGGAGAGGACCGGCGCGTGCGCACTGCAGTATTCTGCTCTGCCCTCAACAGGGCAGAGCAGTGCGCCTGCGCAGGAGTCACGATGGGAAGCAAAGAAGAGGACGTCACCGTCAGAAGATGGGAGGCGCCGGACCGGACCGCGACACCCATCGGACCGGACCGAACGCCAGGGTGAGTATAATCTAACTCGTTTTTCTTCTCTTTCAGGTTACATCGGGGGCTTATCTACAGCATTACAGAATGCATTATAGAATGCTGGAGATAATCCCCTGATGGCGGTGGCCGGCTGCTGATACTCGAAAACTAGGTGACAGATTCCCTTAATCTGGTGACTGGGACAATGTCCTCAGAAATAAGAATACAGATAATAAATGGGAAATGTGTAAGAACATCCTAAATAGGCGCTGTAAGCGGTTTATACCTTGTGGGAATAAAAGGAGAAGAAATAGGAAAAACCCAATGTGGCGAAAGAAAGAAGTAAGAGGGGCGATTACCAGTAACAAGAAAGCATTGACACTACTAAAGCAGGACGGCCCCGCTGAGGATCTAACAACTACAGGGAGAAAATACTTTATCTAAAAAACTAATTACAGCTGCCAAAAAGGAAACAGAGAAGCACAAAGGAGAGTAACACTAATCCCAAGCTGTCCTTCAGCTATATCAATAGTAACAGAATCATAAGTGACAGTGTAGGAACCTTATAAAACTGTGAGGAAAGAATGGTTGTAGATGACGAGGAAAAAGCGAATATATTACACACCTTCTTCTCCACGGTATTCACGATGGAAAATGAAATGCCGAGAGACCAAGAAAACCTGATATTAAGGGTCACCAATCTAACCCAAGAAGAGGGGCGAAACCGGCTACATAAGATTACAATAGATAAATCTCTGGGTTCGGATGGCATACACCCACGAGTACTAAGAGAACTAAGTCATGTAATATAATAGACAAACCATTATTTCTTATATTTAGAGACTCTATAGCGACGGGGTCTGTTCCACAGGACTGGCGCAAAGCAAATGTGGTACCAATATTCAAAAAGGCTCTAAAAGTGACCTGGAAATTATAGGCCAGTGAGTCTAACCTCTATTGTTGGTAAAATATGTGAAGGGTTTCTGAGGGATGTTATTCTGGATTATCTCAATGAGAATAACTGCGTAACTCCATATCAGCATGGGTTTATGAGGAATCACTCCTGTCACACCACTCTAATCAGCTTTTATGAAGAGGTAAGCTATAGACTGGACCAAGGTGAGTCATTGGACGTGGTATATCCTGATTTTCCCAACGCGTTTGATACCGTGCCACACAAGAGGTTGGTACACAAAATGAGAATGCCGGGTCTGGGGGAAAATGTGTGTAAATGGGTAAGTAACTGGCTGAGTGATAGAAAGCAGAGGGTGGTTATAAATGGTATATTCTCTAACTGGGTCACTGTGACCAGTGGGGTTCTGCAAGGGTCGGTGTTGGGACCTATTCTCTTCAACATATTTATTAACGATCTGGTAGAAGGTTTACACAGTAAAATATCGATATTTGCAGATGATACAAAACTATGTAAAGCAGTCAGTACAAGAGAAGATCGTATTCTGCTACAGATGGATCTGGATAAGTTGGGAACTTGGGCCGAAAGGCGGCAGATGGGGTGTAACAATGATAAATGTAAGGTTATACACATGGGAGGAAGGAATCAATATCACCATTACACACTGAACAGGAAACCACTGGGTAAATCTGACATGGAGAAGGACTTGGGGATCCTAGCTAATGATAAACTTACCTGGAGCAGCCAGTGCCAGGCAGCGGCTACCAAGGCAAACAGGATCATGGGGTGCATTAAAAGAGGTCTGGATACACATGATGAGAGCATTATACTGCCTCTGTACAAACCCCTGGTTAGACCGCACATGGAGTACTGGGTACAGTTTATAGCACCGGTGATCAGGAAGGATATAATGGGACTAGACGAGTACAAAGGAGGGCAGCAAAATTAATAAAGGGGATGGGGGAACTACAATACCCAGAGAGATTAGCAAAATTAGGATTTAGTCTAGAAAAAAGACGACTGAGGGGCGATCTAATAACCATGTATAAGTATATAAGGGGGCAATACAAATATCTCTCCGAGGATCTGTTTATACCAAGGAAGGTGACGGTCACAAGGGGGCATTCTCTGCGTCTGGAGGAGAAAAGGTTTCTCCACCAACATAGAAGAGGATTCTTTACTGTTAGGGCACTGAGAATCTGGAATTCCCTGCCTGAGGAGGTGGTGATGGCGAACTCAGTCGAGGGGTTCAGGAGAGGCCTGTATGTCTTCCTGGAGTGGAACAATATTGTATCTTACAGTTATCAGGTTCTTTAGAAGGACGTAGATCTGGGGATTTATTCTGACAGAATATAGGCTGAACTGGATGGACACAGGGCTTTTTTCGGCCTTGCTAACTATGACTCTGACTCCATCACTCATGGGTTCTCACCTCGTTCTGTCACAGATGACAGTCTCTGGGTGAACTCTATATCAGACGCGTCGATTACGCACAGCTCCTGGTCCATGTCTAGAGGTCTCTGATGGTCTCTACCCTTGTAAGTGGCTGACGATTTACCTGCACCAGAAAAGCGAGAGACGTGACTGCTCTGACTTCAGCACAGACACTGAAGACACAAGAAATAAAGAAGCGGCCTGACCTCCCGCCTGGTCCCCTACACCCAGCAGAACCGGCATCCATCTGTCCACCATCAAGTCCGGGTCCAGGATCAGTGTTGGTCTGAGCACGGAATAGCAGCCACTGGCGCGGAGCAGTGCCGCTCGTGTCACAGTCTCGGTGTTCATGGGAAGCCGTTCTTTTTCCCACAGCAATGTCTCGGAGGGGGAGCTCAGCAGCTGCAGTAAATGCTCTGGTACTCCGTGTTCTTGGTTTGGAGACTCGAGAGAATCTCTTATATCATCTGGACCCACAGACACGTCATGCCCCTGACAGACGGACCACCACTTGGCCAGCAAACGTGTACAGCGAGTCCATGGCAGACAGCCGAGGTAGGAGATGGAGGCAGAGACCAGAAGAGCATCGGTCTGGAGAGACTGGAGACGTCGCTGAGCGGCCTGGAAGATAGAGGAGTCCAAAATCATAGAGAATTATCCATAGCATATCCCCCATAACACCACCACCACATCCACAGCATATCCCCCATAATACCACCACCACATCCACAGCATATCCCCCATAATACCACCGCCACATCCACAGCATATCCCCCATAACACCACCACCACATCCACAGCATATCCCCCATAACACCACCGCCACATCCACAGCATATCCCCCATGATCCCACCACCACATCCACAGCATATCCCCCATGATCCCACGACCACATCCACAGCATATCCCCCATAACACCACCGCCACATCCACAGCATATCTACCATAATACCACCACCACATCCACAGCATATCCCCCATAATACCACCGCCACATCCACAGCATATCCCCCATAACACCACCGCCACATCCACAGCATATCCCCCATGATCCCACCACCACATCCACAGCATATCCCCCATGATCCCACGACCACATCCACAGCATATCCCCCATAACACCACCGCCACATCCACAGCATATCTACCATAATACCACCGCCACATCCACAGCATATCCCCCATAACACCACCGCCACATCCACAGCATATCCCCCATGATCCCACCACCACATCCACAGCATATGCCCCATGATCCCACCACCACATCCACAGCATATCCCCCATGATCCCACCACCACATCCACAGCATATCCCCCATAACACCACCACCACATCCACAGCATATCTCCCATAACACCACCGCCACATCCACAACATATCCCCCATAACACCACCACCACATCCACAGCATATCCCCCATAATACCACGGCCACATTCACAGCATATCCCCCATAACACCACCACCACATCCACAGCATATCCCCCATAATACCACCGCCACATCCACAACATATCCCCCATAACACCACCACCACATCCACAGCATATCCCCCATAATACCACCGCCACATTCACAGCATATCCCCCATAACACCACCACCACATCCACAGCATATCCCCCATGATCCCACGACCACATCCACAGCATATCCCCCATAACACCACCGCCACATCCACAGCATATCTACCATAATACCACCACCACATCCACAGCATATCCCCCATAATACCACCGCCACATCCACAGCATATCCCCCATAACACCACCGCCACATCCACAGCATATCCCCCATGATCCCACCACCACATCCACAGCATATCCCCCATGATCCCACGACCACATCCACAGCATATCCCCCATAACACCACCGCCACATCCACAGCATATCTACCATAATACCACCGCCACATCCACAGCATATCCCCCATAACACCACCGCCACATCCACAGCATATCCCCCATGATCCCACCACCACATCCACAGCATATCCCCCATGATCCCACCACCACATCCACAGCATATCCCCCATGATCCCACCACCACATCCACAGCATATCCCCCATGATCCCACCACCACATCCACAGCATATCCCCCATAACACCACCACCACGTCCACAGCATATCTCCCATAACACCACCACCACATCCACAGCATATCCCCCATAACACCACCACCACATCCACAGCATATCCCCCATAATACCACCGCCACATCCACAGCATATCCCCCATAATACCACCGCCACATCCACAACATATCCCCCATAACACCACCACCACATCCACAGCATATCCTCCATAATACCACCGCCACATCCACAACATATCCCCCATAACACCACCACCACATCCACAGCATATCCCCCATAATACCACCGCCACATTCACAGCATATCCCCCATAACACCACCACCACATCCACAGCATATCCCCCATAACACCACCGCCACATCCACAGCATAGCCCCCATGATCCCACCACCACATCCACAGCATATCCCCCATGATCCCACGACCACATCCACAGCATATCCCCCATAACACCACCGCCACATCCACAGCATATCTACCATAATACCACCGCCACATCCACAGCATATCCCCCATAACACCACCGCCACATCCACAGCATATCCCCCATGATCCCACCACCACATCCACAGCATATCCCCCATGATCCCACCACCACATCCACAGCATATCCCCCATAACACCACCACCACATCCACAGCATATCTCCCATAACACCACCACCACATCCACAGCATATCCCCCATAACACCACCACCACATCCACAGCATATCCCCATAACACCACCACCACATCCACAGCATATCCCCCATGATCCCACCACCACATCCACAGCATATCCCCCATGATCCCACCACCACATCCACAGCATATCCCCCATAACACCACCACCACATCCACAGCATATCACCTATAACACCACCATCACATCCACAGCATATCCCCCATAACACCACCACCACATCCACAGCATATCCCCCATAACACCACCACCACATCCACAGCATATCTCCATAATACTACCACCACATCCACAGCATATCCCCCATAACACCACCACCACATCCACAGCATATCCCCCATAACATCACCACCACATCCACAGCATATCTCCATACCACCGCCACATCCACAGCATATCTCCATAATACCACCGCCACATCCACAGCATATCCCCCATAATACCACCGCCACATCCACAGCATATCCCCCATAACACCACCACCACATCCACAGCATATCCCCCATAACACCACCGCCACATCCACAGCATATCCCCCATGATCCCACCACCACATCCACAGCATATCCCCCATGATCCCACCACCACATCCACAGCATATCCCCCATAACACCACCGCCACATCCACAGCATATCTCCCATAATACCACCGCCACATCCACAGCATATCCCGCATAACACCACTGCCACATCCACAGCATATCCCCCATGATCCCACCACCACATCCACAGCATATCCCCCATGATCCCACCACCACATCCACAGCATATCCCCCATGATCCCACCACCACATCCACAGCATATCCCCCATGATCCCACCACCACATCCACAGCATATCCCCCATGATCCCACCACCACATCCACAGCATATCCCCATAACACCACCACCACATCCACAGCATATCCCCATAACACCACCACCACATCCACAGCATATCTCCATAATACCACCACCACATCCACAACATATCCCCCATAACACCACCACCATATCCACAGCATTTCTCCATAATATCACCACCACATCCACAGCATATCTCCCATAACACCACCACCACATCCACAGCATATCGCCCATAACACCACCACCACATCCACAGCATATCCCCCATAACACCACCACCACATCCACAGCATATCTCCCATAACACCACCACCACATCCACAGCATATCTCCCATAACACCACCACCACATCCACAGCATATCCCCCATAACACCACCACCACATCCACAGCATACCCCCCATGATCCCACCACCACATCCACAGCATATCCCCCATAACACCACCACCACATCCACAGCATATCCCCCATAACACCACCACCACATCCACAGCATATCCCCCATAACACCACCACCACATCCACAGCATATCCCTCATAACACCACCACCACATCCACAGCACATCCCCCATAACACCACCACCACATCCACAGCATATCCCCTATAACACCACCACCACATCCACAGCATATCCCCCATAACACCACCACCACATCCACAGCATATCCCCCATAACACCACCACCACATCCACAGCATATCCCCCATAACATCACCACCACATCCACAGCATATCTCCATAACACCACCACCACATCCACAGCATATCCCCCATAACACCACCGCCACATCCACAGCATATCTCCATAATACCACCACCACATCCACAACATATCCCCCATAACACCACCACATCCACAGCATATCCCCCATAACACCACCACCACATCCACAACATAACCCCCATAATACCACCGCCACATCCACAGCATATCCCCCATAATACCACCGCCACATCCACAGCATATCCCCCATAATACCACCGCCACATCCACAGCATATCCCCCATAATACCACTGCCACATCCACAGCACATCCCCCATAACAGCACCGCCACATCCACTGCATATCCCCCATAATACCACCACCACATCCACAGCATATCCCCCATAATACCATTGCCACATCCACAACATATCCCCCATAACACCACCACCACATCCACAGCATTTCTCCATAATATCACCACCACATCCACAGCATATCCCCCATAACACCACCACTACATCCACAGACTATCCCCCATAACACCACCACCACATCCACAGCATATCTCCATAACACCACCACCACATCCACAGCATATCCCCCATAACACCACCGCCACATCCACAGCATATCTCCATAATACCACCACCACATCCACAACATATCCCCCATAACACCACCACCACATCCACAACATACCCCCCATAACACCACCACCACATCCACAGCATATCCCCCATAACACCACCGCCACATCCACAGCATATCTCCATAATACCACCGCCACATCCACAGCATATCCCCCATAACACCACCACCACATCCACAACATAACCCCCATAACACCACCACACCTACAGCATATCCCTCATAATACCACCGCCACATCCACAGCATATCCCCCATAATACCACCGCCACATCCACAGCACATCGTATAACACCACCGCCACATCCACAGCATATCCCCCATAATACCACCACCACATCCACAGCATATCCCCCATAATACCACCGCCACATCCACAACATATCCCCCATAACACCACCACCACATCCACAGCATATCCCCCATAACACCCCCACCACATCCACAGCATATCCCCCATAACATCACCACCACATCCACAGCATATCCCCCATAATACCACCGCCACATCCACAGCATATCCCCCATAATACCACCGCCACATCCACAGCATATCCCCCATAATACCACCGCCACATCCACAGCATATCTCCATAATACCACCGCCACATCCACAGCATACCCCCATAACACCTCCGCCACATCCACAGCATATCCCCCCTAACACCACCGCCACATTCACAGCATATCCCCCATAACACCACCACCACATCCACAGCATATTCCCCATAACACCACCACCACATCCACAGCATATCCCCGATAAAACCACCACCACAACCACAGCATATCTCCATAACACCACCATCACATCCACAGCATATCCCCCATAACACCACCACCACATCCACAACATAACCTCCATAACACCACCACCACATCCACAGCATATCCCCCATAACACCACCGCCACATCCACAGCATATCTCCATAATACCACCGCCACATTCACAGCATATCTCCCATAACACCACCGCCACATCCACAGCATATTCCCCATGATCCCACCGCCACATCCACAGCATATCCCCCATAATACCACCACCACATCCACAGCATGTCCCCCATAATACCACCGCCACATCCACAGCATATCCCCCATAATACCACCACCACATCCACAGCATATCCCCCATAATACCACCGCCACTTCCACAGCATATCCCCCATACCACCACCGCCACATCCACAGCATATCCCCCATAATACCACCGCCACATCCACAACATAACCCCCATAACAGCACCACCACATCCACAGCACATCCCCCATAACACCACCACCACATCCACAGCATTTCTCCATAATACCACCACCACATCCACAGCATATCCCCATAACACCACCACCACATCCACAGCATATCCCCCATAACACCACCACCACATCCACAGCATATCCCCCATAACACAACCACTACATCCACAGCATATCCCCCATAACACCACCACCACATCCACAGCATATCTCCATAACACCACCACCACATCCACAGCATATCCCCCATAACACCACCACCACATCCACAGCATATCCCCCATAACACCACCACCACATCCACAGCATTTCTCCATAATACCACCACCACATCCACAGCATATCCCCCATAACACCACCACTACATCCACAGCATATCCCCCATAACACCACCACCACATCCACAGCATATCTCCATAACACCACCACCACATCCACAGCATACCCCCCATAACACCACCACCACATCCACAGCATATTCCCCATAACATCACCACCACATCCACAGCATATCTCCATAACACCACCGCCACATCCACAGCATATCTCCATAATACCAGCACCACATCCACAACATATCCCCCATAACACCACCACCACATCCACAACATATCCCCCATAACACCACCACATCCACAGCATATCCCCCATAACACCACCACCACATCCACAACATAACCCCCATAACACCACCACATCCACAGCATATCCCCCATAATACCACCGCCACATCCACAGCATATCCCCCATAATACCACCGCCACATCCACAGCACATCCCCCATAACACCACCACCACATCCACAGCATATCCCCCATAACACCACCACCACATCCACAGCATATCCCCCATAACACCACCACCACATCCACAGCATATCTCCCATAACACAACCACTACATCCACAGCATATCCCCCATAACACCACCACCACATCCACAGCATATCTCCATAACACCACCACCACATCCACAGCATATCCCCCATAACACCACCACCACATCCACAGCATGTCCCCCATAACACCACCACCACATCCACAGCATTTCTCCATAATACCACCACCACATCCACAGCATATCCCCCATAACACCACCACTACATCCACAGCATATCCCCCATAACACCACCACCACATCCACAGCATATCTCCATAACACCACCACCACATCCACAGCATACCCCCCATAACACCACCACCACATCCACAGCATATTCCCCATAACATCACCACCACATCCACAGCATATCCCCCATAACACCACCGCCACATCCACAGCATATCTCCATAATACCAGCACCACATCCACAACATATCCCCCATAACACCACCACCACATCCACAACATATCCCCCATAACACCACCACATCCACAGCATATCCCCCATAACACCACCACCACATCCACAACATAACCCCCATAACACCACCACTTCCACAGCATATCCCCCATAATACCACCGCCACATCCACAGCATATCCCCCATAATACCACCGCCACATCCACAGCACATCCCCAATAACACCACCGCCACATCCACAGCACATCGTATAACACCACCGCCACATCCACAGCATATCCCCCATAACACCACCACTACATCCACAGCATATCCCCCATAACACCACCACCACATCCACAACATAACCCCCATAACAGCACCGCCACATCCACAGCACATCCCCCATAATACCACCACCACATCCACAGCATATCCCCCATAACACCACCACCACATCCACAGCATATCCCCCATAACACAACCACTACATCCACAGCATATCCCCCATAACACCACCACCACATCCACAGCATATCTCCATAACACCACCACCACATCCACAGCATATCCCCCATAACACCACCACCACATCCACAGCATATCCCCCATAACACCACCACCACATCCACAGCATTTCTCCATAATACCACCACCACATCCACAGCATATCCCCCATAACACCACCACTACATCCACAGCATATCCCCCATAACACCACCACCACATCCACAGCATATCCCCCATAACACCACCACCACATCCACAGCATTTCTCCATAATACCACCACCACATCCACAGCATATCCCCCATAACACCACCACCACATCCACAGCATACCCCCCATAACACCACCACCACATCCACAGCATATTCCCCATAACATCACCACCACATCCACAGCATATCCCCCATAACACCACCGCCACATCCACAGCATATCTCCATAATACCAGCACCACATCCACAACATATCCCCCATAACACCACCACCACATCCACAACATATCCCCCATAACACCACCACATCCACAGCATATCCCACATAACACCACCACCACATCCACAACATAACCCCCATAACACCACCACATCCACAGCATATCCCCCATAATACCACCGCCACATCCACAGCATATCCCCCATAATACCACCGCCACATCCACAGCACATCCCCCATAACACCACCGCCACATCCACAGCACATCGTATAACACCACCGCCACATCCACAGCATATCCCCCATAACACCACCACTACATCCACAGCATATCCCCCATAACACCACCACCACATCCACAACATAACCCCCATAACAGCACCGCCACATCCACAGCACATCCCCCATAATACCACCACCACATCCACAGCATATGCCCCATTATACCACCGCCACATCCACAGCACATCCCCCATAACACCACCGCCACATCCACAGCACATCGTATAACACCACCGCCACATCCACAGCATATCCCCCATAACACCACCACTACATCCACAGCATATCCCCCATAACACCACCACCACATCCACAACATAACCCCCATAACAGCACCGCCACATCCACAGCACATCCCCCATAATACCACCACCACATCCACAGCATATCCCCCATAATACCACCACCACATCCACAGCATATCCCCATAACACCACCACCACATGCACAGCATATCCCCCATAATACCACCGCCACATCCACAGCATATCCCCCATAACACCACCACCACATCCACAGCATATCCCCCATAACACCACCGCCACATCCACAGCATATCCCCCATGATTCCACCACCACATCCACAGCATATCCCCCATAATACCACCACCACATCCACAGCATATCCCCCATAATACCACCGCCACATCCACAACATATCCCCCATAACACCACCACCACATGCACAGCATATCCCCCATAATACCACCGCCACATCCACAGCATATCCCCCATAACACCACCACCACATCCACAGCATATCCCCCATAACACCACCGCCACATCCACAGCACATCCCCCATGATCCCACCACCACATCCACAGCATATCCCCCATAATACCACCGCCACATCCACAACATATCCCCCATAACACCACCACCACATCCACAGCATATCCCCCATAACACCACCACCACATCCACAGCATATCCCCCATAATACCACCACCACATCCACAGCATATCCCCCATAATACCACCGCCACATCCACAGCATATCCCCCATAATACCACCGCCACATCCACAACATAACCCCCATAACACCACCACCACATCCACAGCATATCCCCCATAATACCACCACCACATCCACAGCATATCCCCCATAATACCACCGCCACATCCACAGCATATCCCCCATAATACCACCACCACATCCACAACATAACCCCCATAACACCACCACCACATCCACAGCATATCCCCCATAATACCACCGCCACATCCACAGCATATCCCCCATAACACCACCGCCACATCCACAGCATATCCCCCATAACACCACCGCCACATCCACAGCATATCCCCCATGATCCCACCACCACATCCACAGCATATCCCCCATGATCCCACCACCACATCCACAGCATATCCCCATAACACCACCACCACATCCACAGCATATCCCCATAACACCACCACCACATCCACAGCATATCTCCATAATACCACCACCACATCCACAACATATCCCCCATAACACCACCAGCACATCCACAGCATTTCTCCATAATATCACCACCACATCCACAGCATATCTCCCATAACACCACCACCACATCCACAGCATATCGCCCATAACACCACCACCACATCCACAGCATATCCCCCATAACACCACCACCACATCCACAGCATATCTCCCATAACACCACCACCACATCCACAGCATATCCCCCATAACACCACCACCACATCCACAGCATACCCCCCATGATCCCACCACCACATCCACAGCATATCCCCCATAACACCACCACCACATCCACAGCATATCCCCCATAACACCACCACCACATCCACAGCATATCCCCCATAACACCACCACCACATCCACAGCATATCCCTCATAACACCACCACCACATCCACAGCACATCCCCCATAACACCACCACCACATCCACAGCATATCCCCTATAACACCACCACCACATCCACAGCATATCCCCCATAACACCACCACCACATCCACAGCATATCCCCCATAACACCACCACCACATCCACAGCATATCCCCCATAACATCACCACCACATCCACAGCATATCTCCATAACACCACCACCACATCCACAGCATATCCCCCATAACACCACCGCCACATCCACAGCATATCTCCATAATACCACCACCACATCCACAACATATCCCCCATAACACCACCACATCCACAGCATATCCCCCATAACACCACCACCACATCCACAACATAACCCCCATAATACCACCGCCACATCCACAGCATATCCCCCATAATACCACCGCCACATCCACAGCATATCCCCCATAATACCACCGCCACAACCACAGCATATCCCCCATAATACCACTGCCACATCCACAGCACATCCCCCATAACACCACCGCCACATCCACTGCATATCCCCCATAATACCACCACCACATCCACAGCATATCCCCCATAATACCATTGCCACATCCACAACATATCCCCCATAACACCACCACCACATCCACAGCATTTCTACATAATATCACCACCACATCCACAGCATATCCCCCATAACACCACCACTACATCCACAGACTATCCCCCATAACACCACCACCACATCCACAGCATATCTCCATAACACCACCACCACATCCAAAGCATATCCCCCATAACACCACCGCCACATCCACAGCATATCTCCATAATACCACCACCACATCCACAACATATCCCCCATAACACCACCACCACATCCACAACATACCCCCCATAACACCACCACCACATCCACAGCATATCCCCCATAACACCACCGCCACATCCACAGCATATCTCCATAATACCACCGCCACATCCACAGCATATCCCCCATAACACCACCACCACATCCACAACATAACCCCCATAACACCACCACACCTACAGCATATCCCTCATAATACCACCGCCACATCCACAGCATATCCCCCATAATACCACCGCCACATCCACAGCACATCGTATAACACCACCGCCACATCCACAGCATATCCCCCATAATACCACCACCACCACAGCATATCCCCCATAATACCACCGCCACATCCACAACATATCCCCCATAACACCACCACCACATCCACAGCATATCCCCCATAACACCCCCACCACATCCACAGCATATCCCCCATAACATCACCACCACATCCACAGCATATCCCCCATAATACCACCGCCACATCCACAGCATATCCCCCATAATACCACCGCCACATCCACAGCAAATCCCCCATAATACCACCGCCACATCCACAGCATATCTCCATAATACCACCGCCACATCCACAGCATACCCCCATAACACCTCCGCCACATCCACAGCATATCCCCCCTAACACCACCGCCACATCCACAGCATATCCCCCATAACACCACCACCACATCCACAGCATATTCCCCATAACACCACCACCACATCCACAGCATATCCCCGATAAAACCACCACCACATCCACAGCATATCTCCATAACACCACCATCACATCCACAGCATATCCCCCATAACACCACCACCACATCCACAACATAACCTCCATAACACCACCACCACATCCACAGCATATCCCCCATAACACCACCGCCACATCCACAGCATATCTCCATAATACCACCGCCACATTCACAGCATATCTCCCATAACACCACCGCCACATCCACAGCATATCTCCATAATACCACCGCCACATTCACAGCATATCTCCCATAACACCACCGCCACATCCACAGCATATTCCCCATGATCCCACCGCCACATCCACAGCATATCCCCCATAATACCACCACCACATCCACAGCATGTCCCCCATAATACCACCGCCACATCCACAGCATATCTCCCATAATACCACCACCACATCCACAGCATATCCCCCATAATACCACCGCCACATCCACAGCATATCCCCCATAATACCACCGCCACATCCACAACATAACCCCCATAACAGCACCACCACATCCACAGCATTTCTCCATAATACCACCACCACATCCACAGCATATCCCCATAACACCACCACCACATCCACAGCATATCCCCCATAACACCACCACCACATCCACAGCATATCCCCCATAACACAACCACTACATCCACAGCATATCCCCCATAACACCACCACCACATCCACAGCATATCCCCCATAACACCACCACCACATCCACAGCATTTCTCCATAATACCACCACCACATCCACAGCATATCCCCCATAACACCACCACTACATCCACAGCATATCCCCCATAACACCACCACCACATCCACAGCATATCTCCATAACACCACCGCCACATCCACAGCATATTCCCCATGATCCCACCGCCACATCCACAGCATATCCCCCATAATACCACCACCACATCCACAGCATGTCCCCCATAATACCACCGCCACATCCACAGCATATCTCCCATAATACCACCACCACATCCACAGCATATCCCCCATAATACCACCGCCACATCCACAGCATATCCCCCATAATACCACCGCCACATCCACAACATAACCCCCATAACAGCACCACCACATCCACAGCATTTCTCCATAATACCACCACCACATCCACAGCATATCCCCATAACACCACCACCACATCCACAGCATATCCCCCATAACACCACCACCACATCCACAGCATATCCCCCATAACACAACCACTACATCCACAGCATATCCCCCATAACACCACCACCACATCCACAGCATATCCCCCATAACACCACCACCACATCCACAGCATTTCTCCATAATACCACCACCACATCCACAGCATATCCCCCATAACACCACCACTACATCCACAGCATATCCCCCATAACATCACCACCACATCCACAGCATATCTCCATAACACCACCGCCACATCCACAGCATATCTCCATAATACCAGCACCACATCCACAACATATCCCCCATAACACCACCACCACATCCACAACATATCCCCCATAACACCACCACATCCACAGCATATCCCCCATAACACCACCACCACATCCACAACATAACCCCCATAACACCACCACATCCACAGCATATCCCCCATAATACCACCGCCACATCCACAGCATATCCCCCATAATACCACCGCCACATCCACAGCACATCCCCCATAACACCACCACCACATCCACAGCATATCCCCCATAACACCACCACCACATCCACAGCATATCCCCCATAACACAACCACTACATCCACAGCATATCCCCCATAACACCACCACCACATCCACAGCATATCTCCATAACACCACCACCACATCCACAGCATATCCCCCATAACACCACCACCACATCCACAGCATATCCCCCATAACACCACCACCACATCCACAGCATTTCTCCATAATACCACCACCACATCCACAGCATATCCCCCATAACACCACCACTACATCCACAGCATATCCCCCATAACACCACCACCACATCCACAGCATATCTCCATAACACCACCACCACATCCACAGCATATCCCCCATAACATCACCGCCACATCCACAGCATATCTCCATAATACCAGCACCACATCCACAACATATCCCCCATAACACCACCACCACATCCACAATATATCCCCCATAACACCACCACATCCACAGCATACCCCCCATAACACCACCACCACATCCACAGCATATTCCCCATAACATCACCACCACATCCACAGCATATCCCCCATAACACCACCGCCACATCCACAGCATATCTCCATAATACCAGCACCACATCCACAACATATCCCCCATAACACCACCACCACATCCACAACATATCCCCCATAACACCACCACATCCACAGCATATCCCCCATAACACCACCACCACATCCACAACATAACCCCCATAACACCACCACATCCACAGCATATCCCCCATAATACCACCGCCACATCCACAGCATATCCCCCATAATACCACCGCCACATCCACAGCACATCGTATAACACCACCGCCACATCCACAGCATATCCCCCATAATACCACCACCACATCCACAGCATATCCCCCATAATACCACCGCCACATCCACAGCATATCCCCCATAATACCACCGCCACATCCACAACATAACCCCCATAACAGCACCACCACATCCACAGCACATCCCCCATAACACCACCACCACATCCACAGCATTTCTCCATAATACCACCACCACATCCACAGCATATCCCCATAACACCACCACCACATCCACAGCATATCCCCCATAACACCACCACCACATCCACAGCATATCCCCCATAACACAACCACTACATCCACAGCATATCCCCCATAACACCACCACCACATCCACAGCATATCCCCCATAACACCACCACCACATCCACAGCATTTCTCCATAATACCACCACCACATCCACAGCATATCCCCCATAACACCACCACTACATCCACAGCATATCCCCCATAACACCACCACCACATCCACAGCATATCTCCATAACACCACCACCACATCCACAGCATACCCCCCATAACACCACCACCACATCCACAGCATATTCCCCATAACATCACCACCACATCCACAGCATATCTCCATAACACCACCGCCACATCCACAGCATATCTCCATAATACCAGCACCACATCCACAACATATCCCCCATAACACCACCACCACATCCACAACATATCCCCCATAACACCACCACATCCACAGCATATCCCCCATAACACCACCACCACATCCACAACATAACCCCCATAACACCACCACATCCACAGCATATCCCCCATAATACCACCGCCACATCCACAGCACATCCCCCATAACACCACCACCACATCCACAGCATATCCCCCATAACACCACCACCACATCCACAGCATATCCCCCATAACACAACCACTACATCCACAGCATATCCCCCATAACACCACCACCACATCCACAGCATATCTCCATAACACCACCACCACATCCACAGCATATCCCCCATAACACCACCACCACATCCACAGCATATCCCCCATAACACCACCACCACATCCACAGCATTTCTCCATAATACCACCACCACATCCACAGCATATCCCCCATAACACCACCACTACATCCACAGCATATCCCCCATAACACCACCACCACATCCACAGCATATCTCCATAACACCACCACCACATCCACAGCATATCCCCCATAACATCACCGCCACATCCACAGCATATCTCCATAATACCAGCACCACATCCACAACATATCCCCCATAACACCACCACCACATCCACAACATATCCCCCATAACACCACCACATCCACAGCATACCCCCCATAACACCACCACCACATCCACAGCATATTCCCCATAACATCACCACCACATCCACAGCATATCCCCCATAACACCACCGCCACATCCACAGCATATCTCCATAATACCAGCACCACATCCACAACATATCCCCCATAACACCACCACCACATCCACAACATATCCCCCATAACACCACCACATCCACAGCATATCCCCCATAACACCACCACCACATCCACAACATAACCCCCATAACACCACCACATCCACAGCATATCCCCCATAATACCACCGCCACATCCACAGCATATCCCCCATAATACCACCGCCACATCCACAGCACATCCCCCATAACACCACCGCCACATCCACAGCATATCCCCCATAACACCACCACTACATCCACAGCATATCCCCCATAACACCACCACCACATCCACAACATAACCCCCATAACAGCACCGCCACATCCACAGCACATCCCCCATAATACCACCACCACATCCACAGCATATGCCCCATAATACCACCGCCACATCCACAGCACATCCCCCATAACACCACCGCCACATCCACAGCACATCGTATAACACCACCGCCACATCCACAGCATATCCCCCATAACACCACCACTACATCCACAGCATATCCCCCATAACACCACCACCACATCCACAACATAACCCCCATAACAGCACCGCCACATCCACAGCACATCCCCCATAATACCACCACCACATCCACAGCATATCCCCCATACCACCGCCACATCCACAACATATCCCCCATAATACCACCGCCACATCCACAACATAACCCCCATAACAGCACCACCACATCCACAGCACATCCCCCATAACACCACCACCACATCCACAGCATTTCTCCATAATACCACCACCACATCCACAGCATATTCCCCATAACACCACCACTACATCCACAGCATATCTCCATAACACCACCACATCCACAGCATATCCCCCATAACACCACCACCACATCCACAGCATATCTCCATAACACCACCACATCCACAGCATATCCCCCATAACACCACAACCACATCCACAGCATACCCCCCATAACACCACCACCACATCCACAGCATATCCCCCATAATACCACCGCCACATCCACAACATATCCCCCATAACACCACCACCACCACCACATCCACAGCATTTCTCCATAATATCACCACTACATCCACAGCATATCCCCCATAACATCACCACCACATCCACAGCATATCCCCCATAACACCACCACTACATCCACAGCATATCCCCCATAACACCACCACCACATCCACAGCATATCTCCATAACACCACCACCACATCCACAGCATATCCCCCATAACACCACCACCACATTCACAGCATATCCCCCATAACACCACCGCCACATCCACAGCATATCTCCATAATACTACCGCCACATCCACAACATATCCCCCATAACACCACCACCACATCCACAGCATATCCCCCATAATACCACCACCACATCCACAGCATATCTCCATAACACCACCACCACATCCACAGCATATCCCCCATAACACCACCACCACATCCACAGCATATCCCCCATAATACCACCACCACATCCACAGCATATCTCCATAACACCACCACCACATCCACAACATATCCCCCATAACACCACCACCACATCCACAGCATATCCCCCATAATACCACCGCCACATCCACAGCATATCCCCATAACACCACCACCACATCCACAGCATATCCCCCATAACACCACCACCACATCCACAGCATATCCCCCATAACACCACCGCCACATCCACAGCATATCTCCATAATACCACCACCACATCCACAGCATATCCCCCATAACACCACCACATCCACAGCATATCCCCCATAATACCACCACCACATCCACAGCATATCCCCCATAACACCACCACCACATTCACAGCATATCTCCATAACACCACCACCACATCCACAGCATATCCCCCATAACACCACCACCACATCCACAGCATATCCCCCATAACACCACCACATCCACAGCATATCCCCCATAATACCACCGCCACATCCACAGCATATCCCCCATAATACCACCGCCACATCCACAGCACATCCTATAAACACCACCGCCACATCCACAGCATATCCCCCATAACACCACCACCACATCCACAGCATATCCCCCATAACACCACCACATCCACAGCATATCCCCCATAATACCACCGCCACATCCACAGCATATCCCCCATAATACCACCGCCACATCCACAGCATATCCCCCATAACACCACCGCCACATCCACAGCATATCTCCATAATACCACCGCCACATCCACAGCATATCTCCATAACACCACCGCCACATCCACAACATAACCCCCATAACAGCACCACCACATCCACAGCATATCCCCCATAACACCACCACTACATCCACAGCATATCCCCCATAACACCACCACCACATCCACAGCATATCCCCCATAATACCACCGCCACATCCACAGCATATCTCCATAATACCACCGCCACATCCACAGCATATCTCCATAATACCACCACCACATCCACAGCATATCCCCAATAATGCCACCGCCACCTCCACAGCATATCTCACATACCACCACCACCATATCCACAGCATATCCCCAATAACACCACCACCACATCCACAACATAACCCCCATAACACCACCACCACATCCACAGATCCAGATGCGGATGACACACATGATTATTACACAGGTGTGATAGATCCAGATACTGATTACACACATATTACACAGGTGTGATAGATTCAGATACTGATGACACACTATTATTACACAGGTGTGATAGATCCAGATACTGATTACACACATATTGCACAGGTGTGATAGATCCAGATGCTGATGACACACATGAATATTACACAGGTGTGATAGATCCAGATACTGATGACACACATGATTATTAGACAGGTGTGATAGATCCAGATACTGATGACACACATGATTATTACACAGGTGTGATAGATCCAGATACTGATGACACACATGATTATTACACAGGTGTGATAGATCCAGATGCTGATTACACACATGATTATTACACAGGTGTGATAGATCCAGATACTGATTACACACATGATTATTACACAGGTGTGATAGATCCAGATACTGATTACACACATGATTATTACACAGGTGTGATAGATACTGATGCTGATTACACACATGATTATTACACAGGTGTGATAGATCCAGATACTGACTACACACATGATTATTACACAGGTGTGATAGATCCAGATGCTGATTACACACATGATTATTACACAGGTGTGATAGATCCAGATACTGATTACACACATGATTATTACACAGGTGTGATAGATCCAGATACTGATTACACACATGATTATTACACAGGTGTGATAGATCCAGATGCTGATTACACACATGATTATTACACAGGTGTGATAGATCCAGATGCTGATTACACACATGATTATTACACAGGTGTGATAGATCCAGATACTGATTACACACATGATTATTACACAGGTGTGATAGATCCAGATACTGATGACACACATGATTATTACACAGGTGTGATAGATCCAGCTACTGATTACACACATGATTATTACACAGGTGTGATAGATCCAGATGCTGATGACACACATGGTTATTACACAGGTGTGATAGATCCAGATACTGATGACACACATGATTATTACACAGGTGTGATAGATCCAGCTACTGATTACACACATGATTATTACACAGGTGTGATAGATCCAGATGCTGATGGTACACATGATTATTACACAGGTGTGACAGATCCAGATACTGATGACACACATGATTATTACACAGGTGTGATAGATCCAGATACTGATGACACACATGATTATTACACAGGTGTGATAGATCCAGATACTGATGACACACATGATTATTACACAGGTGTGATAGATCCAGATACTGATGACACACATGGTTATTACACAGGTGTGATAGATCCAGATGCTGATTACACACATGATTATTACACAGGTGTGATAGTTCCATTACATGATTATTACACAGGCGGCCTCTATGAGAGGCCACTGTAACTTGTGCAGTGTTACAGTATTGGCTTCGGGGGGTCAGAAAACAAGTCAGTATGTGGTGTGACCAACATTTGTTTCTCACAGTGCAGCTTGTCATCGTCATCGAGGTCTCCCGTAGTGCAGCACCTCTCCTTTGCATAGAGCTGATCAAGTTGGTGATTGTGGCCAGTGGATTGTGGCTCCGTTCCTCTACAAAGTGCGACGTTACTGGATATTGGCAGGAACCTGAACATGCTGTCGTATACGCCGATCCAGATCAATGGTGATCCGGGGAGTGCGTTATCCTGCTGCAACGTGGAGCCGTGCGTTATCCTGCTGCAACGTGGGGCCATGCGTTATCCTGCTGCAACGTGGGGCAGTGCGTTATCCTGCTGCAACATGGAGCCATACGTTATCCTGCTGCAACATGGAGTCGTGCGTTATCCTGCTGCAACATGGGACCGTGCGGTATCCTGCTGCAACATGGAGCCATGCGTTATCCTGCTGCAACATGGAGCCGTACATTATCCTGCTGCAACGTGGGACCGTGCGTTATCCTGCTGCAACGTGGAGCCGTACGTTATCCTGCTGCAACGTGGGAACGTGGGGCCGTGCGTTATCCTGCTGCAACATGGAGCCGTGCATTATCCTGCTGCAACGTGGAGCCTTACGTTATCCTGCTGCAACGTGGGGCGTGCGTTATCCTGCTGCAACATGGAGCTGGGCGTTATCCTGCTGCAACGTGGGGCCGTGCGTTATCCTGCTGCAATGTGGAGCCGTGCGTTATCTTGCTGCAACGTGGGGCCGTGCGTTATCCTGCTGCAACATGGAGCCGGGCGTTATCCTGCTGCAACGTGGGGCCGTGCGTTATCCTGCTGCAACGTGGGGCCGTGCGTTATCCTGCTGCAACATGGAGCTGTACGTTATCCTGCTGCAACGTGGGGCTGTGCGTTATCCTGCTGCAACGTGGGGCTGTGCGTTATCCTGCTGCAACCTGGGGCAGTGCGTTATCCTGCTGCAACGTGGGGCTGTGCGTTATCATGCTGCAACGTGGGGCTGTATGTTATCCTGCTGCAACATGGGGCCCTGCGTTATCCTGCTGCAACGTGGGGCTGTGCATTATCCTGCTGCAACGTGGAGCCGTGCATGATCCTGCTGCAACATGGGGCTGTGCGTTATCCTGCTGCAACATGGGGCCCTGCTTTATCCTGCTGCAACATGGGGCCGTATGTTATCCTGCTGCAACGTGGGGCTGTGCGTTATCCTGCTGCAAAGTGGGGCCATATGTTATCCTGCTGAAACGTGGGGCTGTGCGTTATCCTGCTGCAAAGTGGGGCCATATGTTATCCTGCTGAAACGTGGGGGTGTGCGTTATCCTGCTGCAACGTGGGGCTGTGCGCTATCCTGCTGCAACGTGGGGCCGTATGTTATCCTGCTGCAACGTGGGGCTGTGCATTATCCTGCTGCAACGTGGGGCCGTATGTTATCCTGCTGCAACGTGGGGCTGTGCGTTATCCTGCTGCAAAGTGGGGCCGTATGTTATCCTGCTGAAACGTGGGGGTGTGCGTTATCCTGCTGCAACGTGGGGCTGTGCGCTATCCTGCTGCAACGTGGGGCCGTATGTTATCCTGCTGCAACGTGGGGCTGTGCATTATCCTGCTGCAACGTGGGGCCGTATGTTATCCTGCTGAAACGTGGGGCTTTGCGTTATCCTGCTGCAACGTGGGGCTGTGCGTTGTCATGCTGCAACGTGGGGCTGTATGTTATCCTGCTGCAACGTGGGGCCGTACGTTATCCTGCTGCAACGTGGGGATGTAAGACAGTAGTTTGCTAATTATATCCCATAAGGGCTACTATATCCTAGGCATTTTTTGTGGTTTGGTGCCTTCTGCCATTGTTGTGTATCTCCTCTTCTGGTGTATGGTGTCATATTTTATGTGTAACTACCGGGTGAGTCATAAAGGACGGACGTTTTTAAACTAATCATAAAATCGTTAAATATTTATTAAATATAAATGTATTCACAGATTTGGTTACGTATACTAATAGCATTTGACAAATTCAAGTGTGGAAAACAACATCTGCCATGTGGTGGCCATTATCAGTGATGCATTTCCAAAGGCGTTCTTGGAAGTTGGCATCAACACGTTCCAACACAACTCTGTCGATTTGGGCAACTTCCACTCGAATAGCTTCCTTCAGTTCTTGTAATGATCGAGGCTTAAGCTTGTATACACGTGATTTGAGGTGACCCCATAAGTAATAATCGCACATGGACAGGTCTGGGGACCTAGGAGGCCAATTAATATCGCCAAACCTGGAAATGATGCGACCAGGGAAGAGAGGGCGAAGAACGTTCATTGTTGCTCCGGCTGTGTGGGCCGTTGCCCCATCTTGTTGAAACCACACACTAGAGATGGGGATATGTTGCCGTCGTAACTCAGGAACAAAGAAGTTATTTATCATGGCGATATAACGTTGTGAGTTCACGGTAACAGTATTGCCATTATCGCCTTCGAAAAAGTACGGACCGATCACGCCATATTTGCCCATAGCGCACCACACCGTTACCTTAGGGCTGTGCAGCGGTCGTTCATGTCATTCTTTCGGATTTTCATAGGCCCAATAACGGCAGTTCTGCTGATTAACCATGCCATTGACATGGAAATGAGCTTCATCACTCATGAGTAAAATAAGGTTGTCGTTTTGCTCAATAATTGCTTCCATGTCATGTGCGAACTTCAGTCGCGCTGCGTAATCCCCGCGCTCCGTTGCACAATGGCCGATTTATAGGGGTGGAAATGCAGGTCTAAATGCAAAATACGCCTTACTGTACGATTACTGAGGGCAAGTTCTAAAGAATGTTTCCGAGCAGATCGACTCGGACTACGCAGCATGGCTTGCCTGACGCGTTCCACATTTTCAGGGGTACGTGCCGTTCGTGGAGCCCCCGGTGGTCGTTTGTTCATTAGTGTACCTCGTGTACGGAGTGCTTCAACCCAACGTAGGATAGTGTTACCAGCGGGAACAGCTTGATTTCTGTGAATATTGAAATGACGCCGAAACTCACGCTGAACGGCTGTGATACACTCATTATTCTTGACAAAACTGTCGTACGCAAAAACGCGATGTTCTATCGTCCACGGCACCATAGCTTAAGCTGAAACTAACCTCACAAACATAACCCCGCCTCCCGCACATCTCTACCTCCACCTGGTGGTGAGTTATAGCCACTTCAAATACATCCGTCCTTTATATTTAACGATTTTATGATTAGTTTAAAAACGTCCGCCCTTTATGACTCACCCTGTATATTATGATTATTGTGCTCTTGTATACTTACCGATTATAATAAAATTTTCATATTTTTATAGTCTAAAATTGTTGGATTCAGTCACTCCCTTTTCTCCTTGTGTATACATAGTTCCATGGAGTGGAACCACTTATCATGGCAGACCATATATTCAGGTTACTGCCATTTGTGCTCTGTAAAGTATTGGGCTATTGTGTTTTACTAACGTGGGGCTGTGCGTTATCCTGCTGCAACGTGGGGCCGTGCGTTATCCTGCTGCAACGTGGGGCCGTGCGTTATCCTGCTGCAACGTGGGGCCGTGCGTTATCCTGCTGCAACGTGGGGCCGTGCGTTATCCTGCTGCAACGTGGGGCCGTGCGTTATCCTGCTGCAACGTGGGGCCGTGCGTTATCCTGCTGCAACGTGGGACTGTGCGTTATCCTGCTGCAACGTGGGGCTGTTGATGAGCTACAGGCAGGTGTAGACCAAGATGAGAACAAAGAGCTGCGGTCAGGTGGAGACTCCGATGAGGACAACAAGCTGCAGTCAGGTGGAGACTCCGATGAGGATGAGGAGCTGCAGTCAGGTGGAGACCTCGATGAGGATGAGGAGCTGCAGTCAGGTGGAGACTCCGATGAGGATGAGGAGCTGCAGTCAGGTGGAGACCAAGATGAGGATGAGGAGCTGCAGTGAGGTGGAGACTCCGATGAGGACAACAAGCTGCAGTCAGGTGGAGACTCCGATGAGGATGAGGAGCTGCAGTCAGGTGGAGACTCCGATGAGGATGAGGAGCTGCAGTCAGGTGGAGACATCGATGAAAATGAAGAGGATGTAGATGAGCTTCCCTGAGACGGTTTCTGACAGTTTGTGCAGAAATTCTTTGGTTATGCAGACGGATTGTTGCAGCAGTTGTCCGAGTGGCCGGTCTCAGACCATCTTGGAGGTGAAGAGGCTAGATGTTGAGGTCCTGGACCTCTGTGGCTGCATGTGGTCTGCGGTTGTGAGGCCGGTTGGATGCACTGCTAAATTCTCTGAAACACCTTTGGAGATGGCTTATGGTGGAGAAATGAACATTCAATTCACGGGAACAGTTCCGGTGGCCATTCCTGCATTCATTTTGCCAACTGCACACTCCCTCAAAACCTGCAACATCTGTGGCAATGAGCAGTGTAATAACACGTTACTGTGTCCTTTTATTGTGGCCGCCTAAGGACCTGGGCAACAATCATCTGTGTCATCAGCATCTGGATCTACCGCACTGTGAGGTGGACGGATGACCTCAGCAGAGAAGATCACACTGAGGCTACTTTCACATTAACGGTTTTTAGCGCTGCGCTTCGTGCGCAATAGAAACGCATGCAAAAATGCATCATGCGTTTTGCATGCATTTGTGTTTTTAGGCGTATGCGTTTTAACCAGTTTCTAGCCATGTTAACTCTTAAAACGCATGCGTTTTCAAACACAGGCGTGCGCATGTCCATGCGCATGCCAGCGTTCCCATAGACTGTAATGCGTTATTTTGACGCATTCCGTGCGCAAGCGTGTGCATGCGTTTTTTTTTACACCATTGGACAGACCCAAAAATGCAACAGCTTGCGTCGGGCGCGCCTCGGCGCACACAACGAAAAACGCATGCGCACGGAAACGCATACGAACTCGTGCAAACACAAGACCATGCGCCTCCATGTTAAACATAGGTGTGCATGACGCATGCGCATGGACGTGCACGATGCGTTGCGCAAAAAAACGCTAATGTGAAACCAGCCTAAAGTACACAGATCTAGACACATTGTGATCAATATGGGAGAGAAAAGGCCTTCTGTGACCCGAGGAAGCGTCTTAGATCTTTATTCCGTGTAACTTCTCTGTCCTCCACTTACCTTTAAAGCTGCGGTCCAGGTGGTCAGATGGGGCTGCGCTCTGCTCTGACACTCTTGGGCCACAGTTCGCTTCCTCGTGATCTGCTGCAGATCCTTCTGTAGATCTCGTTCAATGTCCTGTGCTCTCTGCAGATCCTTTGTGCTTTGGGCTTTGCGCATCTTCAGCGTTTCTTGCAGCAGCCTGTGCGCCGCCATGCTCTCTGCTGCCTGCAACTCTTCAGCTTCCAGCTGCAACAGTAGAGTCCTCCCCCGCTCCAAAGTGCGGAGACTGCCACAGTAGCGCTGGAGACCCACGAGCCACTGACAGAGGGATGCTGCGGCTGCGCTCACTGGCTGGACATGGTGGACATCAAATTCCGGTCTGTTTACCGCTCTGGTCAAGGAAGCAAAAATGCAGTCGGCCATCTTGTACCCATCGTAAAACTGCAAATCCTGGACGAAGAGAAAATACGGTGACATTCCCATCACCCACCAATACCAGCAATATCCAACTGAGACGCTATCAGAAACCACCAATAACACTCGGACGCATCCTGTGGAATATCAGACCTTCATTGTCCAGTGGCCACTATCAGACTACACATAACGTCAGACATCAGAATGGAGCAGGAACTGGACAGGAACAGTCAGACTACACATTATTACATCCTGAAAGATATCAGATAGTTCCTGCCTCTCCTCAGTCCTGCAGTCGGTGAGACACATGACCATTCCTGCCTCTCCTCAGTCCTACAGTCGGTGAGACACCTGACCATTCCTGCCTCTCCTCAGTCCTACAGTCGGTGAGACACATGACCATTCCTGCCTCTCCTCAGTCCTACAGTCGGTGAGACACCTGACCATTCCTGCCTCTCCTCAGTCCTACAGTCGGTGAGACACCTGACCATTCTTGTCTCTCCTCAGTCCTACAGTCGGCGAGGCACATGACCATTTCTGCCTCTCCTCAGTCCTACAGTCGGCGAGACACTTGACTGTTACAGCCTCACCTCAGTCCTACAGTCAGGGAGACATATGACCATTCCTGCCTCTCCTCAGTCGTACAGTCGGTGAGACACATGACCATTCCTGTCTCTCCTCAGTCCTGCAGTCGGTGAGACACATGACCATTCCTGCCTCTCCTCAGTCCTACAGTCGGTGAGACACCAGACCATTCCTGCCTCTCCTCAGTCTTACAGTCAGTGAGACACATGACCATTCCTGCCTCTCCTCTGTCCTACAGTCAATGAGACACCTGACCAATCCTGCCTCTCCTCAGTTCTACAGTCGGTGAGACACCAGGACCATTCTTGCCTCACCTCAGTCCTACAGTCAGTGAGACACCAGGACCATTCCTGCCTCACCTCAGTCTTACAGTCGGTGAGACACATGACCATTCCTACAGTCAGCGAGACACATGACCATTCCTGCCTCTCCTCAGTCCTACAGTTGGTGAGACACATGACCATTCCTACAGTCAGCGAGACACCAGACCATTCCTGCCTCACCTCAGTCCCCCAATCAGCAAGATACATGACGGTTCCTGCCTCTCCTCTGTCCTACAGTCAGCGAGACTCATGATCATTCCTGTCTCTCCTCACTACTACAGTCGGTGAGACACCAGACCATTCCTGCCTCTCCTCATTCCTACAGTCAGTGAGACACCAGACCGTTCCTGCCTCACCTCAGTCCTACAGTCAGCAAATCACATGACCGCTCCTGCCTCACCTCAGTCCTATACTCAGCAAGACACACAACCATTCCTACCTCTCCTTAGTCCTACAGTCAGCAAGACCCACGACCACTCCTACAGTCAGCGAGACACATGACTGTTCATGCCTCTCCTCAGTCGGCGAGACACTTGACTGTTACAGCCTCACCTCAGTCCTACAGTTAGGGAGACACATGACCATTCCTGCGACTCCTCAGTTCTGCAGTCGGTGAGACACATGACCATTCCTGCCTCTCCTCAGTCCTACAGTCGGTGAGACACCAGACCATTCCTGCCTCTCCTCAGTCCTGCAGTCGGTGAGGCAAATGACCATTCCTGCCTCTCCTCAGTCCTACAGTCGGTGAGACACATGCCCATTCCTGCCTCTCCTCAGTCCTACCGTCGGTGAGACACATGACCATTCCTGCCTCTCCTCAGTCCTACAGTCGGTGAGACACATGACCATTCCTGCCTCTCCTCAGTCCTACAGTCAGTGAGACACCAGGACCATTCTTGCCTCCCCTCAGTCTTACAGTCGGCAAGACATATGACCATTCCTGCCTCACCTCAGTCCTACAGTTGGTGAGACACATGACCATTCCTACAGTCAGCGAGACACATGACCATTCCTGCCTCTCCTCAGTCCTACAGTGGGTGAGACACATGACCATTCCTACAGTCAGCGAGACACATGAACATTCCTGCCTCTCCTGAATCCTACAGTCGGTGAGGCACACAACCATTCCTACATTCAGCGAGACACATGACCATTCCTGCCTCTCCCCAATCCTACAGTCGGTGACACACATGACCATTCCTACCTCTCCTCAGTCCTGCAGTCGGTGAGGCACACAACTATTCCTACAGTCAGCGAGACACATGACCATTCCTGCCTCTCCTCAGTCCTACAGTCGGTGGGACACATGACCATTCCTGCCTCTCCACAGTCCTACAGTCGGTGAGACACAACCATTCCTACAGTCAGTGAGACATATGACCATTCCTGCATCTCCTCAGTCCAACAGTCGGTGAGAAACACAACCATTCCTACAGTCAGCGAGACACATGACCATTACTGCCTCTCCTCAGTCCTACAGTCGGTGAGACACATGACCATTCCTGCCTCTCCTCAGTCCTACAGTCGGTGACACACAACCATTCCAACAGTCAGCGAGACATATGACCATTCCTGCCTCTAGTCAGTCCTACAGTCGGTGAGACACATGACCATTCCTGCCTCTCCTCAGTCCTACAGTCGGTGAGACACCAGACCATTCCTGCCTCTCCTCAGTCTTACAGTCAGTGAGACACATGACCATTCCTGCCTCTCCTCTGTCCTACAGTCAATGAGACACCTGACCAATCCTGCCTCTCCTCAGTTCTACAGTCGGTGAGACACCAGGACCATTCTTGCCTCACCTCAGTCCTACAGTCAGTGAGACACCAGGACCATTCCTGCCTCTCCTCAGTCCTACAGTCGGTGAGACACCAGGACCATTCCTCCCTCTCCTCAGTCCTATAGTCTGTGAGACACGAGTGTTCCTGCCTCACCTCAGTCCTACAGTCAGCGAGACACATGACCATTCCTGCCTCTCCTCAGTCCTACAGTCGGTGAGACACATGACCATTCCTGTTTCTCCTCAGTCCTACAGTCGGTGAGACACACAACCATTCCTACAGTCAGCGAGACATATGACCATTCCTGCCTCTCCTCAGTCCTACAGTCGGTGGGACACATGACCATTCCTGCCTCTCCTCAGTCCTACAGTCGGTGAGACACAACCATTCCTACAGTCAGTGAGACATATGACCATTCCTGCATCTCCTCAGTCCTACAGTCATGAGACACACAACCATTCCTACAGTCAGTGAGACACATGACCATTCCTGCCTCTCCTCAGTCCTACAGTCGGTGAGACACATGACCATTCCTACAGTCAGCGAGACACCAGACCATTCCTGCCTCACCTCAGTCCCCCAATCAGCAAGATACATGACGGTTCCTGCCTCTCCTCTGTCCTACAGTCAGCGAGACTCATGATCATTCCTGTCTCTCCTCAGTCCTACAGTCGGTGAGACACCAGACCATTCCTGCCTCTCCTCATTCCTACAGTCAGTGAGACACCAGACCGTTCCTGCCTCACCTCAGTCCTACAGTCAGCAAATAACATGGCCGCTCTTGCCTCACCTCAGTCCTATACTCCGCAAGACACACAACCATTCCTACCTCTCCTTAGTCCTACAGTCAGCAAGACCCACGACCACTCCTACAGTCAGCGAGACACATGACTGTTCATGCCTCTCCTCAGTCGGCGAGACACTTGACTGTTACAGCCTCACCTCAGTCCTACAGTCAGGGAGACACATGACCATTCCTGCGACTCCTCAGTTCTGCAGTCGGTGAGACACATGACCATTCCTGCCTCTCCTCAGTCCTACAGTCGGTGAGACACCAGACCATTCCTGCCTCTCCTCAGTCCTGCAGTCAGTGAGGCACATGACCATTCCTGCCTCTCCTCAGTCCTACAGTCGGTGAGACACATGACCATTCCTGCCTCTCCTAATTCCTACCGTCGGTGAGACACATGACCATTCCTGCCTCTCCTCAGTCCTACAGTCGGTGAGACACATGACCATTCCTGCCTCTCCTCAGTCCTACAGTCGGTGAGACACCTGACCATTCCTGCCTCTCCTCAGTCCTACTGTCGGCAAGACACATGACCATTCCTGCCTCACCTCAGTCCTACAGTCGATGAGACACATGACCATTCCTACAGTCAGCGAGACACATGACCATTCCCGCCTCTCCTCAGTCCTACAGTCGGTGAGACACATGACCATTCCTACAGTCAGCGAGACACATGAACATTCCTGCCTCTCCTCAATCCTACAGTCGGTGAGGCACACAACCATTCCTACATTCAGCGAGACACATGACCATTCCTGCCTCTCCTCAGTCCTACAGTCAGTGAGACACCAGGACCATTCCTGCCTCTCCTCAGTCCTACAGTCGGTGGGACACATGACCATTCCTGCCTCTCCTCAGTCCTACAGTCGGTGAGACACAACCATTCCTACAGTCAGTGAGACATATGACCATTCCTGCATCTCCTCAGTCCTACAGTCGGTGAGACACACAACCATTCCTACAGTCAGCGAGACACATGACCATTCCTGCCTCTCCTCAGTCCTACAGTCGGTGAGACACATGACCATTCCTACAGTCAGCGAGACACCAGACCATTCCTGCCTCACCTCAGTCCCCCAATCAGCAAGATACATGACGGTTCCTGCCTCTCCTCTGTCCTACAGTCAGCGAGACTCATGATCATTCCTGTCTCTCCTCAGTCCTACAGTCGGTGAGACACCAGACCATTCCTGCCTCTCCTCATTCCTACAGTCAGTGAGACACCAGACCGTTCCTGCCTCACCTCAGTCCTACAGTCAGCAAATAACATGACCGCTCTTGCCTCACCTCAGTCCTATACTCCGCAAGACACACAACCATTCCTACCTCTCCTTAGTCCTACAGTCAGCAAGACCCACGCCCACTCCTACAGTCAGCGAGACACATGACTGTTCATGCCTCTCCTCAGTCGGCGAGACACTTGACTGTTACAGCCTCACCTCAGTCCTACAGTCAGGGAGACACATGACCATTCCTGCGACTCCTCAGTTCTGCAGTCGGTGAGACACATGACCATTCCTGCCTCTCCTCAGTCCTACAGTCGGTGAGACACCAGACCATTCCTGCCTCTCCTCAGTCCTGCAGTCAGTGAGGCACATGACCATTCCTGCCTCTCCTCAGTCCTACAGTCGGTGAGACACATGACCATTCCTGCCTCTCCTCATTCCTACCGTCGGTGAGACACATGACCATTCCTGCCTCTCCTCAGTCCTACAGTCGGTGAGACACATGACCATTCCTGCCTCTCCTCAGTCCTACAGTCGGTGAGACACCTGACCATTCCTGCCTCTCCTCAGTCCTACTGTCGGCAAGACACATGACCATTCCTGCCTCACCTCAGTCCTACAGTCGATGAGACACATGACCATTCCTACAGTCAGCGAGACACATGACCATTCCCGCCTCTCCTCAGTCCTACAGTCGGTGAGACACATGACCATTCCTACAGTCAGCGAGACACATGAACATTCCTGCCTCTCCTCAATCCTACAGTCGGTGAGGCACACAACCATTCCTACATTCAGCGAGACACATGACCATTCATGCCTCTCCTCAATCCTGCAGTCGGTGACACACATGACCATTCCTACCTCTCCTCAGTCCTGCAGTCGGTGAGGCACACAACTATTCCTACAGTCAGCGAGACACATGACCATTCCTGCCTCTCCTCAGTCCTACAGTCGGTGGGACACATGACCATTCCTGCCTCTCCTCAGTCCTACAGTCGGTGAGACACAACCATTCCTACAGTCGGTGAGAAACAACCATTCCTACAGTCAGTGAGACATATGACCATTCCTGCATCTCCTCAGTCCTACAGTCGGTGAGACACACAACCATTCCTACAGTCAGCGAGACACATGACCATTCCTGCCTCTCCTCAGTCCTACAGTCGGTGAGACACATGACCATTCCGGTCTCTCCTCAGTCCTACAGTCGGTGACACACAACCATTCCAACAGTCACCGAGACATATGACCTTTCCTGCCTCTAGTCAGTCCTACAGTCGGTGAGACACATGAACATTCCTGCCTCTCCTCAGTCCTACAGTCGGTGAGACACCAGACCACTCCTGCCTCTCCTCAGTCCTACAGTCGGTGAGACACCAGGACCATTCCTGCCTCTCCTCAGTCCTATAGTCTGTGAGACACGAGTGTTCCTGCCTCACCTCAGTCCTACAGTCAGCGAGACACATGACCATTCCTGCCTCTCCTCAGTCCTACAGTCGGTGAGACACATGACCATTCCTGTCTCTCCTCAGTCCTACAGTCGGTGAGACACACAACCATTCCTACAGTCAGCGAGACATATGACCATTCCTGCCTCTCCTCAGTCGTACAGTCGGTGAGACACATGACCATTCCTGCCTCTCCTCAGTCCTACAGTCGGTGAGACACATGACCATTCCTATCTCTCCTCAGTCCTACAGTCGGTGACACACAACCATTCCAACAGTCAGCGAGACATATGACCATTCCTGCCTCTCCTCAGTCCTATAGTCGGTGAGACACATGACCATTCCTGCCTCTCCTCAGTCCTACAGTCGGTGAGACACCAGACCACTCCTGCCTCTCCTCAGTCCTACAGTCGGTGAGACACCAGGACCATTCCTGCCTCTCCTCAGTCCTATAGTCTGTGAGACATGAGTGTTCATGCCTTACCTCAGTCCTACAGTCAGCGAGACACATGACCATTCCTGTCTCTCCTCAGTCCTTCAGTCGGTGAGACACACAACCATTCCTACAGTCAGCGAGACATATGACCATTCCTGCCTCTCCTCAGTCGGACAGTCGGTGAGACACATGACCTTTCCTGCCTCTCCTCAGTCCTACAGTCGGTGAGACACCTGACCACTCCTGCCTCTCCTCAGTCCTACAGTCGGTGAGACACCAGGACCATTCCTGCCTCTCCTCATTCCTACAGTCGGTGACACACAACCATTCCAACAGTCAGCGAGACATATGACCATTCCTGCCTCTCCTCAGTCCTACAGTCTGTGAGACACATGAGTGTTCCTGCCTCACCTCAGTCCAACAGTCGGCAAGACACATGACAGTTCCTGCCTCACCTCAGTCCTCCAGTCGGCAAATCACATGACCACTCCTGCCTCTCTTTAGTTCTACATTCGCCGAGACACATGACCGTTCATGCCTCACTTCAGTCCTACAGTCCACAAACCACTTGACCGTTCCTGCCTCTCCTTAGTCCTATAGTCAGCAAGACACATGACCATTCCTACCTCTCCTCCGTCCTACAGTCAGCGAGACAAGACTATTTTGTCTCTACACAGTCCTACATCCTGTGAGACACCAGATCATTCCTGCCTCATCTCAGTCATACAGTTGGAGAGACCTATGAATCCCCCTGAGAAAGTGTTTTTTAAAATGCGAAACGCGCGTCGAGGCACTGCCGTTGGGCCCAGTGCCAGCGTCAGTCTTCCTGAATTATGTGCCTATATAGTATCTGTTGAAATAGTCAGAGTGAGACAGATATATGCAACGCCAGGCTGACAGGTCTCAGGGCGATGGTAATAGTAATCCGATACTGCTCCTGTCGGGTGCCTCTAGAGAGGATATAAACATGGGAAGCAGGGTAACCCGATAGCAGGGGAGCGCAAAGGAAAGGGAGAAGCTTGAAAGGTTTTCTTCTTAATTAAGTTCCACTACGTGTTTCAACGGATAACCTCTGTCTTGCCACCTGATGAAGACAGAGGTTATCCGTTGAAACGCGTAGTGGAACTTAAGAAGAAAACCTTTCAAGCTTCTCCCTTTCCTTTGTGCTCCCCTGTGATCGGGTTACCCTGCTTCCCATATATAATATCTGTTAGCTGACACTGTTTACCTGTCTGTCTTTGATGAACTTTATCCACTTTTTCTACTTATTACTGATATTTATATAATAAAAATTCTTTTAACCCATCTACTCCATATACTCATATATTCATGTTTCTATTGGAGGTGGCTGTTCCCTTCCGGGACCTGCTACACTGTTTCGTGCAACTTCTCTTCATATAGAATGGTACTGCATTTTGTTTGAAATGTGGTCGTTCCTACCTCTCCTTAGTCCTACAATCAGCAAGACACCCGACCATTCCTACATTCGGTGAGACACATGACTGTTCCTGCCTCTCCTCAGTCCTACAGTCAGTGAGACACATGACCAATACTGAGACACATGACCAATACTGTCTCTCCTCAGTCCTACAGTCGGTGAGACACATGACTGTTCCTGTCTCTCCTCAGTCCTACAGTCGGTGTGACACATGACCAATACTGTCTCTCCTCAGTCCTACATTCAGTGAGACACATGACTGTTCCTGTCTCTCCTCAGTCCTACAGTCGGTGAGACACATGACTGTTCCTGTCTCTCCTCAGTCCTACAGTCGGTGAGACACATGACCAATACTGTCTCTCCTCAGTCCTACATTCAGTGAGACACATGACTGTTCCTGTCTCTCCTCAGCCCTACAGTCGGTGAGACACATGATCAATACTGTCTCTCCTCAGTCCTACATTCAGTGAGACACATGACTGTTCCTGTCTCTCCTCAGTCCTACAGTCGGTGAGACACATGACTGTTCCTGTCTCTCCTCAGTCCTACAGTCGGTGAGACACATGACCAATACTGTCTCTCCTCAGTCCTACATTCAGTGAGACACATGACCAATACTGTCTCTCCTCAGTCCTACATTCAGTGAGACACATGACTGTTCCTGTCTCTCCTCAGTCCTACAGTCGGTGAGACACATGACTGTAATGCAAAATGTACTGTAAAGATGTTTCTAGAAAGTCCTAGAAGTCTCCCCTTTTTCTTATCAGGACATTGCAGCCTGCCGTGTAGCTACAAACCCCCCCTTCTCTTCCCCCCCACACACACACACACCAGTGTCTTCATGTGCACAGCTCTGTGAAGCCTGAAACCGTCTGTTTCCTGTGAGCTAGGAATGTTAAGCTAGTGGAAAAGATGTTCCTTTGTTCTCAGATCTGTGGCTGAATGAAACTATGGGTGATATTAAAGAGACTGTACCGCAAAAACCATACACCGTAGAGATATAATAAGCATATCACGGTGTAGGCAATGAAGCCAGCCGTCTAAACCCCTAAGTTTCACAATTCTCGGACTTCTAGAAAATGAGATATGGATTCCTTCTAAACAGTGTGTCCGAAATACTGCATATTTGGGCTTGAATTATTGTAATCAACAAACTACAAAGAATGATACCATGTGCGTGTTTGTGCGAGCTTCCTCCTGCGAGATACAGTTATATTAAGTTTTTGTAGTTTGATTCTAAATCCAAGAGTAGGGGGCAGACCCTCTCCAGACTGCCCCTTCCGTGATGTCACACAGCAGAGGCTATAAGGCATTCCCTTGGCAAAACCAGTGGAGAGCAGCTGAAGTCCTCGTGCCAGAGAGACGTGCCGATGAGTGGCGACGTTTGGTTACGTGCCCCTCCCCCTCCTGTAGCCACATGGGATGCCTAAAGATTCATAAGCAACCGTGAGTGTACTTTCTGTCTTCATCCACTTTTGTTTTATACTTGTATTTGTACATATGTAATGTCTCAACTTTATAGCAACTTTTATCTGTATAATCACTGCCCTTTTGGGAATAAATCGTAAAAGTATTAGCTCTGTCTCCATGCTCTAAGAAACGAGCTATGCGCCTTTAGGTAATCGCTACTAATTTGGGGTTTGTCATGGACCCTCTTAATTAACACTTTGATTAAGTAAAGCGTGGCTGGTGGCAGCGTGGTGTGCGCAGCTGGCGAGACTAGCTGGCAGTACAGAAGGGACTTATATTGCAGAATGAGTGGTTGAGGCCACAGCATTGATAATTCCCTTACTGTGGTAGTCTAACGGCCCGTGCACAACAAGCAGCCCGTCCAGCGACTAATTATCCTAGGTGCAGTTCCCTGACTGACCAGAGGGTAAGGGGGCGCCGGAGAGCTGCGAGTTCCAAAGTGGAACTGAGAAGGTGGGATATACATAAATCCCTGCAGTTCTTGGAAGGTTGTTAGCAGTGGTGGGGCATCCAAAATACCCCCCTGCGGAAAATTGTTAGAGCAAGGTTAGCTTGCTGTATTTTTGTTACATGGTGTCAGTGGTGGGATAACTAAGATAAGCCCCCACTGTGCCTGTGATAGCCGTGTGCCGGCAGTGTGTCGCGTCTCTCCGTCCGCTGATACACCCGTGTCAGTGGTGGGATTGTGACATATTAGTGACACAGGGTCCGCTGTCCGTCGCGTTTTGTTGGCAGCGGGACCCCCGGTGGTCACATATTGGTGGCAGCGGTGGGCTGTTCATCACATATTGGTGTCAGAGTGGTGGGATAATCATAGAGCATTACTGATTTGGTTTGAGCAATCATTCCTCTCACTAAAGACCTGCACGGTTCCTGCGGGAATCCTGCGTCATAGGTTTTGGAGAACAGTCTCAGTGGTTACTAGTTCTGAGACAGTTGTGTGTACGTGCGAGTATTCCCTCCCTCCTCTCCGTTTTTCTTTTCTATCTTTTATTTGGCAACCATGGCTACGCAGGGAGAATCTTATTATAAGCAGCTCAATAAGGACACCCTGAGGTCCCTGTGCACGTCAAAGCAGATTGACGTTGCCGACAAGACCAAAGCCCAGTTGGTCACGGCTCTAGTGCAATGGGATGAGAGCCAGGGCGCAGGAGGCAGCCCTGCCGATGGTGCAGCTGCAGGGGTCCAGATGGTGCAGACCGCCAGCCGGGCAGTCCTGGACCGCTATCTGCAATTGGCCCTACAGCAACTCCCTGCCGAAGACCATGTGGGATGTCTGCAGCTGATCCAGCAAGCTCAGGAGAGAGATGAGCGCCAAAGAGAAGCTGAGAGAGCCGATGAACTGGAGATGCTCCAGCGGGGGTGGAATGCCCCCACAGCTCGAAGCAGTGAGCCCAGCAGCGTCCAGAGTCCTAAACCCCGGCCAGAGCATTTTCCTGTAATGGAAAAGGACGGGGACTTGGAAACGTTTCTGCGAGCCTTTGAGAAAGCTTGCAGACAGTACCAGCTGGAGAAGGTCCAATGGGCCACGTACTTAACTTCAGGGCTAAAAGGCAAAGCTCTGGAGGCGTTTGCTTCTCTTCCGCCAGAAGCCGATGGTGACTATGATGCCATAAAGCAGGCTCTGATCGCCAAATACCGGCTGACACCTGAGGTATACCGAAAGAAGTTCCGGCACCTCCAACGTGGCCCACATGATAGCTACAATGATGTGGTGCAAGGACTCAGGACCCACTTTGACCAGTGCATCCATGGACTGTCCGTTGATTCCTTTGAGCAGCTACGGGACCTGATGATCAAAGACCAGTTCCTGCATCTCTGCCCAGCTGAGGTCCGACAGTTCATCCTAGACCGCGAACCACCGAATGCGGACAAAGCGGCACAGATCGCTGACAACTATGAGGCCAACCGGAAGCCAGAGACGCGGAGGCCAGTCGCCACCAGCTGGAGAGGGGGTAAGCCTGCAACCAACCCCAGTGCCCCAGCTAGCCGTCACTCTGGAGGCCCTGTACCCTGTTGCCAACACCTGGCCTACTATTGACAGTCGCCTGTGTCACCACTGCAAGCGGCCTGGTCACCTTAGTTACACCTGTCCGGAGAGGCCGAAGAACCCCCCAGCCAAGGCCTCTGGGCCCAACGCCTCTGTTCTTTTGGTGGGAGGTGTGGTTGGGAGGATGGACGACAATGTTCAACCTGTTCAGGTGGGGGCCCGTCTTGCTACAGGCCTCAAGGACATCGGGGCTGAACGAACCCTCATCCGTCCTGGACTGGCGGCCCCTGAAGAGTTTGTTGAGGGGAAAACCCTGACTGTCACCGGGATTGGAGGCACCCGTTGTCCCTTACCAGTGTGCCGGGTTTTTCTTGATTGGGGTGCTGGAAGCGGGTTGAGGGAGGTGGGAGTGTCTGAAAACCTGCCCACTGATGTTTTATTGGGGACTGACTTGGGGAGGATGGTTGCATACTATGTCCCTGACACCATTCCCCAATCTGATAATAAGGGTAACGCTAACCCTGATGATGATGATGATGACGATGATGATGGGAAACTGAATTTGTTACCTGCTAATGCCTTAATGAGTAATGATGCAACTAACAACCATTCTTTCCCCAGGAATGATGCTGATGGTGATGTGAATGTACCAAAGCAATCTGATAACCATTCTGTTCCTAGGAATGATAATGATGATGATGATGTATCTGTGCCGACTGAACCTGTTAACCTTTTCTTTGAAACGGTAGATGTGTCCAAAGGTACCAAAGTGCTCAGCCCTGTCGCTCTGCGGAGTGAGTCGGCTGAGGAACCCCTGGCAGGAGCAAGCAACGGTGCTCAAGGAAATGGGGAGGTGCATGGGGACCATGAGGAAGGTAATGCCATGCAGCTGACCAGTGCCACCGAGGAAGGTAACTGGCCCATAAGTAGCCCTGCTCCTGAAGTGTTGGGGGTGGATGGGGAAGTAGGGCCCATGGCAGCGCCGATTGGTGGGTCTGTAGAAATCCCCAGGGAGACAGCATACATAGCAGCTGTCACACGCAGTCTGAGTGCCCAGATCGCAGGTAGCGCACTGTCTTCTGGACCCTCTTCTGCTACAGGAGAGACTGAACCAGAGGTGAACCCAGAGCCGGTTCCAGAGGGTTTCACTAAGGAAGGGACCCTGACATCACTTCTGGCAGCCTCCAGCAAGGAGTTCCAGGCTGCTCTGCACTCAGATGCGAGTCTGGAGAAATTGAGACACCTCGCCGAGACGCCCACCTCCGAGACTGATAAGGAGAGGGTGTTTTGGGAACGAGGACGGTTGTATCTGGAGACTGTACCTGGAGATCCTCAAAAGGAGTGGTTGAAGGAAAGACAGCTAGTCGTCCCCCTACAGTTCAGAACTGAGTTGTTGCGGATTGCCCATGAGACTCCACTCGCTGGACACTTGGGGATCAGCAAAACAAAGGCACGGCTGTCTCAACACTTCTATTGGCCCAAGATGGGGACAGATGAAACACAATACAGCCGCTCCTGTGACACCTGTCAAAAAGTGGGTAAGGCGGGGCCTGCTCTTAAGGCTCCCCTTATTCCTTTGCCGGTGATAGAGGAGCCTTTCCAGAGAATCGCAGCGGATATTGTAGGCCCGCTAGCCGTCCCCAGCAGCTCTGAAAAGCGATACATTCTCACCATGGTAGACTATGCTACTCGGTACCCAGAGGCAGTAGCTCTGTCTTCATCCAGGGCAGATAAGGTGGCTGACGCACTGGTGACCATCTTTTCAAGGGTAGGATTTCCCAGGGAGATGCTTACCGATCAAGGAACCCAATTCATGTCTCGCCTAATGGAGGCTCTCTGTGAGAAACTGCAGGTGACGCACCTGGTATCGAGTGCGTATCACCCACAGACTAATGGTTTGTGTGAACGCTTCAACGGTACCCTCAAACAGATGCTCCGCATGCTGGTTGAGACCCAAGGGCGCGACTGGGAGCGGTACCTCCCACACCTCCTGTTCGCTTACAGAGAAGTTCCGCAGGCCTCGACCGGGTTCTCCCCCTTCGAGCTCCTGTATGGCAGGCGAGTCCGGGGACCCCTTGGGTTGATAAGAGAATCCTGGGAAGATGAGCCAAACCCCACAGAAGTGTCCATCGTGGACTATGTCATGCGCTTCCGTGACAAGATGCAGACCTTGACGCAGTTGGTGCATGACAACATGACGCAGGCTCAGGCTGACCAGAAGCACTGGAACGACCAGAACACCCGGGAGCGGACCTACCAGGTGGGTCAAAAGGTGTGGGTGCTGGTCCCCGTACCAACAGGTAAGCTTCAGGCAGCCTGGGAAGGCCCATACGTCGTCCACAAACAGCTCAACCCGGTCACCTACGTGGTCACGCTTTACTATGCTCGGGGTAGGCGCAAGGCCTTTCACGTCAATATGCTGAAGGCGCACCACGAACGTGAAGCTTTCGTCCTACCGGTCTGCAACCTGCCCGAGGATGGGGAGGAAGATCCCCTCCTGGACATGCTGGCCCAAGCCAAGGCCGATGGGTCCATTGAGGACATGGAGATAAGTGGTTTGCTAACCGTATCCCAGCGGTCGCAGTTGGTGGAAACCCTGGAACCCTTCCGGGCCGTGTTCACCAACCGACCTGGGAGGATGGAGTTAGTGGTTCATGAGGTGGACACCGGGAATCACGCCCCACTATGGCGAACACCTTATCGGATCTCTGAGGCGGTGCAACAAGTCATGCGCCAAGAGATCGATGAGATGTTAAGGCTGGGGGTGATTCGACGGTCAAAAAGCGCGTGGGCTTCACCTGTAGTCCTCGTGCCTAAAAAGGATCGAACCACCCGGTTCTGCGTGGACTACAGGGGACTCAACGCCATCACAACCTCAGATGCCCACCCGATGCCACGCATCAAGGATCTGCTTGAGCGGTTGGCGAAATCAAGGTCAAGGTACATATCCATCATGGATTTGAGTCGGGGATACTGGCAGATTCCCCTGAGCCCTGAGGCGCAGGAAAAATCTGCCTTTATCACCCCCTTTGGACTGTACGAGTCCACAGTCATGCCCTTCGGCAAGAAAAATGCCCCTGCCACTTTCCAGCGGATGGTCAACCACCTGCTCCGGGGACTGGAGGAGTACGCAGTGGCGTACTTAGACGACATCGCCATCTTCAGTTCCACCTGGGAGGAACACCTTCAGCATCTCCAGGAGGTGCTCAAGCGTCTTCACCAGGCAGGCCTGACTATCAAGCCGGGAAAGTGCCAGATGGGCATGAGCGAGGTCCACTACCTGGGGCACCGGGTAGGCGGGGGTTCCATGAGTCCAGAGCCAGAAAACGTGGACGCAATCGTGTCCTGGCCCACCCCCAGGACCAAGAAACAGGTGAAGTCCTTCTTGGGCACTGCAAGGTACTATAGGCGGTTTGTTCAAGACTATAGCACCCATGCAAAACCCTTGACTGACCTCACCATTCAGAGGCTACCCCAAACAGTCAACTGGACAGATGACTGTGAGGCGGCTTTCCAAGCTTTGAAAGCAGCCCTGTGCTAACTCTCCAGTGTTGAGAGCAGTCGACAGCAGTCGCCTGTTTCTGGCACAAACCGACACCAGCGAGTTTGGCTTCGGTGCTGTGCTCAGCCAGGTCGACTCGGGGAACCAGGAGCACCCCGTGTTGTACCTGAGCCGGAAACTTTTGCCGAGGGAAGTGGCATACTCGACCATCGAGAAGGAGTGTCTGGCCATGGTGTGGGCACTGCAACGTTTGCAGCCCTACCTGTACAGGCGCACCTTCACGGTGGTAACTGACCACAACCCTCTGAGCTGGCTGCACACAGTGTCCGGAACCAATGGAAAGTTGCTCCGCTGGAGCCTTGCCCTTCAACAGTACGACTTTACCGTACAAGACAAAAAGGGCAGCGAACACGGCAATGCCGACGGGTTGTCCCGCCAGGGCGAACCCGCTAAGGTGCGCATGGCTGATTACCGAAAGGTAATGCCTCCGTAGCGCCCCCTAAAAGGGGGAGGTGTAATGCAAAATGTACTGTAAAGATGTTTCTAGAAAGTTATAGAAGTCTCCCCTTTTTCTTATCAGGACATTGCAGCCTGCCGTGTAGCTGCAAACCCTCCCTTCTCTTCCCTCACACACACACACACCAGTGTCTTCATGTGCACAGCTCTGTGAAACCTGAAACCGTCCATTTCCTGTGAGCTAGGAATGTTAATTAAGCTAGTGGAAAAGATGTTCCTTTGTTCTCAGATCTGTGGCTGAATGAAACTATGGGTGATATTAAAGAGACTGTACCGCAAAAACCATACACCGTAGAGATATAATAAACATATCATGGTGTAGGCAAGGAAGCCAGCTGTCTAAACCCCTAAGTGTCATGAACTCATTTTCTGCTCCACCAGTTGAGAGTTCCCCTTCCGTTCTCCCTCTGGTGGTGACAGGAGGTAGTGCGGTTGGTTTAAGTGGTAGTGATTTGCCACCTAATGAGGAAGATAACGATTGGATCTCTGGAGTATCAGACTGGATATAAGACAGCCGACGCTGTTGTGAGCTCATCTGTTCATTCATCTTTTGTGTCCGAGGATCTCCCTCTTCTGGTGAAGGAAGGTAGTGAGGCTGATTACCAAACACCTGATCAGGTGGATGGTGACTGGGTAACGGGAACTTCTGACTGGATATAAGGCAGCCGACACCCTTCTGAGTTGCTGGTGATTTCTCTGCTGGATTCTTGGAGCCCAGTCTGATTCCTGCTTCCCAAAGATAAGTTTTTGCTCTTCTATTGAACTTATTAGTTTTGGTTTTGTTTACTTTGTTTTTTGGAGTTTAGCCATCCCCGGCCGGGGGTGTGCTGGATTCTTTTTCCTTGATCAGTGTTCTCTTTTGCTCTGCTTCCAGAATATTCTGAGTGCTGATATAGGGTTTGAAGTCTAGTGACCTCAAGGTCCTTTTTGCTTATCAGTTGTGTTGGTAATATTTTTAGCAGGGTTTTCTCGGATTGCAGACAGCAGCTTTTCTATCCTGTCCTTTTTAGTTAGCTTGGGCCCCATCGTTTGCTCAACCTATCTTTCTATCTGTGTTAGTGTTTTCATCTTGCTTCACCGTCATTATATGTTGGGGGCTGCCTATTGCTTTGGGGTCTGCTCTGGGTCAGTCAGTTTTTCCCTTTTCTCTCTTTAGGCTTATGTAGATCTCCGGCTGTGACGAGGTGTCTACGATCACCGTAGGAACACTCCATGGCTACTGCTAGTTGTGTGATAGGATTAGGGGTCTGCAATCCGCTAGTTTCCAACCTCTCTGTTTTTCTGGTCTGAGCTTGTGTTTTGTTTTTTCCTCCTCGGTGACTCAATCATAACACGACGCCCTATCCGGGTGCTGGTGATTCAGTCTGCTTCTCAGGTCCTGGACTTCAGCTCTCTTCCAGTCTTCTCAAGCTAAGTTTGTTTTTTGCTATTGTTCACACTTGCGCTTGTTGGTCAATTCAGTTTTTTGTCTAATCAGCCTGCCCCTGCTGGGGCTATGCTGAAATTCCACTCCTATTAATCAGCATTTGCCAATCTGCTTTTTGTCCCTTATTAGATTGGCCTCTTTTTTGCTCTGTCTCAGAATATTTCAGAGTGCTGATATAGGTTTAGAAGTCTAGTGACTTCAGGGTTAATTTTGCTATCAAAAGTGTTGGACAATATTTTTGTAGGCTTTTTTTGGCAGACTGCAGATAGTGTCTTTCCTTTTCTGTCCTTTTTAGTTAGCCGGGCCCCATCGTTTGCTCAGCCTATTTTCCTGCCTTTGTTTGTATTTTCATCTTGTTTCACCGTCAATACATGTGGGGGGCTGTCTTTCCTTTAGGGTCTGCTCTGGGGCAGTTAGTTTTCCTCTTTTCCTGCTTTAGGCTTATGTAGTTCTCCGGTTGTGACGAGGCGTCTAGGACCAACGTAGGAACGCTCCATGACTGCTGCTAGTTGTGCGGTTAAGATCAGGGATTGGCAATCTGCTTAGTTACCAACTTCTCTGGTTTTCTGAGACTTAGCTTGTTGTCTTTTTTTCCTGCTCGGTTTCCGGTTCATAACACCTAAGTTTCACAATTCTCGGACTTCTAGAAAATGAGATATGGATTGCTTCTAAACGGTGTGTCCGAAATACTGCATATTTGGGCTTGAATTATTGTAATCAACAAACTACAAAGAATGCTACCAGATGCGTGTTTGTGCGAACTTCCTCCTACGAGATACAGTTGTATTAAGTTTTGTAGTTTGATTCTAAATCCAAGAGTAGGGGGCAGACCCTCTCCAGACTGCCCCTTCCGTGATGTCACACAGCAGAGGCTATAAGGCATTCCCTTCGCAAAACCAGCAGAGAGCAGCTGAAGTCCTCGTGCCAGAGAGACGTGCCGATGAGTGGTGACGTATGGTTACGTGCCCCTCCCCCTCCTGTAGCCACATGGGATGCCTAAAGATTCATAAGCAACCGTGAGTGTACTTTCTGTCTTCATCCACTTTTGTTTTATACTTGTATTTGTACATATGTAATGCCTCAACTTTATAGCAACTCTTATCTGTATAATCACTGCCCTTTTGGGAATAAATGATAAAATCTATTAGCTCTGTCTCCATGCTCTAAGAAACGAACTATGCGCCTTTTTTAGGTAATAGCTAGAGTTGAGCGACTTTTGGTTTTTTAGGGTCGCGTTTCGTTTCGTGAAACCCGACTTTTCCAAAAGTCGGGTCGAGCAAGATCGTCCGATTATAGGGAAAAGTCGGGGTCGTCCCGAAACACGAAACCCAATGTAAGTCAATGGGGAATAAAAGTCGGCAGTGAGAGGAGGACAGGAAACACACCTACAGTGCCCATTTGAATGCCAAAAGCATCAATTCTTCTTTCTTAAGCTTGTCAACCTTAATTAACTTCATAATACAAGTTACGCACTGAAAAATGGGGGTTATTTGGCTACAAACTGTGGGGGGGGAGGGCTGGCTCCAGGTTTTCATGTGCCCTGGGCGAAAGAGCACCCCTTTAACACATACCACAACTCATCATGCTCCGATACGGCAGAGAAATAGCGGTATAGTACAATGAAAAATACCTCACTTTTTACATCTCATGACGAGGCCCATCTATTTCTCCATACAGAATCATTGGTCCCATATAATGTTTGAAACAGTATATGATGAGCTCCACATAATGCTACAGTATATGTTGGTCCCCATGGATGAAGGTCCACTGTCTTATGGGCCCAAATAATGCTCCAAACATAATGGGCCCCATTTCTAATGCTCTAGTGTATAATGGGCCCTGTAAATGCTGCTCCAGTGTCTGATGTCCACCTTTGGAATGTTCCAGTGTATGGTGGGCCCCATCTATCATTCTCCAGAGTATAGTGCTCCCCAAAAATTGCTGTCCCAACATTGAAAACAATCAAATAAGTCTCCTCGCTAGGGAATCCCTGTACTTGTCTGGACAGGTGCTGTAGCTTGCTTAACAGCTCGCCAGCCGTTCTCACGCCCAGTATGGATTACACGTGATTGCACAAAGGTGAGAAAGGGTACCGTATCCCTAGATAACATGTATGGATAGCGTACACATTCAAAATATATGTCTCAGGAGGCAGGCTCAGACGGTGTTAGGCCCAGTATGGATTGCACGTGATTGCACAAAGGTTAGAAAGGGTACCGTATCACCGGATAACATGTATGGATAGCGTACACATTCAAAATATATGTCTATACAGCATGAGGCAGGCTCAGACGGTGTTAGGCCCAGTATGGATTGCACGTGATTGCACAAAGGTTAGAAAGGGTACCGTATCCCCGGATAACATGTATGGATAGCGTACACATTCAAAATATATGTCTATACAGCATGAGGCAGGCTCAGACGGTGTTAGGCCCAGTATGGATTGCACAAAGGTTAGAAAGGGTACCGTATCCCCAGATAACATGTATGGATAGCGTACACATTCAAAATATATGTCTCAGGAGGCAGGCTCAGACGGTGTTAGGCCCAGTATGGATTGCACGTGATTGCACAAAGGTTAGAAAGGGTACCGTATCCCCGGATAACATGTATGGATAGCGTACACATTCAAAATATATGTCTATACAGCATGAGGCAGGCTCAGACGGTGTTAGGCCCAGTATGGATTGCACGTGATTGCACAAAGGTTAGAAAGGGTACCGTATCACCGGATAACATGTATGGATAGCGTACACATTCAAAATATATGTCTATACAGCATGAGGCAGGCTCAGACGGTGTTAGGCCCAGTATGGATTGCACGTGATTGCACAAAGGTTAGAAAGGGTACCATATCCCCGGATAACATGTATGGATAGCGTACACATTCAAAATATATGTCTATACATCAGGAGGCAGGCTCAGACGGTGTCAGGCACAGTATGGATTTGACGGCCCAGATTACACAGCGGAGGAGCAGGGAGAGGTAAAGATTGCAAATGCTGGGGCCCTGCCCAAGCAAGGGGGGCCCACTCGTGGGCGTCGGTACTGGCACTGGGCCCCTCATAGTACAGCGGTGTGTCTGACGGCGGGTGTGCACCACCACCGTCAGAGACACTTGATTGCACTATGAGGGACCCTGTGCCAGTGCCCGCGCCCAAGAGTCGGCCTACCCACCTGTCCAGGGCAACGGCACTCGCACGGTGTCGTGCGCTAGGTGGTTACCCCGGCCATGGGGGGGGAGGCAGCACAGTTAGGGAGTTTTAGAAAGTGGCATATGTTGATGTTGGACATTCAGCTGATGCAAAAGGCGAAATAGGTGAAGTACCAGGAAGAGGTGGACCAAAGCAAGCCATTTTTCTGTCACCCTATGTGTCATCAGGGGAAGGTGGGACAAAATCCTTGGAAACCCATGCGTGGTTCATTTTAATGAAGGTTAGATCATCCACATTTTGGGTTGACAGACGGGTCCTTTTTTCTGTCAGGATTGATCCAGCTGCACTGAAGACTCTTTCCGATAGCACACTTGCAGCTGGGCAAGCGAGCTCCTGTAAGGCATATTGGGCCAATTCAGGCCAGGTGTCCAGTTTAGCGGCCCAATAGTCAAAGGGGAATGACCTGTGTGGGAGAACATCGATATGGAAGGAAAAGTAGTTTGTAACCATAGTTGACAACTGCTGTCTCCTGTCACTTTCCATCGATGCAGTATTACCAGTTGTGTGAGCGGTATTTGAAAAATCAGTCCACAACATTGTCATGAAACCCCTGTCTCCAACGCCACTTCTGCTGTGTGCACCACGAACACCTCTGCCAAGCTGCCCCCGGCCCGTACGGCTCGTGTGAGAACCATCACCGCTGCTGTGTGCTGGGAATGCCTCAAGCAACCGATTTACCAGAGTTGCTTGTTTATTAGCCAATATTAGGTCAAGGTTCTCCTGTGGCATGATGTTTTGTAATTTGCCTTTATAGCGTGGATCCAGGATGCTGGCCAACCAGTAGTCGTCATCGTTCATCATTTTGGCAATGCGGGGGTCCCTTTTTAGGATCCGCAAGGCATAATCTGACATGTGGGCCAATGTTCCCGGTGTCAATGATGCACTGCGAGTGCTGGGTGGAGGAGCACTTTCTGGCAAATCCACATCCCTCCAGTCACGCACAAACCCTGTACCAGACCTTGCCATGCCAACATTTTCACTTGCCCCACGAGATGCATCCTCCTCCCCTAAGTAATCATCCCCATCATCCTCCTCCTCTTCCTCCACCTCGTCCAGGAGAGGTCCCTGAGCAGACAATGGCTGAATGTCATCAAGGATTCCCTCCTCCTCTTCCTCCTCATCAACATTGGCTGCAGACGCCTGCTCCTTAAGGTGCGTCAAAGTTTGCATGAGTAGACGCATAAGTGGGATGCTCATGCTTAGGATGGCGTCGTCTGCGCTTACCAGCCATGTGCATTCCTCAAAACACTGAAGGACTTTACAGAGGTCTTTCAGCTTCGACCACTGCACACCTGTCAACTCCATGTCTGCTCTCAAAGTGCCTGGCCGTGTATCCTCCCACAAATGCATTATGGCCTGCCTCTGCTCGCACAGCCGCTCCACCATGTGCAGGGTGGAGTTCCACCTTGTTGCAATGTCGATAATGAGGCGGTGGTTGGGAAGGTGGAGCAATCGCTGCAGCTTCTGCATACGAACGGAGTGTACAGGCGACCGGCGGATGTGCGCGCACAGTCTTCGCACCTTATGGAGCAGGGCTGTTAACTCCGGATAATTTTTGAGGAAGCACTGCACCACCAGGTTCAAGGTGTGAGCCAAGCAAGGTATGTGGCTGAGTTTTGAAAGGGCTATGGCTGCCACAAAATTACGGCCGTTATCACTAACTACCTTGCCTGCCTCAAGATGTACACTGCCCAGCCATGACTCAGTTTGTCGCTTCAAGTACTCGGCCAGCACCTCGGCGGTGTGTCTGTCGCCCAAACACATCATCTGCAACACAGCCTGCTGACGCTTTCCACTAGCTGCTCGATAGGGGGACACATCGTGTGCAACAGTGGCAGCTGCAGATGGAGTGCTCGTACGACTGCGCTCTGTGGACGAGCTTTCGCTTCTGGAGGAGGAGGGTCGAACGCCTACAGCCAACTGTTTCCTATACTGTTGGCTAGGCAGCACTGTCCCACCACCGCTGTCCCCTGTGGACCCTGCATCCACCACATTAACCCAGTGCGCAGTGATGGACACGTAACGGCCCTGGCCATGCCGACTGGACCATGCATCAGTTGTGAGGTGCACCTTTCCGCTCACTGACTGCTTGAGTGCATGGACAATGCGGTCTTTCACATGATGGTGGAGGGCTGGGATGGCTTTGCGAGAGAAGAAGTGGCGACTGGGTAGGTCATAGCGTGGTACTGCATAGGCCATGAGTTCGCGGAAAGCTGTGCTTTCCACCAACCGAAAGGGCATCATCTCAAACGAGATTAGTTTGGCAATGTGGGCGTTCAAACCCAGTGTACGCGGATGAGAGACTGAGTACTTTCTTGACCTACTCATAGTGTCTGGGAGGGTGAGCTGGACTTGAGAGCTGCATATGGTGGAAGTAGCGGTGGACAGGGCGGACTGAGAGAGGGTTGATGATGGTGAAGGAGTTGGTGTTCTTTCTGATGGCCTAGAATCAGTCTTTCGTTGATATAACAGTGGGATTCCCTGACTGCTGTGGTCTTGCAACGACACATCAACATTTGCTGCTGTGCTAACGCTTACAGTGGGGGAAACAATGTAGCGTTGCTGACTACCTTTGTTGTGATCAGTTGCACATGTGGCACTTGAGGTTTGGTGTTGTGTCCACGCTTGCAAGTGCATGCTGGTTAAATGTCTAAGCATGCAACTGGTATTCAAATTTTTCAGATTTTTCCCTCGGCTAAAGGTCTTTGCGCACTTCTTACAGATAACCTTGGCCTGATCATGAAGATTTTGTTCAAAAAAGTGCCACACTGCACTCTTCCTACTTTGGCAGACATTTTGCGGCCTAGCACTCTGTGATCTTTTGACCCTCTGGACAAGCTGTCCAGCAACTCTTTTGATGTTTGGAACCTGTCTTTGGAGTGCTCCGGGCCTGCCAGATAACAGCTGTTGCGATGTCGATGTCTGCTGTGGATGCTCCTCATCTGAGCTATTGGAAGCAGCACCCTCTTCCCCCAATGGATGCCAATCTGGGTCAGCAACTGGGTCATCCATCACCTCCTCTTCTATGTCATGTGCACCTTCCTCTGTGTCACCGTGTATGGTGGTATAGTGTGCGGGAAGGGGCACCTGAGTCTCATCAGGGTCAGAATCTGGCTCTGTACACTGCGAGGACAATGTAGTGCTCTGAGTGAATGTACCAGCAGAATCATCCATCAGCGGCTGTGCATCAGTGCACTCCATGTCAGATTCATCTTGGCCTGGGTAATTCACCATTTCACTTGATAATCCAGGCATGGTATGTGAAAACAGCTCCATGGAGTAATCAGTAGTATGGCCTGCGTCATCCTTCAATCTTGGTTGGGGTGAAGGACACAAGGAAAGGTGTCGTTCATGAACATGAGCCTCCAATGACGACTCAGTGCTTTTACTTTTTACAACTGAAGAAGAGGAGGCGATAGAGCTGGAGGCTGAGTCAGCAATGTAAGACAAAACTTTTTCCTGATGCTCTGGCTTTAAAAGCGGTTTGCCAACTCCTAGAAAACTAAGCGTTCGAGGCCTTATGTAGCCAGACGATGACGCAGGGTCAGCACCTCCTGCATTCGGTCCTATTTTGCTCTTGCCACTACCATCAGATCCACCACCAACACCATCATTACCAGCTGCCAACCCCCCGCCCAATTCCACGGCCTCTTCCACCAGCCTTCCTCATTTTTGGTAGAAATGTAGACAAAATCCAACAAACTATATAGTAATGTAAAACAAGGTACAAGGTGTCTATAGGACAGGGGAGATTTTGAATATCTGCACACACTTTTGGACACTGGACACTTTTGGATTGTGTGAGGCCCACTGATATCTGAGCGCTATGTGACAGGCTCGATGGCACTGCTGTGACAAAAGTGACTAGAGGATAAGGGAGATTTTGAATTTCTGCACACACTTTTGGACAGTGGACACTTTTGGATTGTGTGAGGCCCACTGATATCTCAGCGCTATGTGACAGGCTCGATGGCACTGCTGTGACCTAAGTGACTAGAGGATAAGGGAGATTTTGAATATCTGCACACACTTTTGGACACTGGACACTTTTGGATTGTGTGAGGCCCAATGAATATCTGAGCGCTATGTGACAGGCTCGATGGCACTGCTGTGACAAAAGTGACTAGAGGATAAGGGAGATTTTGAATATCTGCACACACTTTTGGACACTGGACACTTTTGGATTGTGTGAGGCCCAATGAATATCTGAGCGCTATGTGACAGGCTTGATGGCACAGCTGTGACCAAAGTGACTAGAGGATAAGGGAGATTGGATTGCTTTTAAAAAAGCAGTTTGCGGAGCAGTGGGTAAACAGCAATGCCAGCCTGTCAGGAAGCCTTAAAAGGCAGCCCAACAACCAACACCACTGATACACCACTATATAGCCTCCCCTTGCACTGCACACACAGTGACTGGTGTGTTGTGCAGGCCAAATTGCTATCAGCAGCAGAAGCAGGTTTTTTTTCTTCTCAGCAGGACAAAAAAAAAAAAATTGGGATTGCTTAAGCAGTTTGAGGCCCAATGAATATCTGAGCGCTATGTGACAGGCTCGATGGCGCAGCTGTGACGAAAGTTCCTAGAGGATAAGGGAGATTGGATTGCTTTTAAAAAAGCAGTTTGCGGAGCAGTGGGTAAACAGCAATGCCAGCGTGTCAGGAAGCCTTAGAAGGCAGCCCAACAACCAACACCACTGATACACCACTATATAGCCTCCCCTTGCACTGCACACACAGTGACTGGTGTGTTGTGCAGGCCAAATCGCTAGCAGCAGAAGCAGTTTTTTTGTCTTCTTCCCTGCCTAACGCTCTCCCTACAGAATCAGCAGCAACCTCTCCCTATGCTAAGATCGGCAGAAGATGGCGGTCGGCGTGCACGCCCTTTTATACCCCCTGTGACGCCCACCAAAGCAAGCCAATCACTTGCATGCCCTTCTGAAAGATGGTGGTGACCCGTGCCTATGTCATCACGTTGCCCACAGTGTCCGTGGATCCTGATTGGCTGAAAAAGAGCGCAAAACAAACTTTTGAAACGCGACTTTGGCGCGTAAGTCGCCGACCTCGTGGCCGACCTCATCCTAGGGTCGGGTTTCGTTTCATGAAACCCGACTTTGCCAAAAGTCGGCGACTTTTGAATTTTTTCGACCCGTTTCGCTCAACTCTAGTAATAGCTACTAATTTGGGGTTTCTCACGGACCCTCTTAATTAACTCTTTGATTAAGTAAAGCGTGGCTGGTGGCAGCGTGGTGTGTGCGGCTGGCGAGACTAGCTGACAGTACAGAAGGGTCTTATATTGCTGAATGAGGGGCTGCGGCCACAGCATTGATAATTCCCTTACTGCAGTAGTCTAATTGCCCGTGCACAACAAGCAGCCCGTCCGGCGACTAATTATCCTAGGTGCAGTTCCCTGACTGACCTGAGGGTAAAGCCCCTGTTACACACGGCGAGATCGCTAGCGATCTCGCTAAGTGTGACACGCGGAAACGACCGGCTCCCTGCTGCGATGTCGCTGATCGTGCGCAAACATTCAGGATCATTTTTTGATAGCTGGCGTCACGCTGACCATCATGCATCGCTGTGTTTGACGCCCCTTATCAACGACGAGCGACCTCGTTGGCAACTCCCAACTCATATAGATAGCGCTGAAGGACGCCTATTCAAAGTCTGAATCGCTATTATAGACAGTGTGTGACATGGTACCAACGATCGCCATGGTCGTTAGTGACATCGCTGATCGCTGATGCGTCGTTATTAGTGTTGAGCGATACCATCCGATATCCTAAAATATCGGATCGGATGGCATCGGCCCGATACGAAAAAAGTATCGGGTATCGCAGATTCCGATACCGGAAGTCCCATTCAAGTCATGTTGTATGCATGTGGTATATATGTAGTATGTATGTATGTTGCATGCATGTAGTATATATGTAGTATATATGTATGTTGCATGCATGTAGTATATATGTAGTATGCATGTTGCATGCATGTGGTATATATGTAGTATGTATGTATGTTGCATGCATGTAGTATATATGTAGTATATATGTATGTTGCATGCATGTAGTATATATGTAGTATGTATGTTGTATGAATGTAGTATATATGAAGTATGTATGTAGTATGTATGTATGTTGTATGACTGTAGTATATATGTAGTATGTATGTTGCACGCATGTGGTATATATGTAGTATGTATGTTGCATGCATGTAGTATATATGTAGTATGTATGTTGCATGCATGTAGTATATGTGGTATATATGTAGTATGCATGTTGCATGCATGTGGTATATATGTAGTATGTATGTTGCATGCATGTAGTATATATGTATGTTGCATGCATGTGATATATATGTAGTATGCATGTTGCATGCATGTGGTATATATGTAGTATGCATGTTGCATGCATGTAGTATATGTGGTATATATGTAGTATGCATGTTGCATGCATGTAGTATATATGTAGTATGCATGTTGTATGAATGTAGTATATATGTAGTATGTATGTAGTATGTATGTATGTTGTATGTATGTAGTATATATGAAGTATGTATGTAGTATGTATGTATGTTGTATGTATGTAGTATATATGAAGTATGTATGTTGCATGCATGTAGTATATATGTATGTTGCATGCATGTGATATATATGTAGTATGCATGTTGCATGCATGTGGTATATATGTAGTATGCATGTTGTATGAATGTAGTATATATGTAGTATGTATGTAGTATGTATATATGTTGTAGTATGTATGTAGTATATATGAAGTATGTATGTAGTATGTATGTATGTTGTATGTATGTAGTATATATGAAGTATGTATGTTGCATGCATGTAGTATATATGTATGTTGCATGCATGTGATATATATGTAGTATGCATGTTGCATGCATGTGGTATATATGTAGTATGCATGTTGCATGCATGTAGTATATGTGGTATATATGTAATATGTATGTTGCATGCATGTAGTATATATGTAGTATGCATGTTGTATGAATGTAGTATATATGAAGTATGTATGTAGTATGTATGTATGTTGTATGTATGTAGTATATATGAAGTATGTATGTAGTATGTATGTATGTTGTATGACTGTAGTATATATGCAGTATGTATGTAGTATGTATGTTGCACGCATGTGGTATATATGTAGTATGTATGTTGCATGTAGTATATATGTATGTTGCATGCATGTGGTATATATGTAGTATGTATGTTGCATGCATGTAGTATATATGTAGTATGTATGTTGCATGCATGTAGTATATATGTAGTATGCATGTTGCATGCATGTAGTATATATGTAGTATGCATGTTGCATGCATGTAGTATATATGTAGTATGCATGTTGCATGCATGTAGTATATGTGGTATATATGTAATATGTATGTTGCATGTAGTATATATGTAGTATATATGTATGTTGCATGCATGTAGTATATATGTAATATGTATGTTGCATGTAGTATATACACTCACTGGCCACTTTATTAGGTACACCTGTCCAACTGTGTGTTAAGACTTAATTTCTAATCAGCCAATCACATGGCGGCAACTCAGTGCATTTAGGCATGTAGACATGGTCAAGACAATCTCCTGCAGTTCAAACCGAGCATCAGTATGGGGAAGAAAGGTGATTTGAGTGCCTTTGAACGTGGCATGATTGTTGGTGCCAGAAGGGCTGGTCTGAGAATTTCAGAAACTGCTGATCTACTGGGATTTTCACGCACAACCATCTCTAGGGTTTACAGAGAATGGTCCGAAAAAGAAAAAAAATCCAGTGAGCGGCAGTTCTGTGGCCGGAAATGCCTTGTTGATGCCAGAGGTCAGAGGAGAATGGGCAGACTGGTTCGAGCTGATAGAAAGGCAACAGTGACTCAAATTGCCACCCGTTACAACCAAGGTAGGCAGAAGAGCATCTCTGAACGCACAGTGCGTCGAACTTTGAGGCAGATGGGCTACAGCAGCAGAAGACCACACCGGGTACCACTCCTCTCAGCTAAGAACAGGAAACTGAGGCTACAATTTGCACAAGCTCATCGAAATTGGACAGTAGAAGATTGGAAAAACGTTGCCTGGTCTGATGAGTCTCGATTTCTGCTGTGACATTCGGATGGTAGGGTCAGAATTTGGCGTAAACAACATGAAAGCATGGATCCATCCTGCCTTGTATCAACGGTTCAGGCTGGTGGTGGTGGTGTCATGGTGTGGGGAATTTTTTCTGGGCACTCTTTGGGCCCCTTGGTACCAATTGAGCATCGTTGCAACGCCACAGCCTACCTGAGTATTGTTGCTGACCATGTCCATCCCTTTATGACCACAATGTACCCAACATCTGATGGCTACTTTCAGCAGGATAATGCGCCATGTCATAAAGCTCGAATCATCTCAGATTGGTTTCTTGAACATGACAATGAGTTCACTGTACTCAAATGGCCTCCTCAGTCACCAGATCTCAATCCAATAGAGCATCTTTTGGATGTGGTGGAACGGGAGATTCGCATCAGGGATGTGCAGCCGACAAATCTGCGCCAACTGTGTGATGCCATCATGTCAATATGGTCCAAAATCTCTGAGGAATGCTTCCAGCACCTTGTTGAATCTCTGCCACGAAGAATTGAGGCAGTTCTGAAGGCAAAAGGGGGTCCAACCCCTTACTAGCATGGTGTACCTAATAAAGTGGCCAGTGAGTGTATGTAGTATATATGTATGTTGCATGTAGTATATATGTAGTATGCATGTTGCATGCATGTGGTATATACAGTGGGGAAAAAAAGTATTTAGTCAGTCAGCAATAGTGCAAGTTCCACCACTTAAAAAGATGAGAGGCGTCTGTAATTTACATCATAGGTAGACCTCAACTATGGGAGACAAACTGAGCAAAAAAAATCCAGAAAATCATATTGTCTGTTTTTTTTTTCATTTTATTTGCATATTATGGTGGAAAATAAGTATTTGGTCAGAAACAAAATTTCATCTCAATACTTTGTGATATATCCTTTGTTGGCAATGACAGAGGTCAAACGTTTTCTGTAAGTCTTCACAAGGTTGCCACACACTGTTGTTGGTATGTTGGCCCATTCCTCCATGCAGATCTACTCTAGAGCAGTGATGTTTTTGGCTTTTCGCTTGGCAACACAGACTTTCAACTCCCTCCAAAGGTTTTCTATAGGGTTGAGATCTGGAGACTGGCTAGGCCACTCCAGGACCTTGAAATGCTTCTTACGAAGCCACTCCTTCGTTGCCCTGGCGGTGTGCTTTGGATCATTGTCATGTTGAAAGACCCAGCCACGTTTCATCTTCAATGCCCTTGCTGATGGAAGGAGGTTTGCACTCAAAATCTCACGATACATTGCCCCATTCATTCGTTCATGTACCCGGATCAGTCGTCCTGGCCCCTTTGCAGAGAAACAGCCCCAAAGCATGATGTTTCCACCACCATGCTTTACAATAGGTATGGTGTTTGATGGATGCAACTCAGTATTCTTTTTCCTCCAAACACGACAAGTTGTGTTTCTACCAAACTGTTCCAGTTTGGTTTCATCAGACCATAGGACATTCTCCCAAAACTCCTCTGGATCATCCAAATGCTCTCTAGCAAACTTCAGATGGGCCCGGACATGTACAGGCTTAAGCAGTGGGACACGTCTGGCACTGCAGGATCTGAGTCCATGGTGGCGTAGTGTGTTACTTATGGTAGGCCTTGTTACATTGGTCCCAGCTCTCTGCAGTTCATTCACTAGGTCCCCCCGCGTGGTTCTGGGATTTTTGCTCACCGTTCTTGTGATCATTCTGACCCCACGGGGTGGGATTTTGCGTGGAGCACCAGATCGAGGGAGATTATCAGTGGTCTTGTATGTCTTCCATTTTCTAATTATTGCTCCCACAGTTGATTTCTTCACTCCAAGCTGGTTGGCTATTGCAGATTCAGTCTTCCCAGCCTGGTGCAGGGCTACAATTTTGTTTCTGGTGTCCTTTGACAGCTCTTTGGTCTTCACCATAGTGGAGTTTGGAGTCAGACTGTTTGAGGGTGTGCACAGGTGTCTTTTTATACTGATAACAAGTTTAAACAGGTGCCATTACTACAGGTAATGAGTGGAGGAAAGAGGAGACTCTTAAAGAAGAAGTTACAGGTCTGTGAGAGCCAGAAATCTTGATTGCTTGTTTCTGACCAAATACTTATTTTCCACCATAATATGCAAATAAAATGAAAAGAAAAACAGACAATGTGATTTTCTGGATTTTTTTTTCTCAGTTTGTCTCCCATAGTTGAGGTCTACCTATGATGTAAATTACAGACGCCGCTCATCTTTTTAAGTGGTGGAACTTGCACTATTGCTGACTGACTAAATACTTTTTTTCCCCACTGTATGTAGTATATATTTATGTTGCATGCATGTAGTATATGTGGTATATATGTAGTATGTATGTTGCATGCATGTGGTATATATGTAGTATGTATGTATGTTGAATGTATGTAGTATATATGTGGTATATATGTAGTATGCATGTTGCATGCATGTAGTATGTATGTAGTATGTATGTTGCATGCATGTGGTATATATGTAGTATGCATGTTGCATGCAGTATATATGTTGTATGTATGTTGCATGCATGTGGTATATATGTAGTATATATGTATGTTGCATGCATGTAGTATATATGTAGTATATATGTAGTATGCATGTTGCATGCATGTGGTATATATGTAGTATATATGTATGTTGCATATATGTAGTATATATGCATGTTGCATGCATGTGGTATATATGTAGTATATATGCATGTTGCATGCATGTGGTATATATGTAGTATATATGTATGTTGCATGCATGTAGTATATATGTAGTATGTATGTTGCATGTAGTATATATGTATGTTGCATGCATGTAGTATATATGTAGTATATATGTTGTATGTATGTAGCATGCATGTAGTATATATGTAGTATATATGTATGTTGCATGCATGTAGTATATATGTAGTATGCATGTTGCATGCAGTATATATGTTGTATGTATGTTGCATGCATGTGGTATATATGTAGTATGTATGTATGTTGAATGTATGTAGTATATATGTGGTATATATGTAGTATGCATGTTGCATGCATGTGGTATATATGTAGTATGTATGTTGCATGCATGTGGTATATATGTAGTATGTATGTATGTTGAATGTATGTAGTATATATGTGGTATATATGTAGTATGCATGTTGCATGCATGTAGTATGTATGTAGTATGTATGTTGCATGCATGTGGTATATATGTAGTATGCATGTTGCATGCAGTATATATGTTGTATGTATGTTGCATGCATGTGGTATATATGTAGTATATATGTAGTATGCATGTTGCATGCATGTGGTATATATGTAGTATATATGTATGTTGCATATATGTAGTATATATGCATGTTGCATGCATGTAGTATATATGTAGTATATATGTAGTATGCATGTTGCATGCATGTGGTATATATGTAGTATATATGTATGTTGCATATATGTAGTATATATGCATGTTGCATGCATGTGGTATATATGTAGTATATATGCATGTTGCATGCATGTGGTATATATGTAGTATATATGTATGTTGCATGCATGTAGTATATATGTAGTATGTATGTTGCATGTAGTATATATGTATGTTGCATGCATGTAGTATATATGTAGTATATATGTTGTATGTATGTAGCATGCATGTAGTATATATGTAGTATATATGTATGTTGCATGCATGTAGTATATATGCAGTATGTATGTTGCATGCATGTAGTATATATGTAGTATATATGTAGTATGCATGTTGCATGCATGTGGTATATATGTAGTATATATGTATGTTGCATGCATGTAGTATATATGTAGTATATATGTATGTTGCATGCATGTAGTATATATGTAGTATATATGTATGTTGCATGCATGTAGTATATATGTGGTATATATGTAGTATGCATGTTGCATGCATGTGGTATATATGTATGTTGCATGCATGTAGTATATGTGTAGTATATATGTAGTATGTATGTTGCATGTAGTATATATGTAGTATGTATGTTGCATGTAGTATATATGTAGTATGTATGTTGCATGTAGTATATATGTATGGTGCATGCATGTGGTATATATGTAGTATGTATGTTGCATGCATGTGGTATATATGTAGTATGTATGTAGTATGTATGTTGAATGTAGTATATATGTAGTATATATGTAGTATGCAAGTTGCATGCATGTGGTATATATGTAGTATATATGTAGTATGTATGTTGCATGTAGTATATATGTAGTATGTATGTTGCATGTAGTATATATGTAGTATGTATGTTGCATGTAGTATATATGTATGGTGCATGCATGTGGTATATATGTAGTATGTATGTTGCATGCATGTGGTATATATGTAGTATATATGTAGTATGTATGTAGCATGCATGTAGTATATATGTAGTATGCATGTTGCATGCATGTGGTATATATGTAGTATGTATGTTACATGCATGTGGTATATATGTAGTATGTATGTAGTATGTATGTTGAATGTAGTATATATGTAGTATGTATGTTGCATGCATGTAGTATATATGTAGTATGTATATATGTATGTTGCATGCATGTGGTATATATGTAGTATGCATGTTGCATGCATGTGGTATATATGTAGTATGTATGTAGTATGTATGTTGAATGTAGTATATATATAGTATGTATGTTGCATGCATGTAGTATATATGTAGTATGCATGTTGCATGCATGTGGTATATATGTAGTATGTATGTTACATGCATGTGGTATATATGTAGTATGTATGTAGTATGTATGTTGAATGTAGTATATATGTAGTATGTATGTTGCATGCATGTAGTATATATGTAGTATGTATATATGTATGTTGCATGCATGTGGTATATATGTAGTATGCATGTTGCATGCATGTGGTATATATGTAGTATGTATGTAGTATGTATGTTGCATGCATGTGGTATATATATATATATAGTATGTATGTTGCATGCATGTAGTATATATGTAGTATGTATATATGCATGTTGCATGCATGTAGTATATATGTAGTATGTATATATGCATGTTGCATGCATGTAGTATATATGTAGTATGCAAGTTGCATGCATGTGGTATATATGTAGTATGTATGTTGCATGCATGTGGTATATATGTAGTATGTATGTAGTATGTATGTTGAATGTAGTATATATGTAGTATGTATGTTGCATGCATGTAGTATATATGTAGTATGTATATATGTATGTTGCATGCATGTGGTATATATGTAGTATGTATGTAGTATGTATGTTGAATGTAGTATATATGTAGTATGTATGTTGCATGCATGTAGTATATATGTAGTATGTATATATGTATGTTGCATGCACGTGGTATATATGTAGTATGTATGTAGTATGTATGTTGAATGTAGTATATATGTAGTATGTATGTTGCATGCATGCAGTATATATGTGGTATATATGTAGTATGCAAGTTGCATGCATGTGGTATATATATATATATATATATATAGTATGTATGTTGCATGCATGTAGTATATATGTAGTATGTATATATGTATGTTGCATGCATGTGGTATATATGTAGTATGCATGTTGCATGTAGTATATATGTAGTATATATGTATGTTGCATGCATGTAGTATATATGTGGTATATATGTAGTATGTATGTTGCATGCATGCAGTATATATGTTGTATGTATGTAGCATGTATTTTTTTTTTTTTTTTTTACATTCAACACATAGGCCGGATGATGGGACTACTACTGTCCCATCATTGGCTAATGTGTCAATCATCGTCATGGTAGCAGGCATCGCCCGATGGGACTTGTAGTCCCATTGGACGATGCCTGCACAGACCCCCGCAGCCTGCACAGAACACCGGCAGGCCGCCACAGCCCCCCGGCAGTCCGCTCACACCCCCGGACAGTCGGCACAGACCACCGGCAGGCCGGCACAGCCCCCCGGCAGGCTGGTACAGTCCCCCGGCAGTCCGTTCAGACCCCCGGACAGTCGGCACAGACCTCTGGCAGCCGGCACAGCCCCCCGGCAGGCAGGTACAGACCCCCGGCAGTCCGCTCAGACCCCCGGACAGTCGGCACAGACCACCGGCAGGCCAGCACAGCCCCCCGGCAGGCCGGTACAGACCCCCGGCAGTCCGCTCACACCCCCGGACAGTCGGCACAGACCACCGACAGGCCGGCACAGCCCCCCGGCAGGCCGGCACAGACCCCTGGCAGTCCGCTCAGACCCCCGGACAGTCGGCACAGACCACCGACAGGCCGGCACAGCCCCCCGGCAGGCCGGTACAGACCCCCGGCAGTCCGCTCAGACCCCCGGACAGTCGGTACAGACCACCGGCAGGTCGGCACAGCCCCCCGGCAGTCCACTCAGACCCCCGGACAGTCGGCACAGACCACCGACAAGCCGGTACAATCCCCCGGCAGTCCGCTCAGACCACCGGCAGGCCAGCACAGCCCCCCGGCAGGCCGGTACAGACCCCCGGGCAGTCGGCATAGACCCCCCGGAAGGCCCGAACTGACGGCGCATCATGATGACGTCATTTCGGCAGCCAATCAGAGCCACAGCAGTGGCTCTTTGCATTATGGGAACTTCCGATTCCGGTATCCGATATTGAAAAAATATTGGTACTTGGTATCGCTATTCCGATACAGCGAATATCGGCCGATACCCGATATTTGCAGTATCGGAATGCTCAACACTAGTCGTTATGAAGATCGGCCTGTATGACTGCTTACTAGTGATGCACAAACGATCTTAGCCAGATCATATCGTTGTCGGAATCGTTGCGTCGCTACGTGTAACGGTACCCTAAGGGGGGCGCCGGAGAGCTGTGAGTTCCAAAGTGGAACTGAGAAGGTGGGATATACATAAATCCCCGCAGTTCTTGGAAAGTTGTTAGCAGTGGTGGGGCATCCAAAATACCCCCTGCGGAAAATTGTTAGAGCGAGATTAGCTTGCTGTATTTTTGTCACATGGTGCCAGTGGTGGGATAACTAAGATAAGCCCCACTGCGCCTGTGATAGCCATGTGCCAGCAGTGCGTCGCGTCCCTCCGTCCGCTGATACACCCGTGTCAGTGGTGGGATTGTGACATATTGGTGACACAGGGTCCGCTGTCTGTCGCGTTTTGGTGGCAGCGGTGGGCTGTTCATCACAATGACCAATACTGTCTCTCCTCAGTCCTACAGTCGCTGAGACACATGACCAATACGGTCTCTCCTCAGTCCTACAGTCGGTGAGACACATGACCAATACTGTCTCTCCTCAGCCCTACAGTCGGTGAGACACATGACCAATACTGTCTCTCCTCAGTCCTACAGTCGGTGAGACACATGACCAATACTGTCTCTCCTCAGTCCTACAGTCGGTGAGACACATGACCAATACTGTCTCTCCTCAGTCCTACAGTCGGTGAGACACATGACCAATACTGTCTCTCCTCAGCCCTACAGTCGGTGAGACACATGACCAATACGGTCTCTCCTCAGTCCTACAGTCGCTGAGACACATGACCAATACGGTCTCTCCTCAGTCCTACAGTCGGTGAGACACATGACCAATACTGTCTCTCCTCAGTCCTACAGTCGCTGAGACACATGACCAATACGGTCTCTCCTCAGTCCTACAGTCGGTGAGACACATGACCAATACTGTCTCTCCTCAGTCCTACAGTCGGTGAGACACATGACCAATACTGTCTCTCCTCAGCCCTACAGTCGGTGAGACACATGACCAATACGGTCTCTCCTCAGTCCTACAGTCGGTGAGACACATGACCAATACTGTCTCTCCTCAGTCCTACAGTCGGTGAGACACATGACCAATACGGTCTCTCCTCAGTCCTACAGTCGGTGAGACACATGACCAATACTGTCTCTCCTCAGTCCTACAGTCGGTGAGACACATGACCAATACGGTCTCTCCTCAGCCCTACAGTCGGTGAGACACATGACCAATACGGTCTCTCCTCAGTCCTACAGTCGGTGAGACACATGACCAATACGGTCTTTCCTCAGTCCTACAGTCGGTGAGACACATGACCAATACGGTCTCTCCTCAGTCCTACAGTCGGTGAGACACATGACCAATACTGTCTCTCCTCAGTCCTACAGTCGGTGAGACACATGACCAATACGGTCTCTCCTCAGCCCTACAGTCGGTGAGACACATGACCAATACGGTCTCTCCTCAGCCCTACAGTCGGTGAGACACATGACCAATACGGTCTCTCCTCAGTCCTACAGTCGGTGAGACACATGACCAATACGGTCTCTCCTCAGTCCTACAGGTGGCATGTGTCAGGCGTCTGGGTTTGAACCTTTGATCCGGTGCTTTGTGGTCGGCCTCTCTATCCGCTGAGTCACAGCAAATCCACCTTTTCACTGGTGTTTATTATCTATTATCCCTGCCTCAGGGTCCCGTTACACATAGCGACGCTCCAGCGATCCTGAGAACGATACGACCTGGTAAGGATCGCTGGAGCGTCGCTACATGGTCACTAGTAAGCTGTCAGACAGGAAGATCTATTCAATGACGCAGCAACAATACGGCGATCCTCGGCGGTCGTTGGGACCTTGTCACACAGCAGCTGTTCTGACGATACACGTGCTTCAATGAGGTCGCTCGTCGTTGTTATGGCGTCAAACACAGCGATGCATGCCGGCCAGCGGGACACCAACAATCAAAAAATGGCCCAGGACATTCAAGCGCGATCAGTGAGATCGCAGCGGGGGGGACCAGTCGCCGCTGCGTGTCACACGTAGCGAGATCGCTGGCGAGGTTGCTGTTGCGTCACAAAATTGGTGACGTTTCATCAATCTCGCTAGCGATCTCGTTTAGTGTGAAGTACCCTTTATAGTCTTTTAGGCTAGCAGATGTTTACATTTGTCTGCCCTATCACTTTTGAGTGCAGCTTTATATACTTTCCCCCAGCTGGTAATAATCTCATTAAATAGCAGACAAAGAAATACCAGCTCACCCACGCCCTAGACAATAGGAGGCACCAGATCCATAGAACAAGATGCAATCACATGTGGATGGAAGGAGGGGTTGATCCAGCTTCCAGAATTGTTTTGCTTCTACGGGGACTGAAGTTTTCCATCTTTCTCTCATCAAGTAAGTTGTCTTTTCATCCCCAACCTGCCTGATCCGTAGGAGACCGTCAGCGAGTAGGTCTTGTTGTTCTGTTGTTGCTCTGTTTAGATTCTCAAACTTGGACATTTTCTCTGCCTGAGGATTCCCCAGTTGGCGCTTTTTTCTCAACTCCGGGGCTCATTTATGATGACTCCGATAAAGCTGTTGTTGCAGCATACTCTGTAGCAGAGAGTATGTTACTGAACCAATGATCTGTAGGTTGTGGAGGACTACTGCTCTCAGGTCACACGCTGGGCAGTGGAGACCTCCTGGAACGACCCAGCTCTCCACAATCAATTCTGCCATGTCTTTCTAGCCACAATATGTGATGGTTTATAGTCCCTCCTTGTTGTCCCTGAGTGAGGCCATGTCTCAGGCAGTGCATTTAGAAAGACGTCTTAGGGATAAGGACACATTTGAGGGAAGTTTAGTGACTTCTTCCTCTCATCCTACTGAGGCAGGAGAACCGATGCAGAATGGGGCCTGCGGAGAGTTCAAGGAGTGAAGGAACTTGGATCACCTGCGTTGAACAGGTCATGTAATGATTCAGAGTTTCAGATGGAATAGTGAATTTCTTCAAGGTAAAGAGAAAAATAAGAAATAATTAATATGTAAGGACACTGCTTCTAAAGGTTTGAGGTTATCTCGCATGCAGGCTACTGGTTGATTTTTACAAGCGTCTTTGGTCACCAAATCTGGAGTAATAGTCACCTCTGCATTTGTTGACTCAGATTCCACCTTAGATCTCATGGGCAGTGATTTGGGTATCGAGTGTGGGTACAGTGTCAACTTTGGGCATCCTGTTCAAGTATCTGCAATTGATAATTCTCCCATTACCCAAGTCATGGGTGTGAGAAGGTGTGCATGAGAGCGGGCAAGGCACTGTTTGTTGAAACTCTATCCTACCATCAATTGGGAGAGTTGCGAGATTAAGTCTTGGGGGAATTTTTGTTTTTCCAGTTGTTTATCTAAATCCCTGACCTCTACGAGATCTCTTCTTCCAGATTTTATTCAGGATGTTTTCTCTGAGACTGAATGTGAATATCTTCCCTCACATAGGTCATTTCAATGGGATATCCACTTTATATCAGGGGCCAATGTAACGGGGTCTACCAAGTTGGGGTACCTCTTTCAGCACCACCCCGTGTTTTCGGAGGTCCGCTCTGCGTTGGCTGGAGTCTGAATGAATGACGCTGGCTGGAATTCCTTGGTTACATGGGCGCATATAAAAGATCACTGCTTCTCCATGTATTTCCAGTCTGACAACACTTTACTCACAGGACACAGAATATATCACACAGATACAGAGGGCCGGCCAATAGAAAAGCGGCAGGCCAGACATGCATTACAAAAGCCGCAGGTGGCCGGAGCCTGCCGATGTTTACTGTGGGAATTACAAAGGTGGGGGGAGGGCGGACAAAAGGAGAATATCGTGTCCCCTCTGCCCAGGGGCGCAGCCTGTGAACAGATGCATTAGGGACATGCATCTCACATGGAACCTATTATACATACATATAACTGCACAACATATTCTGGGTGCTGAGTGGTTCTGAAACACGTAACAGCCAAATTTCCTAAATCTCAAGAGTCTCTCCATGGCTCACATGAGGATTATTCTTTGTTATGAAAAAAGATGGAAGTTTGCTTCCGTGCTTGGATTTTAAGGATATTAATAAGGTTACCCTACATAATCCGTACCCACTAACTCTCATTCCTGATCTGTTTAGTCAACTAGAGGGGGCCATGTGGTTGTCTAAACTAGATCTGAGAGGTGCATAAAACCTTACACAAGTTTGACAAAGTGATGAAAGGAAGACAGCCTACAATACACCCGAGGGTCACTTTCAGCATTTGGTGATTCCATTCAGTTTCACTAATGCTCCAGCAGTTTTTTTTTCTTCTTTTTTAGAGGGTAGACTTGGATGACATTTATTCAGGTTCTCGTGAGGAGCATCGGTAGCATGTTCGGCAGGTGCTTCAAGTTCTTCGTGACAATCATTTATTTGCCAAGGTAGAGAAGTGTCAATATGAGCTGCAACAAGTTCAGTTTTTGGGTCATTTAAAGATTTTCAGATAGATCGTGATAAGGTACAGGCCGTCCTTGATTGGGTACAACTTGCCAATCTAAAAAGCTTTACAGAGGTTCTTCGGCTTTCCTAATTACTATTGTAAGTTCATTAAGAACTTCTCAGTCATAGTCAAACCTCTTACTGATATGACGAAGAAGGGTACTGACTTTTCCTCTTGCTCTTCTGGGACTGTTGATGCTTTTGCTGCTCTTAAGATAGCCTTTTCTAAAGTCCTACAGTCGGCGAGACACCAGACCATTCCTGTCTCTCCTCAGTCCTACAGTTGGTGAGATGCCAGACCATTCCTGTCTGTCCTCAGTCCTACAGTTGGTGAGATGCCAGACCATTCCTGTCTCTCCTCAGTCCTACAGTTGGTGAGACGCCAGACCATTCCTGTCTGTCCTCAGTCCTACAGTTGGTGAGACGCCAGACCATTCCTGTCTCTCCTCAGTCCTACAGTTGGTGAGACGCCAGACCATTCCTGTCTCTCCTCAGTCCTACAGTTGGTGAGATGCCAGACCATTCCTGTCTGTCCTCAGTCCTACAGTTGGTGAGACGCCAGACCATTCCTGTCTCTCCTCAGTCCTACAGTTGGTGAGATGCCAGACCATTCCTGTCTCTCCTCAGTCCTACAGTTGGTGAGACACCAGACCATTCCTGTCTGTCCTCAGTCCTACAGTTGGTGAGACACCAGACCATTCCTGTCTGTCCTCAGTCCTACAGTTGGTGAGATGCCAGACCATTCCTGTCTCTCCTCAGTCCTACAGTTGGTGAGACGCCAGACCATTCCTGTCTCTCCTCAGTCCTACAGTTGGTGAGACACCAGACCATTCCTGTCTCTCCTCAGTCCTACAGTTGGTGAGATGCCAGACCATTCTTGTCTGTCCTCAGTCCTACAGCCGGTGAGACACCAGACCATTCCTGTCTCTCCTCAGTCCTACAGTTGGTGAGACGCCAGACCATTCCTGTCTGTCCTCAGTCCTACAGTTGGTGAGACACCAGACCATTTCTGTCTCTCCTCAGTCCTACAGTTGGTGAGACGCCAGACCATTCCTGTCTCTCCTCAGTCCTACAGTTGGTGAGACACCAGACCATTCCTGTCTCTCCTCAGTCCTACAGTTGGTGAGACGCCAGACCATTCCTGTCTCTCCTCAGTCCTACAGTTGGTGAGACGCCAGACCATTCCTGTCTGTCCTCAGTCCTACAGTTGGTGAGACACCAGACCATTCCTGTCTCTCCTCAGTCCTACAGTTGGTGAGACGCCAGACCATTCCTGTCTCTCCTCAGTCCTACAGTTGGTGAGACGCCAGACCATTCCTGTCTCTCCTCAGTCCTACAGTTGGTGAGACGCCAGACCATTCCTGTCTGTCCTCAGTCCTACAGTTGGTGAGACACCAGACCATTCCTGTCTCTCCTCAGTCCTACAGTTGGTGAGACGCCAGACCATTCCTGTCTCTCCTCAGTCCTACAGTTGGTGAGACGCCAGACCATTCCTGTCTGTCCTCAGTCCTACAGCCGGTGAGACACCAGACCATTCCTGTCTCTCCTCAGTCCTACAGTTGGTGAGACGCCAGACCATTCCTGTCTCTCCTCAGTCCTACAGTTGGTGAGACACCAGACCATTCCGGTCTCTCCTCAGTCCTACAGTTGGTGAGACGCCAGACCATTCCTGTCTGTCCTCAGTCCTACAGTTGGTGAGACACCAGACCATTCTGTCGAAGGTAGCACCTACTTTCACTAACCTTTTTATGGGGATTTTTGAAATTTTTTTTATCTTGAATGAAAATTGTAGCAAAAATATTATTTTTTATAAAAGATTCATTGATGACCTATTTTTTATCTGGGACAATTCTACTAATAATGTTGAAACTTTTATTCAGACAATAAATTGTAATGACTGGGATCTTTCTTTTACAGCAGCTTATAACAGTCTTCTAATTAATTTTTTAGATATTAGACTCTTTATCAAAGAAGACAGAATATGTAGCAAAACATTTTTTTAAAAAGTAGACACCAATGGCTACATTCATTTTAATAGTGGGCACTACAACAAATGGTTGAATAATATTCCTAATAATCAATTTCACCGGATTAGAAAAAACTGCTCATTGGATACTGACTTTAAAGATCAGTCCAATATTTTAAAGAAAAGATTTTTTGCCCAAAAATACCCTTCACATTTAATTAAGAATGCCTTTAAAAACTCTCTCAAAGTAAATCAGAGAGCATTGCTGGAGCCTAAAGAGCAAGTAATTACTGATAAGAACTTTTCATTGAATTTTATAACGCAATTCTCCATTGAACATAATGAAATTCTTAGAATTTTTCATAAGAATTGGCATATATTACTGAACGATCCCATTCTGAACAATATCCTTCCAAGGAATCCCGGGGTTACATTCCGTAGAGCCCCCACAATCAAGGATCTAATAGCCCCTAGCCGCCTGAGAGCCCATGCTAGCCCCATTGGTGGTTATACCCTGAATTCAACTAAAGGAATCTTTAAATGTGGCACGAGGAACTGCTTGTGCTGTTCTAATATAAATCATAAAGCTGATTATATAATTTCATTTTCAACTAAAGAGAAATTTATGATCCCTTTTGTTCTAAACTGTAACTCTGACTTTGTCATTTATGTCATTGAATGTCCCTGTGGTAAGCAATATGTGGGGAGGACCACACAACCCCTACACCTCAGATTGAACTCCCATCGGCATAATATTAAAAAAGGCCTGCTTACTCATGGGCTGTCCAGACATTACGCCTTGGTACATGATAAGAATTCGAAACTATTAAAAATTAGCCCTATCGATCATATACCTAAATGTGCACCGAACAGATCTACGAAACTAAATAGAAAGGAAGCCTATTGGATCTACAAATTAGGGAGTCTGAAACCACAGGGTCTAAATGAAATAACTGAGGTTTTTACTTGGACAGTGGAATTTTTGTTTATATCTATATTCACATGCTCTGCAACCTATGAAAAAAATTGACCATGTGTATAGATGGTTTTTGAGATCTTTGCGATAATTTCTTTTTTCTATTTAAAATTTTATATGCATTATTTGTGATAGTTGCCCTTTTTGATAATTTTCACCTAATTATTCAGTCCCCGCCTTGTGGTTTTTATATTTTTATATTTTTATACTAATGCAGTTTTATATTTATATTTATAATTAATTTCACAATACTGTGCTTCCTTGGTTTAATGCATATTCATCTATTTCTATTTTATTTATATTTTTTAACTATTTATGGATTTGCTCACATATAGTTTTTGCGTTAACTCCAAAAAATAGTTATGTATATGAAAATCCTGCATAGCCTCCTTTGGAATGAAACTCGCTTTGTATCGGTTTAGTTCCCCTTTTTTCTTTTGCTCTTGGGAGTAATCACTTTCACACCCCTGTCTTAAACATTATCTCTGTTATTTGCATATTCTGAAGAGTTCCTTTCTTCTTTAATTAAGCCCGGGTAAGTGTTACTAATTCTACTAGTCAGACATGAAAGAATGACTTTGTTCTTCCTTCCCTCAGCTGTTATCTCCATACTGCTGAGCCATAGCGATTAGTGAGCAGTATAGGAATGTTACTGCCTCTCCTGTGCAGTGAAAAGACTTATGTGTCATGTGTTGAACACAAAAGCCGCCTGTGATCTTATCTTTAATGAAGCCACTCCTTCACTTTGCAGGTTTATCCTGCGCTTTTACTTTGAGCAGTAGTGGGCTCCTGTACAGCTTCCTGTGTGTTGCTGTCACTGATATATTAACCCCTTTTTTATGTGCCTCATGCTAAATTTAAAATTTGCCCACGATCCTTGTACCAATGAAGCAATGAATCTATTTTGTTCTCATTCTGAGCTGCTGCTGTACAGTTTCTAGTGTGTTGCTGCATCTAGCATCTTTTAAACCCATTTTCCCTTTTTTTACTTAAAAATAACTTCATATTTATTTTTTCAGCATTTAACTAAAATTATATTATATTTTTTATTGGTAAAGAATTAAAATTATGCTTTTATTTTCTCCCCCCTTTTTTTTAGAAAGATTGCAATGCTTTCCTTGACAAAAAGTAGCTAGCTGCTTCCATACGGTAGTCCTCTTGTAAGGCATCCACCTCTGAACAGGAATAACCCCTTTTTTGCAGGTTCATGTCCACCTGAGCAGATGATCGGTTCTTTCTTTTTTCTTTCAGTTTTTTTCAATGTTAAAATCATAAATTTGACTTTATTATCTCTTTTGGGAAATGTAAATTTAATCAAAAAATCTTCTAAAATACGCATACTTTTGTAATATATCCTAGGTGAACTGTTAACCATGTGGTGTCATTGAACTTTGACACTGCACCATCTGACTTGCTGGCGCTCATTTTTTTGAAATCCAGCGTCCTTCCAAACCTATTTATGTCTGTGATACCTGTATGTATTTTGTGGTATTTCCTGATGAAGGGGGCATGAGACCCCTGAAATGCGTAGAATAAAACCACTGCAATCATACAGCATTCTCCTGGAATTTGTCTAAAGCGGCAGCGCGGAATATAGCTACGAACTCCCTTTGGATTTCTCAGTCCTACAGCTGGTGAGACACCAGACCATTCCTGTCTCTCCTCAGTCCTACAGTTGGTGAGACGCCAGACCATTCCTGTCTGTCCTCAGTCCTACAGTTGGTGAGACACCAGACCATTCCTGTCTCTCCTCAGTCCTACAGTTGGTGAGACGCCAGACCATTCCTGTCTGTCCTCAGTCCTACAGTTGGTGAGACACCAGACCATTCCTGTCTCTCCTCAGTCCTACAGTTGGTGAGACGCCAGACCATTCCTGTCTCTCCTCAGTCCTACAGTTGGTGAGACGCCAGACCATTCCTGTCTGTCCTCAGTCCTACAGTTGGTGAGACACCAGACCATTCCTGTCTGTCCTCAGTCCTACAGTTGGTGAGACACCAGACCATTCCTGTCTCTCCTCAGTACTACAGTTGGTGAGATGCCAGACCATTCCTGTCTGTCCTCAGTCCTACAGTTGGTGAGACACCAGACCATTCCTGTCTGTCCTCAGTCCTACAGTTGGTGAGATACCAGACCATTCCTGTCTCTCCTCAGTCCTACAGTTGGTGAGACACCAGACCATTCCTGTCTCTCCTCAGTCCTACAGTTGGTGAGACGCCAGACCATTCCTGTCTGTCCTCAGTCCTACAGTTGGTGAGACGCCAGACCATTCCTGTCTGTCCTCAGTCCTACAGTTGGTGAGACACCAGACCATTCCTGTCTCTCCTCAGTCCTACAGTTGGTGAGACGCCAGACCATTCCTGTCTGTCCTCAGTCCTACAGTTGGTGAGACGCCAGACCATTCCTGTCTGTCCTCAGTCCTACAGTTGGTGAGACACCAGACCATTCCTGTCTCTCCTCAGTCCTACAGTTGGTGAGACGCCAGACCATTCCTGTCTGTCCTCAGTCCTACAGTTGGTGAGACACCAGACCATTCCTGTCTGTCCTCAGTCCTACAGTTGGTGAGATACCAGACCATTCCTGTCTCTCCTCAGTCCTACAGTTGGTGAGACACCAGACCATTCCTGTCTCTCCTCAGTCCTACAGTTGGTGAGACGCCAGACCATTCCTGTCTGTCCTCAGTCCTACAGTTGGTGAGACGCCAGACCATTCCTGTCTGTCCTCAGTCCTACAGTTGGTGAGACACCAGACCATTCCTGTCTCTCCTCAGTCCTACAGTTGGTGAGACGCCAGACCATTCCTGTCTGTCCTCAGTCCTACAGTTGGTGAGACACCAGACCATTCCTGTCTCTCCTCAGTCCTACAGTTGGTGAGACGCCAGACCATTCCTGTTTGTCCTCAGTCCTACAGTTGGTGAGACACCAGACTATTCCTGTCTCTCCTCAGTACTACAGTTGGTGAGACACCAGACCATTCCTGTCTGTCCTCAGTCCTACAGTCGGCGAGACACCTGACCATTCCTGTCTCTCCTCAGTCTTACAGTCAGTGAGAAACCTGACCATTACTGCCTCTACTCAGTCGGCAACATACCTGACCATTCTTGTCTCTCCTCAGTCCTACAGTTGGTGAAACATCAGACTGTTCCTGCCTCTCCTCAGTCCTACAGTCGGTGAGACACCAGGCTGTTCCTGCTTCGTGCAATACTACCATTGGTGACTATACGTAGAGCTCATATATCGGAGGAAAATGTTGTCCATTGCTGTATGCGCTTTCAGCTTAACCCCCTATATCTGTTCCCCATATTCTGACCTGATAAAAATTGTCTTTTCCAATGAGCAGTTTGGCATTTTCCCACCCTTGTTCTCGTCCAAACACTGTACAGAGGACATCAGTGACCATCACGACAGGGGCCGGGGGGATGCGGTAGCTCCGGATTTCCTCCACATCCAAAATTCTCAGTTCTTTCTGGACAGCAGCCCACTGGAAACAAGCCTGGGACGGAGGACACACAGGAGCAATTGGCTTAGACTAGTACATATGGGGAACACAGATGTGACGATGAGGTGGACCATGGTGTTGAGATGGTGGGGACGCCGATTTGTGATGGAAGGTACAATATCAACAACAGGTATACAACTATGGAGTACACAACCCATGATGATGGCACTATGCTGTGACGTCAGGTCCCCTCTCACCTGGTCCAGGTCGCTCTGTCTCTGGCCCCGCAGTCTGATCAGCCGGGCCCTCACTCTCTCCTTGACTCGGCCCAGCTCCTCACACTCCAGCTGCACTCGTCTCTCGTCTTCTTCATTCATCCCAAGTTCTTTCCTCCAATATTTTGTTTTCTTTCAAGAAAATAAAAACATCTTTATATTCTGTACATATAAAACAAGAGAAAAGTGCAAAGTGTGTGATGGGACAGGGGGTGTATATAGAATTATGCACACATGCAGTGCCTTAAAGTCTTCATACCCCGTTAACTATTCCACATGTACGTTATTGGGACTTTCTGTGATACGGCACAGAGTAGCCTATCACCTGATATGGAGGCAACGCCAGCTCGGCACTGACGAGAACGATCCAGTGTGCAAGGCACGACGTTCTGAACAGATGTCGCCAAAAATCGAGAAGAAGGAGCAGGGAGCTCCAGCTTATGGTAAAAATATTGGAAATCAGTCCATCTTTATTGGGTTAAAAATCCGTACTAAAAAATAACCCTGGATTGTGTATGAATACATACCCTAGTTTCCGTCTCGCACTTTATTTTTGTATGGATTTTTGTTATCCTCGCAGGTGGCCCATGTGGTTCTTGGACCCACTGTGCCACAGGGCCAGACCTGCCTAGGAAGGGGCATAGCTAAGCGGCTACCTGGCGTTCACTGGCGCTCCTGATGGTGGAGACAGACAGGGCTGCAGGAAGCCTCCAGGTGCCATACTTAGGCAGGCGCTGATACTGCAGCTACCGTCCCAGGAGTCGGGTTTCCTGATGTGGGAAGCTGTGACGGGGTCACTGACTAGCCAGAATCATAGACTGATGGACTGTACCGACAGCTTGAGTATAGAAGATAGGTTCTTGTTCAGAGCCGTGGATTTCTGGAGCTCGAGCAATGGACACTGGACTGGCTGCACCGGGACCAGGGTTCCAGTATAGATACCGCAGCGTAGTTTCAGGAATAGGATGCCGCAGTGACTGGAACACAGACAAACTGAACTAACGGGACACAGGATACAGGAATAGTCATAACAGACTCAAGACGGAGCGTGGCAACATACAGTGACACCCTACAAACCACCGAACAGCAACTATAGGGGTTGCTCAGGAACTTTCTCATTAAAGAACTGCACCCACGATAAGTAGTCGATATTACAAAAGGAGACAAAATACAATATGCACAGAGAGTTACAAATAAAAGGGATTAAAATAAGAAACTTACTCTCAGTCGCAGATGTGACATGTTGATAAAGGGGAGGAGAACCTTCCCAGGACAATGGGTCCTTCAGCACAGCTTTGGGTAGCTGGTTCTCCGGGCATGTGACACCTCCCTAATCAAGCGTCCCAGCTTTATTATTATTATTATTATTATTTATTGTTATAGCGCCATTTATTCCATGGCGCTTTACATGTAAGGAGGGGTATACATAATAAAAACAAGTACAATAATGTTAAACAATACAAGTCATAACTGGTACAGGAGGAGAGAGGACCCTGCCCGCGAAGGCTCACAATCTACAAGGGATGGGTGAGAATACAATAGCCGAGGGTAGAGCTGGTCATGCAGCGGTTTGGTCAATCGGTGGTTACTGCAGGTTATAGGCTTGTCGGAAGAGGTGGGTCTTCAGGCTCTTTTTGAAGGTTTCGATGGTAGGTGAGAGTCTGATATGTTGTGGTAGAGAGTTCCAGAGTAGGGGTGATGCGCGAGAGAAATCTTGTATGCGATTGTGGGAAGAGGAGATAAGAGGGGAGTAGAGAAGGAGATCTTGTGAGGATCGGAGGTTGCGTGCCGGAAAGTACCGGGAGACGAGTTCACAGATGTATGGAGGAGACAGGTTGTGGATGGCTTTGTATGTCATGGTTAGGGTTTTGTACTGGAGTCTCTGGGCAATGGGGAGCCAGTGAAGGGATTGACAGAGGGGAGAAGCTGGGGAATAGTGGGGGGACAGGTGGATTAGTCGGGCAGCAGAGTTTAGAATAGATTGGAGGGGTGCGAGAGTGTTCGAGGGGAGGCCGCTGAGCAGGAGGTTGCAGTAGTCAAGGCGAGAGATGATGAGAGCATGGACTAGGGTTTTTGCAGATTTTTGGTTGAGGAATGAACGGATTCGTGAAATATTTTTGAGTTGAAGTCGGAAGGAAGTGGAAAGGGCTTGGATATGTGGTTTGAAGGAGAGACCAGCGTCAAGGATTACCCCAAGGCAGCGAGCTTGTGGGACTGGGGAAAGTGGGCAGCCATTTACTGTAATGGATAGGTTCGTTGGGGGGGACACGTGAGATGGGGGAAAGATGATGAATTCTGTTTTGTCCATGTTAAGTTTCAGAAATCTGGTAGAGAAGAAGGATGAAATAGTGGACAGACATTGAAGGATTCTGGTTAGTAGGGAGGTGATATCTGGTCCAGAGATGTAGAACTGTGTGTCATCAGCATAGAGATGATACTGAAAGCCATGAGATTCTATGAGCTGTCCCAAGCCAAAGGTGTAAATGGAGAAGAGCAGGGGTCCTAGGACTGAACCTTGTGGGACTCTGACAGATAGGGGGCGAGGTGAGGAGGTGGTGTGTGAGTGGGAGACGCTGAATGTCCGGTCAGTTAGGTATGATGAGATCCAGGATAGGGCCAAGTCTGTGATGCCAAGGGATGAGAGGGTCTGTAATAATAGGGAATGGTCCACTGTGTCAAAGGCAGCCGACAGGTCCAGGAGGAGGAGGACAGAGTAGTGTCGCTTGCTCTTGGCGGTTAAGAGGTCATTGGTTACCTTAGTAAGGGCAGTTTCAGTGGAGTGGTGTGACCGGAAGCCAGATTGTAAGCGGTCGAAGAGGGAGCAAGAAGAGAGATGGGAGGACAGTTCAAGGTAGACGTGTTGTTCCAGTAGCTTGGAGGCATAGGGGAGAAGTGATATAGGGCGATAGCTAGATACAGAGGATGGGTCAAGAGAGGGCTTTTTGAGGATAGGTGTGATGGAGGCATGTTTAAAGCTTGAGGGGAAAACACCAGTTGTTAGTGATAGGTTGAAGAGATGGGTTAGGGTTGGGATGAAGATTGTGGTGAGGTTTGGGATGAAGTGGGATGGGATCGGGTCAAGTGCACAGGTGGTGAGATGTGATCTTGAGAGTAGAGTGGAGAGTCGATCTTCTGTAATGGTGGAGAAGTTGGTTTTGGAGGTGGAGGGCTGGGAAATCGAGACGAGGGGCTCTGGGGTTGTTGACCAAAACTGTCTCTGATGTTATCAATCTTCTGCTTGAAAGATGAGGCAAAGTCTTCAGCTGAGATGAGTGGGGAGGGAGGAGGTGCTGGGGGACGGAGGAGAGAATTGAAGGTGTTGAATAACTGTTTAGGGTTGTGAGACAGGGAGGATATAAGAGATGAGAAGTAGGTTTGTTTAGCTGTGGTGAGTGTGGTCTTGAAAGTAGTGAGGGACTGTTTGAATGCGATGAAGTGCTCGTTGGAGTGGGATCTTTTCCATCTGCGCTCAGCAGCCCTGGAAGCTCGCCTCAGTTCTTTGGTCAGGCTGGTGTGCCAGGGCTGTCTGTTGATTTTGCGAGCTTTGGTATGTGTAAGTGGGGCAGCAGATTCCAAAGCTACAGCTATTGTGGTGTTATATAGAGCAGCAACGTCATCCGCATTGTGTAAGGAACTTATATCTGTGAGAGGGAGGAGGATTCAGAGAATGAGTGTAGGTCAAGGTGTTTAAGATTTCTGCAAGGGTGTGAAAGTTTGTGGGGTGGGGATTGTAGACATGAAGTGGAGAGGGAAGAGAATGTGAGAAGATTGTGGTCAGAGAGAGGAAGAGGTGAGTTAGGGAGCAGAGGCGGGTGAAGATGAGGTCCAGTGTGTGGCCATCTTTGTGGGTGGCTGTAGAAGACCATTGAGTGAGGCCGAAGGAGGAAGTGAGAGATGGAAGTTTAGTGGCAGCTGAGAGGGAAGTGTCAATGGGGATGGTAAAGTCGCCCATGATGATAGTAGGGATGTCCGCGGAAAGGAAATGAAGTAGCCAGGTGGTAAAGTGGTCAAAGAAGGTGGTGGCTGGCCCTGGGGGGCGGTAGATGACAGCCAGTTGGAGGTTGGAGGGGGAATAGATGCGCACAGAGTGCACCTCAAAGGAAGGGAGGGTAACAGAGGGTGGCAGTGGGATTGGGGTGAAGGAGCAGGTATCTGACAGGAGAAAACCAACTCCTCCGCCATGTTTGCTGCTGGGGCAGGGGGTGTGAGAAAGGTGGAAGCCACCATATGAAAGTGCAGCAGGAGAGGCTGTGTCAGTAGCGGTAAGCCAGGTTTCGGTGATGGCGAGGAAGGAAAGTTTGGTAGTAACAAAAAGATCATGGATGTAGGAAAGCTTGTTGCAGACAGAGCGAGGGTTCCACAGAGCTCCTGTTAGTGGGACTGGGGAAGTGGGGGCTGGGTGAATGGGTATAAGGTTGGAGTGGTTACGGAAGGTTGTTGTCATGATCACGTGTGTCAGGACGCAGATGTTTCCGCAAGGCGAACCCATATGACACACGTGACCCTGGATACACCGCCTCCAGTGGGGCGCATTTAAATAATAAAACGTGCAGGTGGATACGCCGCCTCCACCTGGCGAATTTGGGTATTACACGTTATATACATAAAATCTGGAAACCCCGCCTCCAGTACGGCGAATTTAAATAATAAAGGGGGAACCTGGGAAACTTTAACAATGGTGGGCCCTGCGATAGGGAATGGGGACATGGAGACCTCCTAAGCTCCCCTGAGCCAGTGTCCCTGCACTCCTTTTAGAATTTTGGATAACTAGAGGCGGAAGACCTGTGAAGACTCAGACGTCAAGGTTAGATTTCAGAAAGGCAGATTTTAAGGGATTCAGAAAGAGAATTGGAGGAATCCAATGGCTGGATATCCTTAAAGACAAAAATGTCCAGGAAGGATGGGAAATCTTGAAAAATGAAATTCTCAAAGCACAGTTGTTAACAATTCCGAAAAGAGGGAAGAATAGGAAGCAGTTAAGGAAACCAGGATGGATGAACACAGAACTTAAGCACATGCTAAAAAGGAAGAAAAAAATGTTTATAAAATGGAAAGAGGGAGGCATATCTAAAGAAGAATATAATGCTGTCTGCAGAACCTGCAGGGCACAAATCAGATTAGCTAAAGCTGAAAATGAATTGAGGCTTGCAAGAGATGTCAAAAGCAATAATAAAGGATTTTGGGGATATGTCAAAAGTAAAAGAAAAGTCAAAGATGCTATAGGATTTTTACAGGATGAAAATGATGAAATGGTAAGACAGGATGTTGAGAAGGCTGAACTTTTAAATTCCTATTTTGCATCTGTTTTCTCTCAGAAAGGAAATGTAACATCAACTGTTATTCACTGTCCTATTAAGGGAATAGAAGAATCCAGGATATCTATAAACAGAAAGATAGTGAGGAAACACTTAGCTAGCCTAAATGAATTCAAGTCTCCAGGTCCAGATGAATTACACCCCAGAGTACTGAAGGAGATAGCAGAAGAAATTTTTGAACCCCTCTCTATAATCTTTGAAAATTCTTGGAGAACAGGAGAAGTGCCAGAAGACTGTAGAAGAGCAAATGTTGTTCCTATCTTCAAAAAGGGGAAGAAGGTGGACCCAGGTAACTATAGGCCGGTGAGTCTGACTTCTATACCAGGAAAGATCTTTGAACAAATTATTAAACAACATGTATGTCAATACCTGGATAAGAATGAAGTGATTAAACAGAGTCAGCATGGGTTTGTAACTAATAAGTCATGTCAGACTAACTTAATTTCCTTCTATGACGGTATCACTGATTGGGTGGATCAAGGAAATGCTGTAGATATAGTATATCTTGACTTCAGCAAAGCATTTGACAAAGTCTCTCATACAATCCTTATTGAAAAAATGACTAAGTATGGAATGGACAAGGCAACTGTTAGGTGGATTCATAACTGGCTTAGTGATCGGACCCAAAGAGTGGTCGTAAATGGCTGCACATCCAGTTGGAAGAATGTCTCAAGTGGGGTACCACAGGGCTCTGTCCTGGGCCCAGTATTGTTCAACATCTTTATCAACGATTTAGATGAAGGAATTGAGGGTAAACTGATTAAATTTGCTGATGACACAAAGCTAGGAGGGATAGCTAATACTAGAGAAGAGAGAGAGAGGATTCAAAAAGATTTAAATAAACTGGAGAAGTGGGCAGCAACAAACAGAATGGTTTTTAACAGGGAGAAATGCAAAGTACTACATCTGGGCAATAAAAATGGAAAAAGCATATATAGAATGGGAGGAATAGGGCTAAGTGACAGCACATGTGAAAAAGACTTGGGTATACTAATAGATCACAGACTGAATATGAGTCAACAGTGTGATGCAGCAGCAAAAAAGGCAAATGCAATTCTAGGATGTATTAACAGAAGCATACAGTCTAGATCACGTGAAGTCATTATTTCCCTCTACTCCTCTTTGGTCAGACCTCATCTGGAATATTGTGTCCAGTTTTGGGCACCACATTTTAAAAAAGACATCAACAAACTGGAGCAAGTTCAGAAAAGAGCGACCAGAATGGTGACCGGTCTGCAAACCCTGTCTTATGAGGAAAGGTTGCAGGATTTGGGAATGTTTAGTTTGCAAAAGAGAAGACTGAGAGGAGACTTAATAGCTGTCTACAAATATCTAAAGGGCTGTCACATTGTAGAAGGATCAACTTTATTCTCATTTGCACAAGGAAAGACTAGAAGCAATGGGATGAAACTGAATGGGAGGAGACACAGATTAGATATTAGAAAAAACTTTTTGACAGTTAGAGTGATCAATGAGTGGAACAGGCTGCCACGAGAAGTGGTGAGTTCTCCTTCAATGGAAGTCTTCAAACAGAGGCTGGACAGACATCTGACTGGGATGATTTAGCGAATCCTGCTTTGAGCAGGGGGTTGGACCAGATGGCCCAGGAGGTCCCTTCCAACTCTACGATTCTATGATTCCTTACATTCCCTAAACAGGCTCCGCACCTGTCGCCGCACGCGTACCTTAACGCCCTTGCTCACCCTGACCCTAAACCCTCACTAGGGAATGGGTCGGTGCGGAGACTAATCCCACCACTGCACTAATAACACACATGAGGAAAGAGACAATACAGGGGAAACACCACTTAGCTTTGCTCTGCTGCGTGCGCTCCCAGCAACAGAGCCCACCACCTGCGTGCGTCTTCTCCTCCACCCGGATCCATACCCATAACAGGATCCTTCACCTTAGTGCAGCCTTGGAGCAGAGTCCACCACCAGTTGCAGCTGCTTAGAACCAGAGTCCCAAATATGAGTTCAGCTTCTGACCCGAAGTCGAGCATGCTTGAGTCCAGTTCAGCAGCCAAGTCCCACATGGTGAGTGCCACTCTCCATAGTCGCCACTCCACCAGCCCATGCAGACACTTCCCGCTGACACCATCACTGCGACTCCACCACGCCATGCCAGCCCTTCGTCCAGACACCATAGCTGAAACACGTCCCCCCTGGCTAAGCTGCGCAGGACTCCTCACCAGCTCCATCCTTCCTCCAGGCTCTCCAACTCAGAGTGAACACAAACTCACAATATCACAGGCAGTGATTGCACACCCCTAGCACACCTTTATAGGGTGTCACACCTGATTCATAATTAAGTGCACAAACCTAACCTAAGGTGCAATACCACAACCGGGGACAGTCAAAACACCTTTGAACTTTCCAAAGTAAAAAAAGTTCACCCAGTGCAATTTAAAACTGTCAGATCATGACAGTACCCCCTCCTTAATGAGGGGCCTCTGGACCCTCAAGACCACCCCTCATTAGGGAAACACCCACAGCGGGGACGCCCAGACCCTGAGTTCACCCCACCATTACCTGACACTTCAGGTTTATGACAAACGCACCGCTGGTATTGGCAATAAAGTTCATTTTGGAGGCACCACTCATCTCCACAGCGCCGACCTGGGGAGCGAGTTTATGTATGTGTATGTTTGTTTGTTATGAGCTGATCAGGCTCCACAACACACTTCCACAAGATGTTTTTTGGTGGCACACATACACGCTCGTTCACACACAGGTCCGGACCTGAATGTTTATTACACACATTCGTTTGTCAAAAAATTGGTGAACTCATTCAGGACCTGATCACAGAGGCGTCGCCCTGTGTCACCACACTCACACCCCCGCTATTCACCAAGGGATCACCACCCTCCAACCCTCTTCACCATGAGGTCTGCGCCTCCCAGGGTTGGTTTATGGCGAGGGTTGAGATTTGTCCCTACTCCCCCGCAGCACACCTGCTGCACACACCAGGAGGAGAAGGGGATGGGAAATGGAGGAAATATACACTCACTGGTCGCCTCCACACGGCCAGGAGGGGCGGCTTCTACGGTGGTATTTGAAGATTTGGCGTAAACCCCGCGGACTCTACATCAGTCTGCTCATCACTGGAACGCACCCCTTCACCTCGGGGAACACCAAGCAGCTCCGTGGGGCACCATTCCTCCCACCTGCCTGGGTACGCCCATGTGCATGAGCAAGTCCCGCTCCCCAGCAGCGACTCCAGGGGCTTTTGCCAGACCCGCAATTTGCCAAAGCCGCCATTTTGATTTCCTGGTTACCTGAGCAGAGGCCCCAGACCGTGATAACTGCTGCTGCAGCTGCTCTAAACACCTTGCCGCTCCCCACTCACATCAGTGAGGCCCGGCAGCAATTACTCAGCGGTCTCCACATGGCCAAAGCTCACCAGAAAAAAAACTGTAAGGCCTGTGATAATGTCATGGTCACTGTGTGTCTGGGCGCAGGTGTTACCGCAAGGCGAACCCATAACACACGTGACCCTGGATACACCGCCTCCAGTGGGGCGAATTTAAATAATAAAACGTGCAGGTGGATATGCCGCCTCCACCTGGCGAATTTAGGTATTACACGTTATAAATACATTTCTGGAAACACCGCCTCCAGTACGGCGAATTTAAATAATAAGGGGGGAACCTGGGAAACTTTAACAATGGTGGGCCCTGCGATAGGGAATGGGGACATGGAGACCTCCTAAGCTCCCCTGAGCCAGTGTCCCTGCACTCCTTACATTCCCTAAACAGGCTCCGCACCTGTCGCCGCACGCGTACCTTAATGCCCTTGCTCACCCTGACCCTAAACCCTCACTAGGGAATGGGTCGGTGCGGAGACTAATCCCACCACTGCACTAATAACACACATGAGGAAAGAGACAATACAGGGGAAACACCACTTAGCTTTGCTCTGCTGCGTGCGCTCCCAGCAACAGAGCCCACCACCTGCGTGCGTCTTCTCCTCCACCCGGATCCATACCCATAACAGGATCCTTCACCTTAGTGCAGCCTTGGAGCAGAGTCCACCACCAGTTGCAGCTGCTTAGAACCAGAGTCCCAAGGATGAGTTCAGCTTCTGACCCGAAGTCGAGCATGCTTGAGTCCAGTTCAGCAGCCAAGTCCCACATGTGAGTGCCACTCTCCATAGTCGCCACTCCACCAGCCCATGCAGACACTTCCCGCTGACACCATCACTGCGACTCCACCACGCCATGCCAGCCCTTCGTCCAGACACCATAGCTGAAACACGTCCTCCCTGGCTAAGCTGCGCAGGACTCCTCACCAGCTCCATCCTTCCTCCAGGCTCTCCAACTCAGAGTGAACACAAACTCACAATATCACAGGCAGTGATTGCACACCCCTAGCACACCTTTATAGGGTGTCACACCTGATTCATAATTAAGTGCACAAACCTAACCTAAGGTGCAATACCACAACCACCACCGGGGACAGTCAAAACACCTTTGAACTTTCCAAAGTAAAAAAAGTTCACCCAGTGCAATTTAAAACTGTCAGATCATGACAGTTGTGAAATGACTGTGGGAATGTGGTGAGGAGGACCAGGATTTGGAGAGATATCACCAGCAGTGAGAAGGAGCAGAGAAAGTGTTAGCAGGTGGGAGCAGGAGAGGGCATGAGGGGGCTGTCTGTGTTTGGAGACAGAGGATTGTATGTAAAGGAACAGTTTTGAGGAGGTGAGGTGGATGGGGAGGATTGAAGAAGAGATGAACAGTTCCTTACTAGGAGTAGGGATTAGGGGAATTAACAGAAAGTGAAGGATTATAGGGGTGAAAGTGAAAACAAACAGAAACATTGTTTACAGTGACTGTGTACAGTTACCTTCAGTTCCCTTCAGGTTCACTTCTGGTTTTAATTCTAAAATTTAACTTCACACTTCTAGGACACACTTCTAGGAATCACACTGCAGACTGAAGTCTATGCAGACTTGAGCTATGCAATATATGTACAACTAAGTGCAGTCAGGTGTGAAGCAGAGAGGAGTGGTCTCTGCTCATCTTGGCCAGACAATTAAGAGTGGACCAGATGCATATGATCAAGCCAGAGTAAACAAGGTCATAAATAACTCTGGGGTAAGCTGGGGTTAGCTGGAAGGCATACCATGTGAATGCTAGGTGCAGAGGCAAGTCTGTGTGCAAAGCTGGGTGATGCACTGTGTCCCCTTCATAGACAGACAGCAGGAGAGCAGGAGAGCTGGGTGGATGAACATACCATGTGAATGCTAGGTGCAGAGGCAAGTCTGTGTGCAAAGCTGGGTGATGTACTATGTGCTCTTCATAGACAGACAGCAGGAGAGCTGGAGAGCTGGGTGGATGAACATACCATTTATGCTTTTTTCTTGCTGACCTCACTGAGTGGGCTGAGTTAAAGAGTGTACGCCTCTTTTTAAAAGTTATTAAAAACTTTTACTTGCCTCGTCTTTGGCTGGGGACCTTACAGGTGATGACGGGAGCATTATATGTTCCCCTGCCAATTTATCTTTCTTTAGATACCAAATATGACACGTCTGCATGTTACTGGGGAGGGGAAACTTTCCCTGGCTTCTGATGGGCGCACAGGCTGCAAAACGTTGCGGTGTGTAAATTCTAAATTCTACCGATTATGGAAATATCTTTCTCCTGTCCCTATGAATATTGTGAGTTATTAAATTTGAGTTTGAATAGACAAAGGAAATCTTAAATCCTTGGCGGGATGAACGGAATTTAACTAGTCAGGGCAATAAAATGACCATGTGCTGAAGGGAGGGGGGGATCGGTTGGGAAGCATGTCATTCACAAGGAGAGGCAACAGGCAGCTCTGGATGGGTGCTACAGTTATTTAAGGAATAACTCATATGGAACTAGAGCGAAAGGAGGGCAACAGAATTAATAAAGGGGATGGGGGAACTACAATACCCAGAGAGATGAGCAAAATTAGGATTATTTAGTCTAGAAAAAAGACGACTGAGGGGCAATCTAATAACCATGTATAAGTATATAAGGGGGCAATACAAATATCTCTCCGAGGATCTGTTTATACCAAGGAAGGTGACGGTCACAAGGGGGCATTCTCTGCGTCTGGAGGAGAGAAGGTTTCTCCACCAACATAGAAGAGGATTCTTTACTGTTAGGGCAGTGAGAATCTGGAATTCCCTGCCTGAGGAGGTGGTGATGGCGAACTCAGCCGAGGGGTTCAAGAGAGGCCTGGATGTCTTCCTGGAGCGTAACAATATTGTATCTTACAGTGATTAGGTTCTTTAGAAGAACGGAGATCTGGGGATTTATTCTGACGGAATATAGGCTGAACTGGACGGACACAGGGCTTTTTTTCGGCCTTGATAACTATGTTACTAAATTTTCCTAATATTGGTATTTTCCGTTATCCCTGTTCACATTACTTTGTTAGTCTGATTGGTGTACTATGGTACACTACTACTCCACTCTTCCCTGGGTGGGAGAAGGGTACATGTGGCGCCCCCTGGAGTATGGTCGTCACACTGGCTTTGCCTTCCTCCAGGGGAGGGTAATGCCAGGCTTGGAGGCAATGATGGGACTCTCTCGCAGTCAATCTATGCATGCAACACAGTTCCACTCCAGGCCAGCAGGGGGAACTCTGAACCGGGATTCAGGGGAGGAGTGGTCAGTTAGTCTGCGGAGGGTGAAGTGTGCAGACGTGTGGAAGGAGCGCTGAGATAGAGCGGAGAGGACGAGCTCATCTCTGGAGAGAGCGCATGAACTGGAGCCTGGTCTCCACGGTTGTACGGATACTAACGGTCCTGCAACAGACACCATAGGAGTAGGAGGCTGTAGATGCCCTACTCCCATCTAAGACTTGAGGGCACAACAGCATCTTGGATAGTGATCCGGGACTCAGGAGAAAGGAGTCCCCGAGATAGGCTACAGCTGTCTGCCGTGCAAGTGAGGTTCTTGGGAACATCTGGCAGGAGGAACTCCAGTGTAACTCAGTACTAGGAGTACATCATTCGAATAAGCGCTAGGGAAGGAGACTGCACAGCCCATCTGCTGAGAGAGAATTCCTGAGTTGCTCCAGGCTAGCCTGCTCCAGTACCATCTGTAATCAGGACCCTGGACTGCAGTTATCAAGTAAAGGTACAGAAATTGCATATCGCTGTGTCTTGTCTGCTTCCTAACTTTCCGGCACTGCTACATCCCCGTGCCGACCACATCTACACTGCCCTGGGACTACAGCTTCACCTGTGGGGAGCTTTTACACCCTTGCTGCACCATACCATCAGTTCCAGCGGATCTGCACGCAGCGTCGGCTTAACATCTCCCTTGCCGAACACCACAGGTGGCGTCACGAACTATTCATCTAACTACATTCCACCATTCACATCTTCCTATTACTTGGGCGCCCAGGGCCACGGTCCGGGTGACCGCTGCTGTGACACGTCCCACTGATACCGGCCCGGTACCGAGTCCCCACAGCCCTGGGAGGGCGACCCATACACACTGAGGGCGGATTCAGGAGCCTAGGCAAGGTACGTGGCCCTGGATTCTTCACCATCAGAAGTAATCTGGGGAACAGGATGTACTAGGGCACCCCTAGCATTAGGGACAGGGAAGGAGCCCCTGGTACCAGGACACACAACAACAGAGTTGTGACAAATATAGCCCAAGTTCTGAACATCTCACAGAGCACTGTACAATCCATCATCCAAAAATAGAAGGCGTATGGCACAACTGCAAACCTACCAAGACATGGCCGTCCACCTAACCCGACATACCAAGCACGGAGAGAACTAATGAGAGAATCAGCCAGAGAACCATGGTCACTGGAGAAGCCGCAGAGATCCACAGCTCAGGGGGGAGAACTATTAGTTGTGTACTCCAAAAATTTGGAAAAGAAAAAGAGTATACAGACATTACAGCTGGGGATCACAGCTGATTCTTTATGTCAGATAAAACATTTCATTGCCTGTTTTTAAAAAATGTTTTACCTCAAAGACAGAATCATTTGTGATCCTATCTGGTAATATCTGTATGCTCTCTTTTGCTTCCCCCCTGCCCAGGAGCTGTAGTATGATCAGATCATGTTCTTGTATGGTCGGACACGACCATTATACAGTACAGCAGGGGCACACGTATAAGATTATCTCAGCACAGAAACATTTTATTATTTCAAATCCAATTGTGGAAATTATTATTATTCCAAGATCTTTTGATTACATCATCTTTATTGATTTGAAAACAACTTTAAGCTTATGGATGCAACGTGAAAAAATGTGGAAAAGTTCATGGGGTATGAATACTTTTTCAAAACACTGAATGTATACACTGACAATACAGGGGTGTATATATTTTTAGTAGACTCCCCGACCTGTCATGTGCCTCCTCTGGCCTCTATCTTACATATACAGACCTCCTCCGCCTCCTGGAGTTGGCGCGAGCACTCCTCCATCTTCTGTGTGCACTCGTCTTGCACATTACTGACTTGCTGCACTCGATACACAGCGCGCCGGAGCCTGGAGCGACACACACACCATTATACAGCAGAGCTGCATGGAGGGCTGCACCCCCACGTAATAGGAGGACCAGAAGGGTGATAAATTACCAAGAGTTACCCAAAATACAGACGCTGTGCAAGAGAAAGTAAGTACACCCTCACTGCTTCCATAGTAATGACCACAGTCAGAAGCAGCCAGATGCTGCCGCCAATCACATGGCGGTGTCACATCTATAAAAGCAGAAGTTCTGACAGTCTGCTGGTCTGGAGCGCACAGGGATGTGTTCACACACGACGAAGGAGGAAAGTGATTTCAGCAAGGATCTTAGCTGCTGCTGCCCCGAGATATGAGGTCACTTCTCAACAATACGTAGAGGTGTATGGAGGCACACAATGTATAGAGGTGTATGGAGGAACACAATGTATAGAGGTGTATGGAGGAACACAATGTATAGAGGTGTATGGAGATACACAATGTATAGAGGTGTATGGAGATACACAATGTATAGAGGAGTATGGAGATACACAATGTATAGAGGTGTATGGAGATACACAATGTATAGAGGTGTATGGAGATACACAATGTATAGAGGAGTATGGAGATACACAATGTATAGAGGTGTATGGAGATATACAATGTATAGAGGTGTATGGAGATATACAATGTATAGAGGTGTATGGAGATACACAATGTATAGAGGTGTATGGAGGAACACAATGTATAGAGGAGTATGGAGATATACAATGTATAGAGGAGTATGGAGATATACAATGTATAGAGGTGTATGGAGATATACAATGTATAGAGGTGTATGGAGATACACAATGTATAGAGGTGTATGGAGGAACACAATGTATAGAGGTGTATGGAGATATACAATGTATAGAGGAGTATGGAGGAACACAATGTATAGAGGTGTATGGAGGAACACAATGTATAGAGGTGTATGGAGATACACAATGTATAGAGGTGTATGGAGGAACACAATGTATAGAGGTGTATGGAGATACACAATGTATAGAGGTGTATGGAGATACACAATGTATAGAGGTGTATGGAGATACACAATGTATAGAGGTGTATGGAGGGACACAATGTATAGAGGTGTATGGAGATACACAATGTATAGAGGTGTATGGAGGGACACAATGTATAGAGGTGTATGGAGATACACAATGTATAGAGGTGTATGGAGGAACACAATGTATAGAGGTGTATGGAGATATACAATGTATAGAGGTGTATGGAGGAACACAATGTATAGAGGTGTATGGAGATACACAATGTATAGAGGTGTATGGAGGGACACAATGTATAGAGGTGTATGGAGATACACAATGTATAGAGGTGTATGGAGGGACACAATGTATAGAGGTGTATGGAGATATACAATGTATAGAGGTGTATGGAGATACACAATGTATAGAGGTGTATGGAGATACACAATGTATAGAGGTGTATGGAGATACACAATGTATAGAGGTGTATGGAGGGACACAATGTATAGAGGTGTATGGAGATACACAATGTATAGAGGTGTATGGAGATATACAATGTATAGAGGTGTATGGAGATATACAATGTATAGAGGTGTATGGAGACACACAATGTATAGAGGTGTATGGAGATATACAATGTATAGAGGTGTATGGAGGAACACAATGTATAGAGGTGTATGGAGGAACACAATGTATAGAGGTTTATGGAGATATACAATGTATAGAGGAGTATGGAGGAACACAATGTATAGAGGTGTATGGAGATATACAATGTATAGAGGAGTATGGAGACACACAATGTATAGAGGTGTATGGAGGGACACAATGTATAGAGGTGTATGGAGATACACAATGTATAGAGGTGTATGGAGGAACACAATGTATAGAGGTGTATGGAGATATACAATGTATAGAGGAGTATGGAGGAACACAATGTATAGAGGTGTATGGAGGAACACAATGTATAGAGGTGTATGGAGATACACAATGTATAGAGGTGTATGGAGATACACAATGTATAGAGGTGTATGGAGATACACAATGTATAGAGGTGTATGGAGATATACAATGTATAGAGGAGTATGGAGATACACAATGTATAGAGGTGTATGGAGATATACAATGTATAGAGGAGTATGGAGACACACAATGTATAGAGGTGTATGGAGATACACAATGTATAGAGGTGTATGGAGGGACACAATGTATAGAGGTGTATGGAGATACACAATGTATAGAGGTGTATGGAGGGACACAATGTATAGAGGTGTATGGAGATATACAATGTATAGAGGAGTATGGAGATACACAATGTATAGAGGTGTATGGAGATACACAATGTATAGAGGTGTATGGAGGAACACAATGTATAGAGGTGTATGGAGATATACAATGTATAGAGGTGTATGGAGATACACAATGTATAGAGGTGTATGGAGATATACAATGTATAGAGGTGTATGGAGATACACAATGTATAGAGGTGTATGGAGATACACAATATATAGAGGTGTATGGAGGAACACAATGTATAGAGGTGTATGGAGATACACAATGTATAGAGGTGTATGGAGATACACAATGTATAGAGGTGTATGGAGATACACAATGTATAGAGGTGTATGGAGATACACAATATATAGAGGTGTATGGAGATATACAATGTATAGAGGAGTATGGAGATACACAATGTATAGAGGTGTATGGAGGAACACAATGTATAGAGGTGTATGGAGATATACAATGTATAGAGGTGTATGGAGATACACAATGTATAGAGGTGTATGGAGATATACAATGTATAGAGGTGTATGGAGATACACAATGTATAGAGGTGTATGGAGATATACAATGTATAGAGGTGTATGGAGATACACAATGTATAGAGGTGTATGGAGATATACAATGTATAGAGGTGTATGGAGATACACAATGTATAGAGGTGTATGGAGATATACAATGTATAGAGGTGTATGGAGATACACAATGTATAGAGGTGTATGGAGATACACAATGTATAGAGGTGTATGGAGGAACACAATGTATAGAGGTGTATGGAGATACACAATGTATAGAGGTGTATGGAGATACACAATGTATAGAGGTGTATGGAGATACACAATGTATAGAGGTGTATGGAGATACACAATATATAGAGGTGTATGGAGATATACAATGTATAGAGGAGTATGGAGATACACAATGTATAGAGGTGTATGGAGGAACACAATGTATAGAGGTGTATGGAGATATACAATGTATAGAGGTGTATGGAGATACACAATGTATAGAGGTGTATGGAGATATACAATGTATAGAGGTGTATGGAGATACACAATGTATAGAGGTGTATGGAGATATACAATGTATAGAGGTGTATGGAGATACACAATGTATAGAGGTGTATGGAGATATACAATGTATAGAGGTGTATGGAGATACACAATGTATAGAGGTGTATGGAGATATACAATGTATAGAGGTGTATGGAGATATACAATGTATAGAGGTGTATGGAGATACACAATGTATAGAGGTGTATGGAGATACACAATGTATAGAGGTGTATGGAGATACACAATGTATAGAGGTGTATGGAGATATACAATGTATAGAGGTGTATGGAGATACACAATGTATAGAGGTGTATGGAGATACACAATGTATAGAGGTGTATGGAGATATACAATGTATAGAGGTGTATGGAGATACACAATGTATAGAGGTGTATGGAGATACACAATGTATAGAGGTGTATGGAGATACACAATGTATAGAGGTGTATGGAGATACACAATGTATAGAGGTGTATGGAGATACACAATGTATAGAGGTGTATGGAGATACACAATGTATAGAGGTGTATGGAGATACACAATGTATAGAGGTGTATGGAGATATACAATGTATAGAGGTGTATGGAGATACACAATGTATAGAGGTGTATGGAGATACACAATGTATAGAGGTGTATGGAGATACACAATGTATAGAGGTGTATGGAGATACACAATGTATAGAGGTGTATGGAGATACACAATGTATAGAGGTGTATGGAGATATACAATGTATAGAGGTGTATGGAGATATACAATGTATAGAGGTGTATGGAGGTATACAATGTATAGAGGTGTATGGAGATACACAATGTATAGAGGTGTATGGAGATATACAATGTATAGAGGTGTATGGAGATACACAATGTATAGAGGTGTATGGAGATACACAATGTATAGAGGTGTATGGAGATATACAATGTATAGAGGTGTATGGAGATATACAATGTATAGAGGTGTATGGAGATATACAATGTATAGAGGTGTATGGAGATACACAATGTATAGAGGTGTATGGAGATACACAATGTATAGAGGTGTATGGAGATATACAATGTATAGAGGTGTATGGAGATATACAATGTATAGAGGTGTATGGAGATACACAATGTATAGAGGTGTATGGAGATACACAATGTATAGAGGTGTATGGAGATACACAATGTATAGAGGTGTATGGAGATACACAATGTATAGAGGTGTATGGAGATACACAATGTATAGAGGTGTATGGAGATATACAATGTATAGAGGTGTATGGAGATATACAATGTATAGAGGTGTATGGAGATACACAATGTATAGAGGTGTATGGAGATACACAATGTATAGAGGTGTATGGAGATATACAATGTATAGAGGTGTATGGAGATACACAATGTATAGAGGTGTATGGAGATACACAATGTATAGAGGTGTATGGAGATACACAATGTATAGAGGTGTATGGAGATACACAATGTATAGAGGTGTATGGAGATATACAATGTATAGAGGTGTATGGAGATACACAATGTATAGAGGTGTATGGAGATACACAATGTATAGAGGTGTATGGAGATATACAATGTATAGAGGTGTATGGAGATATACAATGTATAGAGGTGTATGGAGATATACAATGTATAGAGGTGTATGGAGATATACAATGTATAGAGGTGTATGGAGATACACAATGTATAGAGGTGTATGGAGATACACAATGTATAGAGGTGTATGGAGATATACAATGTATAGAGGTGTATGGAGATACACAATGTATAGAGGTGTATGGAGATACACAATGTATAGAGGTGTATGGAGATATACAATGTATAGAGGTGTATGGAGATACACAATGTATAGAGGTGTATGGAGATACACAATGTATAGAGGTGTATGGAGATACACAATGTATAGAGGTGTATGGAGATACACAATGTATAGAGGTGTATGGAGATATACAATGTATAGAGGTGTATGGAGATATACAATGTATAGAGGTGTATGGAGATACACAATGTATAGAGGTGTATGGAGATATACAATGTATAGAGGAGTATGGAGATACACAATGTATAGAGGTGTATGGAGATACACAATGTATAGAGGTGTATGGAGATACACAATGTATAGAGGTGTATGGAGATATACAATGTATAGAGGTGTATGGAGATATACAATGTATAGAGGTGTATGGAGATACACAATGTATAGAGGTGTATGGAGATACACAATGTATAGAGGTGTATGGAGATACACAATGTATAGAGGTGTATGGAGATACACAATGTATAGAGGTGTATGGAGATACACAATGTATAGAGGTGTATGGAGATATACAATGTATAGAGGAGTATGGAGATACACAATGTATAGAGGTGTATGGAGATACACAATGTATAGAGGTGTATGGAGATATACAATGTATAGAGGTGTATGGAGATACACAATGTATAGAGGTGTATGGAGATATACAATGTATAGAGGAGTATGGAGATACACAATGTATAGAGGTGTATGGAGATATACAATGTATAGAGGTGTATGGAGATACACAATGTATAGAGGTGTATGGAGATATACAATGTATAGAGGTGTATGGAGATACACAATGTATAGAGGTGTATGGAGACACACAATGTATAGAGGAGTATGGAGATACACAATGTATAGAGGTGTATGGAGATACACAATGTATAGAGGAGTATGGAGATACACAATGTATAGAGGTGTATGGAGATATACAATGTATAGAGGTGTATGGAGATACACAATGTATAGAGGAGTATGGAGATACACAATGTATAGAGGTGTATGGAGATACACAATGTATAGAGGTGTATGGAGATATACAATGTATAGAGGTGTATGGAGATACACAATGTATAGAGGAGTATGGAGATACACAATGTATAGAGGTGTATGGAGATATACAATGTATAGAGGTGTATGGAGATACACAATGTATAGAGGTGTATGGAGATATACAATGTATAGAGGTGTATGGAGATACACAATGTATAGAGGAGTATGGAGATACACAATGTATAGAGGTGTATGGAGATACACAATGTATAGAGGAGTATGGAGATACACAATGTATAGAGATGTATGGAGATATACAATGTATAGAGGTGTATGGAGATATACAATGTATAGAGGTGTATGGAGATATACAATGTATAGAGGTGTATGGAGATACACAATGTATAGAGGTGTATGGAGATATACAATGTATAGAGGAGTATGGAGATACACAATGTATAGAGGTGTATGGAGATACACAATGTATAGAGGTGTATGGAGATACACAATGTATAGAGGTGTATGGAGATACACAATGTATAGAGGTGTATGGAGATATACAATGTATAGAGGTGTATGGAGATATACAATGTATAGAGGTGTATGGAGGTATACAATGTATAGAGGTGTATGGAGATATACAATGTATAGAGGTGTATGGAGATATACAATGTATAGAGGTGTATGGAGATACACAATGTATAGAGGTGTATGGAGACACACAATGTATAGAGGTGTATGGAGATATACAATGTATAGAGGTGTATGGAGACACACAATGTATAGAGGTGTATGGAGATATACAATGTATAGAGGAGTATGGAGATACACAATGTATACAGGTGTATGGAGATATACAATGTATAGAGGTGTATGGAGATACACAATGTATAGAGGAGTATGGAGATACACAATGTATAGAGGTGTATGGAGATACACAATGTATAGAGGAGTATGGAGATACACAATGTATAGAGGTGTATGGAGATATACAATGTATAGAGGTGTATGGAGATATACAATGTATAGAGGTGTATGGAGATACACAATGTATAGAGGTGTATGGAGATACACAATGTATAGAGGTGTATGGAGATACACAATGTATAGAGGTGTATGGAGATATACAATGTATAGAGGTGTATGGAGATATACAATGTATAGAGGTGTATGGAGATATACAATGTATAGAGGTGTATGGAGGAACACAATGTATAGAGGTGTATGGAGATACACAATGTATAGAGGTGTATGGAGATATACAATGTATAGAGGTGTATGGAGATATACAATGTATAGAGGTGTATGGAGATATACAATGTATAGAGGTGTATGGAGATATACAATGTATAGAGGTGTATGGAGATACACAATGTATAGAGGTGTATGGAGATATACAATGTATAGAGGTGTATGGAGATACACAATGTATAGAGGTGTATGGAGATATACAATGTATAGAGGTGTATGGAGATACACAATGTATAGAGGTGTATGGAGATATACAATGTATAGAGGAGTATGGAGATACACAATGTATAGAGGTGTATGGAGGAACACAATGTATAGAGGAGTATGGAGATATACAATGTATAGAGGTGTATGGAGATACACAATGTATAGAGGTGTATGGAGGAACACAATGTATAGAGGTGTATGGAGATACACAATGTATAGAGGAGTATGGAGATACACAATGTATAGAGGTGTATGGAGGAACACAATGTATAGAGGTGTATGGAGATACACAATGTATAGAGGAGTATGGAGATACACAATGTATAGAGGTGTATGGAGATATACAATGTATAGAGGTGTATGGAGATACACAATGTATAGAGGTGTATGGAGACACACAATGTATAGAGGTGTATGGAGATATACAATGTATAGAGGTGTATGGAGATACACAATGTATAGAGGTGTATGGAGATACACAATGTATAGAGGTGTATGGAGATACACAATGTATAGAGGTGTATGGAGATATACAATGTATAGAGGTGTATGGAGATACACAATGTATAGAGGTGTATGGAGATATACAATGTATAGAGGTGTATGGAGATACACAATGTATAGAGGTGTATGGAGATATACAATGTATAGAGGTGTATGGAGATACACAATGTATAGAGGTGTATGGAGGAACACAATGTATAGAGGAGTATGGAGATATACAATGTATAGAGGTGTATGGAGATACACAATGTATAGAGGTGTATGGAGGATACACAATGTATAGAGGTGTATGGAGATATACAATGTATAGAGGTGTATGGAGATACACAATGTATAGAGGTGTATGGAGATACACAATGTATAGAGGAGTATGGAGATACACAATGTATAGAGGTGTATGGAGGAACACAATGTATAGAGGTGTATGGAGATACACAATGTATAGAGGAGTATGGAGATACACAATGTATAGAGGAGTATGGAGATACACAATGTATAGAGGTGTATGGAGGAACACAATGTATAGAGGTGTATGGAGATACACAATGTATAGAGGAGTATGGAGATACACAATGTATAGAGGTGTATGGAGATACACAATGTATAGAGGTGTATGGAGGAACACAATGTATAGAGGTGTATGGAGATACACAATGTATAGAGGAGTATGGAGATACACAATGTATAGAGGAGTATGGAGATACACAATGTATAGAGGTGTATGGAGATACACA